>NC_139040.1:71515459-72097273 GCF_964662115.1 Mustela nivalis
CAATGTGATACAACAAATTAATATGAGAAGAGAGAAGAACCAAATGGTCCTCTCAATTGATGCAGAAAAAGCATTTGACAAAATCCAGCATCTGTTCCTGATTAAAACACTTCAAAGTAAAGAGATAGAGGGAACATTCCTGAACCTCATCAAATCTATCTATGGCAGACCCACAGCATATATCATCCTCAATGGGAAAAAGCTTGCAGCCTTCCTGTTGAGATCAGGAACACGACAAGGTTGCCCACTCTCACCACTCTAGTTCAACATAGTATTAGAAGTCCTAGCAACAGCAATTAGAAAACAAAGAGAAAGAAAAGGTATCCAAATTGGCAATGAAGAAGTCAAACTCTCTCTCTTTGTAGATGACGTAATTCTTTATATGGAAAACCCAAAAGACTCCACCCCCAAACTACTAGACGCATACAGCAATTCAGTATCGTGGTAGGATATATAGTCAATGTACATAAATCAGTTGATGTCATATACACTAACAATGAAATACAGAAAGGGAAATTAGAGAATTGATTCCATTTACTCTCATATGTGGAATTTAAGAAACTAAACAAATGAGCAAATGGAGGAAAAAGGGGGGGCAAACCTTGGCACAGACTCAACTGTCAAGATCAGATGGTTAGCAGAGGGGAGGTGGGTATGGGGATGGATAAAATGGGTAATGGAAATGAAGGAGTGTACTTGCTGTGATGAGCATTGGGTGTTATATGGAAGTGTTAAATTACCATGTTGTACACTTGAAACTAATATCATACTATGTTAACTAATCAGAATTTAAGTATAAACTTAAAAAAATTAAAAATAAGATAACACTAAAAAATTGAAAATATCAATGAAACCAAGAGCTGATCCTTTGGAAAGATAAATGAAATTCAAAATCCTTTAGACAGGCTCATGAAGAAAAGAAGGGAAAGGCTTCAAATAAATAAAATCAGAAATTAAAGAGAAGTAAAACTAATACCACAAAAAATGGGAAAAATCATAGTAGACTACTAGGAACAATTATATGCTGACAAATTGTACAATGTAGAAGAAATGGATAAATTCCTAGAAATACTCAGTTTTCCAAAACTGAGCCAGGAAGAAATAAAAAATATGAGTAGACTGATTACAGGTAAAAAAATTGAAATGGTAAAAAAAAAACTACCAAAAAATAAATGTCCAGAACCAGAAGGATTCACAGGTAAATTCTACCAAACATTTTGAAAATGAGTTAATACCTATCCTCCTCAAACTTCTCCAAACAATGGAAGAGGAAGGAAGGGTTCCAAATACATTGTACCAGACTTCTACTAGCATTTACCCTAATACTAGCTTCTAAATGCATAGGTCATATCATGTAATTCTTAGCCATGATATGTGAGGAAAAGTCAGTTGTGGAGTTCCTAGGAAAGCTTTTCCCTCTGAAAAAGATCCAATGGATGGATTTTCCTGTCTTTAAGTCTGATGATAAGGACAATAAAACAGACTGATGGAAGCTACCTGAATCCTTGATATTATTGAGCCACTGAATTGACCAACATCATAACTGACTGTCTTCAGGGCACTTGTTAAAAACAATAAATTTTCATACATTTTATCATAATTTAATCTATTTTGTTTAAGTTTCTGTTGCCTGCAGTTCAAAGTCTCCTAAGGGACTTCCCTTGGGTTTGCTACCAGGTGGTCACTGTCCCAGTAAACTGCCATGAAAGCTTAGGTTATCTGGAGGCTGGTTGCACAGTAATGTAAATATAATGAACACTGCTAAATTGTATACTTAAAATGGGTAAGAAGTACATTTGTGTATATATTACTTCAATTAAAAATTAAACAGAAAAAAAATAAAAGCTTAGGGTATCCAGCGAAGTTTATATACATATTCACAGCCCCAGAGGACAGCATGGTCTGGACAAGCCTTTCCAGCCAGTAACGCAAGCCAGACTTCCTGGGGTGATTTTCCTGGACCAGAGGTCCATCTCCTACTGCCTTTAATTTTAGGCTGGGACCCAAGAGGTCCTAGAAAGGGACCTCCAAGGCACTGGTTTTTTTTTTTAATTTTTTATTTTTTATAAAAATATATTTTTATCCCCGGGGGGTACAGGTCTGTGAATCACCAGGTTTACACACTTCACAGCACTCACCAAAGCACATACCCTCCCCAATGTCCATAATCCCACCCCTTCTCCCAAACCCCCTCCCCCCAGCAACCCTCAGTTTGTTTTGTGAGATTAAGAGTCACTTATGTTTTGTCTCCCTCCCAATCCCATCTTGTTTCATTTATTCTTCTCCTACCCACTTAAGCCCCATGTTGCATCACCACTTCCTCATATCAGGGAGATCATATGATAGTTTTCTTTCTCTGCTTGACTTATTTCGCTAAGCATGATACACTCTAGTTCCATCCATGTTGTCGCAAATGGCAAGATTTCATTTCTTTTGATGGCTGCATAGTATTCCATTGTGTATATATACCACATCTTCTTGATCCATTCATCTGTGGATGGACATCTAGGTTCTTTCCATAGTTTGGCTATTGTGGACATTGCTGCTATAAACATCTGGGTGCACGTGCCCCTTTGGATCACTACGTTTGTATCTTTAGGGTAAATACCCAATAGTGCAATTGCTGGGTCATAGGGCAGTTCTATTTTCAACATTTTGAAGAACCTCCATGCTGTTTTCCAGAGTGGCTGCACCAGCTTGCATTCCCACCAACAGTGTAGGAGGGTTCCCCTTTCTCCGCATCCTCACCAGCATCTGTCATTTCCTGACTTGTTGATTTTAGCCATTCTGACTGGTGTGAGGTGATATCTCATTGTGGTTTTGATTTGTATTTCCCTGATGCCGAGTGATATGGAGCACTTTTTCATGTGTCTGTTGGCCATCTGGATGTCTTCTTTGCAGAAATGTCTGTTCATGTCCTCTGCCCATTTCTTGATTGGATTATTTGTTCTTTGGGTGTTGAGTTTGCTAAGTTCTTTATAGATTCTGGACACTAGTCCTTTATCTGATATGTCGTTTGCAAATATCTTCTCCCAGTCTGTCAGTTGTCTTTTGATTTTGTTAACTGTTTCCTTTGCTGTGCAAAAGCTTTTGATCTTGATGAAATCCCAATAGTTCATTTTTGCCCTTGCTTCCCTTGCCTTTGGCGTTGTTCCTAGGAAGATGTTGCTGCGGCTGAGGTCGAAGAGGTTGCTGCCTGTGTTCTCCTCAAGGATTTTGATGGATTCCTTTCGCACATTGAGGTCCTTCATCCATTTTGAGTCTATTTTTGTGTGTGGTGTAAGGAAATGATCCAATTTCATTTTTCTGCATGTGGCTGTCCAATTTTCCCAGCACCATTTATTGAAGAGGCTGTCTTTTTTCCATTGGACATTCTTTCCTGCTTTGTCGAAAAAGCATTTGACAAAGTACAGCATCCCTTCCTGATCAAAACTCTTCAAAGTGCAAGGCACTGGATTTTAAGCAGACTCTAGCACCTTGCCTTTGTCTTTGTAACTCAGTTTCAGGCCTTGTGGGAGAAACAAGAACTCCCATAGCCACAGAGCATCATGGTTTAAAGCCAAAATCAACTGGAAGCTCAGGCCAAAGGATATATTTGGAAGGTGAATTCCTCCTCTGTTTCTTCCGGAAGTGGCAGGCAGATCTTGCCCTTATGTCCAGATTCCATAACCACAGAACTGAGAGCTGAGAGAATCCTTAGTTATCAGGCAAGAATTCTTAGACTAAGGGATCTATGAGTCACCTGAAATGATATGTAAAATTGTACCACCTGCATTCACAGATTTCATCAGTTTCTCAGAAGTCTATGATCCCACAAAAAGTTAAGAAGCATTACAAAACCTTTAAGTTACAGATGGGTTTCTGAGAAGAGGGTCACAGGAACTTGCCCAAAGCCACAGGGTAAACCAGGAGCAAATCTGGGGCTAGAACTGAGGGCATTGACACAAAAGCAGAAACGCTTATACTATGCAATAATTTCAAAACTTACTCTTCAAACTGTTAGTTTCTTGGGCATATCAAGGAAGGGGGCTGAAGAGGATGAGAGTGGCAAACTAGAACTGGGCAGCCTGTGCAGCCCACACTACATTTGTAGGTTAGTATGATGAGCTGAAAGGGAGAATGTGAAGAGAATATGATCAGGGAATCCAAGAATCTGCTGGAGAAGATTCTAGAGAGCCTATCTATGTCTGGATGAGGCCTCCTCTTCTTTTATTCCCTCTGGCTCTAGGATTGTATCTGCCTCCTTCTCTCTACATTCACTGACTCAATTCTCTTGGTTTCTACCCCTATATGACAAATTGGATTTTTACTATGGATTTGAACACAACCTCCTTAAATTAAGGAAATTCTTGCTTTTTGTTTTTCTTGCCTTCTTCAAAAGTGAGCATCCTGGAACTTGAGGTACTAGTGCTACTCACTTCTAGGCCATCAGAGAACCACAATAAGTAAGGAAACTTATAGAATTTTTGAGTAACTGGCTTCATTCTCTTACTAAGCTCAGTGACCCATAGAACATCAGATGGAGAAGGGATCATAAAAACTTCTTAAGTCCATCCATGTTGTTGCAAATGGCAAGATTTGATTTCTTTTGATGGCTGCATAGTATTGTTTATAAAAAATAAAAAATTAAAATTAAAAAACATTAAAAAAAGACTTCTTAAGTCCAAATCTGGTTACATAAATTGGATTCTGTGACCCAGAGGTCAATGTATGGACCTCTCATCATAAGAACTTAGGAAGCTAGAACTATATAGCAAGTATATATGATTCCTAGCTCTCTTCAGCAAACTACATTTCTCCTGATTGCCTTTTTGTCATCTCAGTGTGCTGCTGGAATTTTCATTTTGAAGGTCTGGCCAGCAGGCAAAACTGTCAGCCTGGTGGGTTTCTTAGGCCCTACCAGAGTCTTCTTCCTAATCTTGTGCCTAGTACAGGACACCTCCTACCCTTGTTATCAGGTCGACCTTCCCGCTCTCAACTCCTTAGTTATGTATCTTTGGATGCAGTATGGCAAAACAGAAAGAGTCCCACACTCTGGATTTCAATACTAGATGCAGCTCTTGCCAGTTTGGTGACCTTAGGTAAATCACCTCTCTTCTCAAAGCATGGGCATTTTATCTGTGAAATGGGAACAATACCTCACTTGGCACTCTTAATTCCCTTTATCCAGCTTTACCTTTTTTATAGCATTTCTAAGCTTTTGCATACTTTATAATTTCTTTGCTTATTGTTTTCCCAACTCCCCATTGGAACATCAGGTCTATTTATAGCAGGGATGATTTTTGGCTGCTTCATTCACTTTTTTATGCCACCACCTAAAATAGTGCTTGGTATATAGTGTGTTTTCATTTTTTAAAAATATTTTATTTATTTGACAGAGAAAGAGAGAGAGAGACAGATCGAGTGTACAAGCAGAGGGAGAGGAAGAAGCAGACTCTCCACTGGGCAGGGATCTTGATGTGGCACTTGATCCCAGGACCCTGAGGTCATGATCTGAGCCAAAGGCAGATGTTTAACCAACTGAACCACCCAGGCATCACTATAATGTGTTTTCAATGGAAATCTGTTGAATGGATGAATAAGAGTTACATAAGAGAGTAAGTGGGAGTGTCCAGTTTACAGAAAATTACCTGGAGTATTCTCTTGGTCTTTTTACGTGTTGAGCTTAGCAAGTGTGTGGGGTAACTGAATACCTGTTCCTCTCATTGGCTTGCCTTCCCAACTGTTGCTGGTTCCCCCCACTTCATGCCAAGGAGATGTAGTGGCATTTTTAGTTGCAAAGTTGGAGGCTGTGTCCAAGGGATGGGTTGGGAGGCTATCTCAGTCTAGACCTGTATCTGCTTCCCCTGAATCGTGAGATCCTGGCATGGGAGGAGGTGGGGTGGATGCTGTGTTCTCTCCTTGTGTAAAAAACCTTAATCACCAAGAAAAGTACATGGCAGATATATTGGCAATTTAGCCCCCTTTGGTGGAATGAATTTAAAGTAATCAGTATTTATAAAGCTCTTGGAATTTCAAAAGTTAAATACTAAGCTCACATTGGTGAAAGCTTTGTCATTGTAATGAAAGTCCAATCAGCACACATTTTAAGCAGCCTGGCCTCTTCTGTTCACTTTCCATCCCTCTTCTCATCTGCATCAATCCCCCACAGGTTGTGTGTGTCTTTTTTAAAGATTTCATTTATTTATTTATTTATTTATTTATTTCACTGGAAGGAAGAGAGAGAAAGAATGCACAAGCAGGGGAAGAAGCAGAGAGGGACAAGCAGACTCCCTGCTGAACACAGAGCCAGCCATGGAGCTCGATCCCAGGACCCTGAGATCACAACCTGAGCCAAAACCAAGAATCAGACAATCAAGTGAGCCAGCCAGGTACCCCCTGACTTTGTGTGTCTTTGTCTGCCTATCTCCCAGGCTATGACATGTGTTTCCTCTCAACCTGCCCTTTCTGGGTGACCTGATCATCATTTATTTGTCTAATTCTCTTTGTCTTTCCCTGGTTATCAGTCTTCATACTAAGAAACAGTTTGTAGATGTTTATTTGTTTATTTATTTATTTTTTTAGTAATTAGGAATGACAAAGCAGCTTCAACAGTAAATAAGTCAGCACACAAGCTTCTGAAACCCCAGGGGAAAGTCTGTGGAGTATGCCACAGAATTTCCTGAGGGAGAAGTTAGCAACTAAGTCTCTATGAGCTGCTAGGCACCACCACAGAAGCTATGCCTGGGCCCATACAAAGGGAATTCTCAGCCAAACAGAGCCCCAAAACCTAGATATACATGGCTGGGGGAAGGCCAAGAGGCCACTTGGACTTCTTTCATGCCTGTTAACTGACACATACTTCTCTGTAACATTCGGAAAAAGCACTTATTTAATCCCTTCCTGAACATCTCCCATGGCAAGGATCTCACTCCAAATGACAACTTGTTCCACTTACATCCCTTTCAGTTCGAAAATTCTTCCTTCTGTTGAACTGAAATCTTCTACCTATGGTTATGAGCTCTGCTCTCTGAGGTCTCCTGACCCCTTCTGCTCCCTCTCACCATGACAACTCCTTAGAGGTATGAGTGCAGAGACCATGCACCTTAAATATTCTCTTCTCCAACATGAACAGCCACAGTTCTCTTTCAGCAACCTTTCCTGACTGCTCACTTCCTTCTGGACTCATTTCACATATGACCCCTTACTGTATGAACCTCAGAGCTGGATACAGCTATTCAATAGGAGTCAGTCTAACCAGGAAAGTGAGAAAAGGGATTGTTACTTACCCTGATCTGGTACTTGTGCTTGTATTAATGTAGCCTAAGTCCCCATTAAATTTTTAGCCTTGGCATCCTAATGGTGATGCCTATTAGGCAAAGTCTCAATTCCCTTTCCTATAAACTTTATACAGGGCAGTCTCTTCCACCCTGTGAAGAGCCAATTGTTTTTCTTCATCAAGTGCATGACTTTCCCTTTGTAACTCTCAATAATATGATCAGGTTCAACCAGTTTTTTGTCTGTTGACATCTTTGTGAGCCGAACTCTGTGGCTTGAAATATATACTCCCTCTCCCTTTCAACCTTCAAATTTTAGCAGTATGTGTAAACCTGTTTTGCTATTTCATTGGGACATCCAGTCCTTCATTCACTCCTTTAGGGGCTGCTTTCTCCACATGTTCCAGGGGACAGTTCTCAAAGCCTATAGGATGGGAATGGCCTTGATCAGTGAGTACCAGCACAACATTAGCTGAAAAAGCTGCTCTCTCCTCCAGTCTAGATGGGTCTCTGTCAGGAAGAACTCCGTACATTAACTGGTTCATTCAGCCATTCCAGTTGGCTGCCAGAGATTAGGTTCTGGAATTTCAGGCTAGGCAAGAGCAGACCAATGCACCAATAGGACTCTTGGGATGGCTCAAAAGTTGAGGTACTATGGGCCTCCAATTAGCTAAATTTGGGACCCCTTCTCTACCCTAGAGGGGTTAGCCTAACTCTAGTCTTGGCCCTGAGCACTCAGCTTGAGTCCCCCACCATCCATGACCTCCAAGGACAGAAAAATGACTGCAGCAAGGGATGTGGTAACCTCCACCATTGTTTTATTAACCACTTAAACAGTTTATTTCATTTTATGTTAATACATAATTAATTAATCAATTAGAGCTTTTTTGAGATATATTTGAAATATAATATTGTGTAGATTTAAGATATGCATGTTAAATTAATGCATTTATATATTATAATATGAATGTACCTCTATCAGTTATGTAATTATCATTTCTTTTTAGTGGTTGGTCTCTTATCATGTTTGAGGGTTATAATAGAATATTGTTTTCTGTATTAACTATACTGTACATTAGATCTCTGGGACCTACTTTTTGTTTTAAGTTTGTACCCTGAAACAACATCTGTCCTGTCCTCCCACCCTAACTTCCATCCCCTGGTAACCACCATTTTACTTTCTGCTTTTATGAGCGTGGCTTTTTAATTTAACTTAATTTACTTATTTATTGTTATTATTTTTCAAGTAGGCTCCTCACCTAGTCTAGGCCTTGAGTTTACAACCCCAAGACCCTGAGATCAAGAGTTACATGTTTTACTAACTGAGCCAGCCAGGTCACCCTGAGTTTGGCTTTTTTAGACTCTACATATAAATGATATACAGGATGTGTCTTCTCTCTGACTTATCTCACTTAGCATGTTGTGTTCAAGGTCCATCCATGTTGTTGCAAATGACAAGATGTTCTTTTTTTTCTCATGGCTGAATAATATGCTACTGTGTGTGTGTGTGTGTGTGTGTGTGTGTGTGTGTGTGTGTGTGTCTATTTTTATCTATCAATCTATTTGTCTATATATGCCACCTTTTCTCTATTGATTCACTATTGATTCATCCTTTGATGGGCACTTAGGCTGTTTCCCTATCTTGGCTATACTGAACATATAATAATGTCAAGGGTGCAAATCTTTCTTCAAAATCCTGTTTTCATTTCATTTGGTTATATACCCAGAAATGGGATTGCTGGATCACATGGTAGAACAATTTGTAACATTTGGAGGAATCTTCATATTATTTCCCACAGTGGCTGCACCAATTTACATTCCCACTAACAGTATATGAGGGTTCTCTTTTCTCCACATCCTCACCAACACTTGTTACCTCTTCTCTTCATTTTTTTTTTACTTCTTCTCTTCTTGATGATACTATATAACAGGTGTGAAGTGATATCTCATTGTGGTTTTGCTTTGTATTTTCCTGATGATTCGTTGAAGACCTTTTGATATACTTGTTGACTCTTTGGGTATCTTATTTTTTAAAAATGCTATTTAGTTCCTCTGCCCATTTTTTAACTGTTTTGTTGTTGTTGTTGTTGTTAATGAACCATATGAGTTCTTTATGTATTTTGTGCTTTTTATATCTTGTTTTATTTTAATTCCAGTACTTAACATACCGTGTTGTATTAGTTTCAGGTGGACAATATTGTGATCCAACAATTCAACAATTCCATACATCACCCAGTGCTCATCACAGCAAATGCACCCCTTAATCCCCATCATCTATTTCACCCATCTCCCACCCACTTCACTTCTGGTAACCATTAGTCTGTTCTCTATAGTTAAGAGTCTGTTTCTTGGTTTTCCTCTCTCTCTCTTTTATTTTCCCTTTGAACATTTGTTTTGTTTCTTAAGTTCCACATATGAGTGAAATCAAATGGTTTCTGACTCACTTTGCTTAGCATTATACTCTCTAGCTCTAACCATGTTGTTGCAACTGGCAAGATTTCATTATTTTTGATGGCTAAGTCATATTTAATTGTATATATAATCACATCTTCTTTATTCATTCATCAGTCAATGGACACTTGGGCTACTTTAACAATAATACTGCTGTAAATGTGGGGGTGCATGGATCCCTTTGAATTAGTGTTTTTTGTATTTTTGAGTAACTACTCAGTGGTGCTATTACTGGATCATAGTGTTCTACTTTTAACATTTTGAGGAACCTCCGCACTGTTTTCCACAGTGGCTGCCCCAGTTGGCCTTGCCACCAAAAGTACATGAGTGTTCCTTTTTCTCCACATCTGTGTCACTTGATTGTTTGTTTGTTTGTTTGTTTGTTTTAACCATTGTGACAAGTCTGAGGTGATAGATATCTCATTGTAGTTTTCATTTGCATTTCCCTGATGATGAGTAATGTTTGTTGATATTTTTGGATATTAACCCTTTATCTGTTATATCATTTACAAACATGTTCTCCCATTATGTAGGTTGCCTTTTCATTTGTTAATTGTTTCCATTGTTGTGCAGAATATTTCAATTTTGAAGTAGCCTAATTTATTGATTTTTTTCTTTGGTTGTTTTTACTTTAGGTATCATATCAGAAAATCACTGCAAAAACCAATATCTAGGAGTTCTTCCTTATGTGGTCTTCCAGGAGTTTCATGGAGTCAGGTCTTATGTTTAAGTCTGATCTATTTCGAGTTAATTTTTATGAGTGTTATAAGATAGGGGCCCAATTTCATTGTTCTTCATTTGTTTAACCAATTTTCCTGACACCATTTGTTGAAAAAACTATCATTTCCTCATTGGGTGTTTTCAGCTCCTTGCCAAATATTAGTTGGCTGTACATGCAGTAATTTAAATCTGGGCTCTCTATTCTGTTCCATAGGTCTATGTGTCTACTTTTATGTCAATACCATAATGCTTTTGTTACTATACCTTTGTTGTATAGTTTTAAATCAGGAAATGTGATACCTCCAGGTTGTTTTTTTTTTTTTTTTTTTTGTAGTATTGCTTTGCCTATTTGTGGTCTTTAGTACCTTCTTACAAACTATAGGACAGCTTTTTCTATTTCTGGGAAGAATGCCATTGGTATTTTGATTGGAGGATTGCACTGAATCCATAGATGGTTTTCGGTAATATGGGCATTTTAACAATATTAGTTCATGCCTTTCCATTTGTTTGTGTATTATGTGATTTCTTTCCACAAAGTCTGGTAGTTTTCATTGTACATTTACTGGAATAAATTTTTTCCTAGCATTTTATTATTTTTGATGTTATTATAAATGAAAGAGTTTTATTTAGTTAGTTTTCACTCGTTTCATTTTTAAGTGTATAGAAATGCAACTGATTTCTCTATATTGATTTTTTTGTATATTGATTTTATATCCTGTACCTTTACTGGAATTCATTGATGGTTTTTTGGTTAAGTCTTTGAGATTTTTATGTACAAAAACATATTGCCCGAAATAGTGACAAGTTTACTTCTTCTTTTTTTTATTTGAATGTCTTTTATATTTTTGTCTTGCTTAACTGCACTAGCCAGGATTCCATGCACTTTATTAAATAAGAAGGGTGAGAATTACATTCTTGTCTTGTTGATGATCTTAGAAGAAAACCTTTAAATTTTTCACTATTAAGTATAATGTTTGCTGTGGGTTAATTCCTCATTTTAAAAGAATATATATACATTATAAAACACTTCTGAGGGGTTTGAAATGGTGGGGGGGGGGAGGTTGGGGTACCAGGTGGTGGGTATTATAGAGGGCACGGATTGCATGGAGCACTGAGTGTGGTGAAAAAATAATGAATAATGTTATGCTGAAAATAAAATAAAATAAAATAAAAGTTAAAAATTCCAAATTAAAAAAAAAGGCAAGGTTGGTTCAACATCCCCAAATCAGTCAATGTGATTTAACACATCAATAAAAGAAAGAACAAGAACCATATGATACTCTCAATAGATGCTGAAAAAGCATTTGACAAAGTACAGCATCCCTTCCTGATCAAAATTCTTCAAAGTGTAGGGATAGAGGGCACATACCTCAATATCATCAAAGCCATCTATGAAAAACCCACCACAAATATCATTCTCAATGGAGAAAAACTGAAAGCTTTTCCGCTAAGGTCAGGAACACGGCAAAGATGTCCATTATCACCACTGCTATTCAACATAGTACTAGAGGTCCTAGCCTCAGCAATCAGACAACAAAAGGAAATTAAAGGCATCCAAATCGGCAAAGAAGAAGTCAAATTATCACTCTTCGCAGATGATATGATACTATATGTGGAAAACCCAAAAGACTCCACTCCAAAACTGCTAGAACTTATACAGGAATTCAGTAAAGTGTCAGGATATAAAATCAATGCACAGAAATCAGTTTCATTTCTCTACACCAACAGCAAGAGAAAGAGATATTAAGGAGTCAATCCCATTTACAATTGCATCCAAAACCATAAGATACTTAGGAATAAACCTAACCAAAGAGACACAGAATCTATACTCAGAAAACTATAAAGTACTCATGAAAGAAATGGAGGAAGACACAAAGAAATGGAAAAATGTTCCATGCTCCTGGATTGGAAGAATAAATATTGTGAAAATGTCTATGCTACCTAAAGCAATCTACACATTTAATGCAATTCCTATCAAAGTACCATCCATCTTTTTCAAAGAAATGGAACAAATAATCCTAAAATTTATATGGAACCAGAAAAGACCTCAAATAGCCAAAGGGATATTGAAAAAGAAAGCCAACGTTGGTGGCATCACAATTCCGGACTTCAAGCTCTATTACAAAGCTGTCATCATCAAGACAGCATGGTACTGGAACAAAAACAGACACATAGATCAATGGAAGAGAATAGAGAGCCCAGAAATAGACCCTCAACTCTACAGTCAACTAATCTTCGACAAAGCAGGAAAGAATGTCCAATGGAAACAAGACAGCCTCTTCAATAAATGGTGCTGGGAAAATTGGACAGCCACATGCAGAAAAATGAAATTGGACTATTTCCTTACACCATACACAAAAATAGACTCAAAATGGAAAGTTCAAAATTCTTATAATCCTATCATTCAGACATAACCCACTATTTGACATTTTGTTGAAAATATAGAAAGACATGTACACATATACACACAGAATATTTTTTATAAAATGGGTCATGTTATACATGTTTTTAACCTACTCCTTTTAAGCAGTATTATATAAATTGACATATTATATATAATGTATGTTTTCAACCTATATGTTTTGCACATATATATATGCACACACAAAAATTTATAGTTCTAAAGCACCACTGCTGATGAATACATAGTATTCCACAGGTGTCACTCTCTGGAGGTTATTTAGGTAGCTTTTAATTTTCCAATAGTATAAACATCATAATTAATATCTTTGTGCATGAAATACATGTTTTCTAGCTTTTATTTATTCAACAATTTATTACTGATTGAATGCTTATAGATAATTATGCTAAGTAGGAAAATGGTGAATAAAACAGCCTTAGTTCCTGCCATCTTGAAATTTGTTGTCTAATAGTCCATTTGTCTAGTTTTAGGTTCAGTTTCTAGTGATAGAACTGTTGAGTCAAGACTGCTTTCCAGAAATGACATAGCAATTTACACTCTTTCCAACACAATGTAAGAGTGCTTATTTTTCCATATTCTCATCAACAATAGGTTTCCTTTTGAGCTTTGTGTGGTTTCATAATAATTTAATCAGGAAATTGGAAGTGAGTAACCATTTAAACAAAAGTTAGGAGGGCATTATATTGTCTAGACTCTTACCATGATTTCCTAGTTTTCATATTTGTCCTCTGCCCCTGATATTTTTTGTTAGTTAGTTCTAAGAAATAGTTTTCTTTTTCCTTCTTGTATTCTAGAGTGTGAATGACTTCATTTATTCAGTCCTTCATCTATTTATCATTTGTCTCTTGATAAATGTTTATTTTGTGCCATGACCTTATCAAATTTCAGGGATACAAAGATGGATAAGATAAGGTGTCTCCTTCAAAAACTCCCAGGCTGCTCCTCACAGGTCCTGGGACACAGCAGTCTCTGACCTAACTTAAGTGTTTTAGTGTTGCCGTTCCTTATGCCTATGAAGATCCTGTATGATTGGGACATCCGTGTTGAAAGCCAGAGGTGTGGGGGGGTAGGGGAGGGATTTTTGCCTCCCCTTAGACAATTAAAAAAAATCTAAGACCAATATAAAAACTATCTCGACAGTTTATGCTGGGAGTGACTGAATGTGTGTCTTCATACAGCATTTGGGAATACAGTAGAGTCCTTCCAAATGTCCTTCCAGTCCTTGGTAGTTTGCAGCAAGACATTCCCTCCTGGGCTCTACTTTAATATACTGCCCAATAATTTCACCAATTCCCTTGTTGAGGAACCAGAGAACATCCCAGTCAAAATCACAAATGTTAAGAAGCTAGGAAAGGGTGGAGTCAAGAGACAAGAGCCCAAGAGCACATCCTCAGCCCAAGGGCATTGTGTGTGAAATGGGACCTAACAACATGTATTTATATTATGCAAGTGCAAAGTCTTGCACTTCAGCAACATACAAAACCTACCTGTTAAAGTCAACTAAACAGTAAATGCTGACACAATGAAAATGTTAAAGGAAGCTTTAGAATTTGTGGGGGAGACAGGGAGAAAATTATAGTCCAGTGTGATAAGTGCTACCAAAGGGACAAATGCAGGGCATTGCATTGAGATGGGGGAAGATTATAACCAGATGGAAATATTGAGAGAGTGTCAAGGATATGCAGTAAACAACAGACAAAAATCACTACCTTCATGTAACTTACATTCCAGTAGAGGGAGACAGATAATAAACATAAAAATAGTATGTACTAAATGCTGTGGTGGAAAATAAAGCAGGGGGAAAGAAGAGATGTATGAAGATGAGGAATATAATTTCATATATTGTGTAATCACTGAGAAAGTAATATGTGAATGAAGATCTGAAGAAAGTTAGGGAGTGAGCAACATGAATATCTAGGTATAAAGAGCTCCAGATAGAAGAAGTAACAAGTACAAAAGTCCTAAACTGGGAACATCCTCTTCGTGGTCAAGGAATAAGTAGGGCAGCTGGTGTACCTAAAACAGAATGAGGTAGGGTAAATACATGAGGTCAGAGAGATATAAAGCAGGAAAGGGTCACAACATGTAGGGTCTTACAGGTGATTTAAGGATTTCGACTTTTACTCTGAACGAGGTGGGAAGCCACTGGAGGGCTTGACTAAACCCTAGAGGGACTTAAATATTATATTCAAAATTAGACTTTATTCTATAGGTAATGGAAACCTCTCAAGGGTTTTGAGAAAGGAGTAACATGTGGATCTCTGTTACGAAGATCACTCTTTGTGGCTGGTAGAGGATAGTTTGAAGGGGAGCACCTGGAAGTAGGAAAAGTACTTAGGAGAGCATGTCCCTTCTCCATAAAGTTCCAGTGGTGGAGATATAATTATCTCTGATCTCAGTTCTTTCAGTTATTCTTGCCTACTCCCTATCCCTGGGATGCTAGAGAACAGTTGTTCCTTCTCTCAGAGTCTGGAAACCTCAAAGCCAGTAGAATGAAGGGAGTCTAGAATGGTGACAGAGACACTGGTTAGGAAACTTTGCAATTATCTCAGTGTGAGATAATAAAGACCCAGCAAAAAGGGTAAGATTTCCTAGAGGATGAAAGTACTAACTGCAAGATGGAAAGTCAAAACCCAGTAACAGCCCTTGGGAATCTTTTCTTTCCATAAATTTTATTTCTTTCTTTCTTTCTTTATTTATTTATTTATCACGGACACTCTGCTCATTTTATTTTGTTTTTTATTTAAATTTACTCAACATAAAGTACATCATTAGTTTCAGATTTAGTGTTCAATAATTCATCAGATGCATATAAACTGTTTGTTTAAATTCCAGTTAGTTAACATACAATGTAATATCAGTTTCAGGTATAGAATTTAGTCATTCATTACTTCCATACAACATGCAGTGCTCATCAAATATGCTTTCCTTAATACTCACCATTTATTTAACCCATTCCCCTGCCCACTTCCCTTCCAGCAACCCTCAGTTTGTTCTTTACAGAGTCTGTTTCTTTGTTTGCCAAAAATGAGGTAGGGATTTTAATTGGGAGTGAGTTCCTTGGCTCATAGTAAAAGACTCAAAGAATTGAGTAGGGACTCAGTATCACTTTGAGCATTGGAATAAATGAATAAAAGAATGAGTGTGTAACATAAAATGCCAGTCTTTTAAATAAAGTGCTTGATGATAGTTATTGCTATCCAACATAAATATATAAGCCTCATATATAATTTTAGATGTTCTAATGACCACATTTTCTTAAAGTAAAAAAAAGTAAAGTTAATTTTATTTTATGTTTTTTTTAAATTTTATTTATTTATTTGACAGAGAGAGAGATGACAAATAGGCAGAGAGACAGACAGAGAGAGAGATGAGGAGAAGCAGGCTCCCTGCTGAGCAGAGAGCCCCATGCGGGACTCGATCCCAGGCCCCTGGGATCATGACCTGAGCCCAAGGCAGAGGCTTAACCCACTGAGCCACCCAGGCGCGCGTAAAGTTAATTTTAATACTTTATTTGCAATGACATGGAGGGAGCTAGAGGATATTACGCTAAGAGAAAGACAAATAGCATATGATTTCACTCATAGGTGGAATTTAAGAAATAAAACAAATGAGAGGGGAGAAAAGCAAGAAAAAGACTTAATTGTAGAGAACAAACCTTTGGTTATTGGAGGGGAGGTGGGTGAAATAGGTGATGGAGATTAAGGAGTGCACCTGTTGGGTTGAACACAGGGTGTCCTTATGTAAGTGTTGAATCATTAAATTGTACACCCGAAACTAATATTACACTGTACATTAATTAACTGGAATTTAAATAAAAACTTTAAAAAGATTTATAATGAAAGGGAAAGGGCATGAGTTTTACAGTCACAATGACTTGCTGCTTATCAGCTGTGTGACCTTAAGCAAATTACTTAGCATCTCTAAACCTCAGTTTTGGGGTGTCTGGGTGACTCAGTTGTTTAAGCATCTGCCTTTGGCTCAGATCATGATCTCAGGGTCCTGGGATCAAGTCCTGTATCAGGCTCCCTGCTCAGAGGGGAGTCTGTTTCTCGTTCTGTCCCTCACTCCACTCTCTCTCTCTCTCTCTCATGTAAATAAATAAAGTCTTTAAAAAATAAAATAAGTAAATAAACCTCAGTTTTCTCATAAATAAAACCTAATGGCTTAAGGTTGTTGAAGGCCTTATACATAATCTTTGCCAAAGTTCATCTAATCTAAGATGCTATTGGATGAAATCACACCATTACTTTACGTAACACAAAGGGAAAAAAATACTGTTAATTAGAAAACAACATTGGTCTCAAGATGCCTAACAGTTTCAAAGGTGTCAAAATGTGAATAATTTACCACATTCTTCTTTTTATTACTGATTTATGGATAAATAATTGCTGAAAGAGTTTAAGTTCATTTTCTTCATTTGACTGTGAGCTACTCATTGGCAAAATCTGGGTCTAAATCACTTCTTTCATCCCCAAACAAGGCCTGGCACAGAGTAGTCACTTCATCCACTTTATATACATTAATTTGACTTCTCTTCCTTCTTCCCTTTTTTTTAAAGATTTTATTTATTTACTTGACTGCGAGAGAGACAGTGAGAGAGGGAACATAAGCACAGGGAGTGGAAGAGGGACAAGCAAGCTTCCTGCTGAGCAGGGGGCGTGATGTGAGACTCAATCCCATGATACTGGGATCATGACCTGAGCTAAAGGTAGACACTTAATGATTGAGCCACCCAGGCACCTCAACTTCTCTTCCTTCTAACTTGCTCTGTGTCAGGTACTACAGAGGTAGAGATGAAGCAGATTAGGCCTCAGCCCTCTAGGAGCTCCAAGTTTTATAACAACGGCAGCAATAGCATCAGAATAATCATTGAGCTCTTACTACATGAAAGAATTTTACCATTACATTCACATACAGGCATACCTTGTTTTATTGCATTTCACTTTATTGCACTTCACAGATAATTGCATTTTTACAAACTGAAGGTTTATGGCAACCCTGCATTAAGCGGGTCTGTCAAGTCTATTTTTCCAAAAGGATTTGCTCACTTTGTGCTTCTATGTCAGAGTTTGGTAATGCTTTAAAAAAAAAAAAACCAAACAGCTTTATTGAGGTATGTTTGACAAACATTTTATTTATATGAGGTTGTAATGCATATATGCATTAGGTATCAATGACCACAATCAAACTAATTAGCATTTTACTTACTTCACATAATTACCACTAATTTCGTGGTGAGAAAAATTTTTGGCTACTTTCTAAATGAACTCAAATAACAATACACTATTATTAATTATAGTCATCATGCTGTGCCTTAGGTCTCTAGAACTTGTTCATCTTATAACTGAAAGTTTGTAACTCTTTGACCAATATTTTCCCTTTTTCTCTAAACAACACCCCCCAACCTGCACCTGATCAGTCAGCAGCCTTCAACATGGAGGCAAGACCGTCTTCCAGCATAAAGATTGTGACTGAAAGCTCAAATGATGGTTAGCATTTCTAAGTAATGGAATATTTTTAAATTTAGGTATATACATTGCTTTTTTTAGACATAATGCTATTGAACACCTAATAGACTACAGTATAGTTTAAACATAACTTTTATATGCACTAGGAAATCAAAATATTTACTTAACATGCCTTATTGTGATGTTTGCTTTATTGTCGTTGTCTAGAATTGAAACTATGACACCTTCAAGGTACTTCTATATTCTTTCTCCGTTTTTCTACTTTTTACACCATGCCTTTAATTTTAATTTGGGTCTTTATATTTAAGGTGGGTTTATTTTATTTTATTTTATTTTATTTTATTTTTACCCATTGTGACTCCTACTGTCTTTTATTTGGGGTGTTTAGACCATATTTACAATGACTATTGATATTAGTTTCAGGTGTACAACATAGTAATTCAACAACTCTATGCATTACTCAGTGCTCATTGAGATAAGTATACACTTTAAAAAAAAACATATAATGTATTATTAGCCCCAGGGGTACAGGTCTGTGAATCGACAGGTTTACATACTTCACAGCACTCACCATAGTACATACCCTCCCCAATGCCCATAACCCCACCACCATCTCCCGACCCCCCAAACCCCAGCCACCCTCAGTTTGTTTTGTGAGATTAAGAGTCTCTTATGGTTTGTCTCCCTCTCGATCCCATCTTGTTTCATTTATTCGTTTCCTACCCCCCAAACCCCCTATATTGCGTCTCCACTTCATCATATCAGAGAGATCATATGACAGTTGTCTTGCTCCAATTGACTTATTTCGCTAAGCATAATACCCTTTAGTTCCATCCATGTTGCTGCAAATGGCAAGATTTTATTCCTTTTGATGACTGCATAGTATTTATATATATATACCACTTCTTCTTTAGTCATTCATCTCTTGATGAGCATCTAGGTTCTTTCCACAGATTGGCTATTGTGGACATTGCTGCTATAAACATTCGGGTGCACGTGCCACTTCAGATCTCTACGTTTGAATCTTTAGGGTAAATACCCAGTAGTGCAATTGCCGGGTTATAGGGTAGCTCTATTTTCAACCTTTTGAGGAACCTCAATGCTCTTTTCCAGAGTGGTTACACTAGCTTGCATTCCCACCAATAGTGTAGGGGGGTTCCCCTTTCTCCCCATCCTTGCCAGCATCTGTCATTTCCTGACTTGTTAATTTTAGCCCTTCTAACTGGTGTGAGGTGGTATCTCATTGTGGTTTTGATTTGTATTTCCCTGATGCCGAGTGATGTGGAGCACTTTTTCATGTATCTGTTGGCCAACTGGATGTCTTCTTTGAAGAACTGTCTGTTCGTGTCCTCTGACCATTTCTTGATTATTTGGATTATTTGTTCTTTGGAACAAATAATTGAGTTTGTTGAGTTTGTTGAGTTTGCTAAGCTCTTTATAGATTTTAGACACTAGCCCTTTATCTGATATGTCATTCACAAATATCTTCTCCCATTCTGTCAGTTATCTTTTGGTTTTAACTGTTTCCTTTGCTGTGCAAAAGCTTTTGATCTTGATGAAATCCCAATAGTTCTTTTTTGCCCTTGCTTCTCTTGCCTTTCACGATGTTCCTAGGAAGATGTTGCTGAAGCTGGGGTTGAAGAGGTTGCTGCCTGTGTTCTCCTCAAGGATTTTGATGGATTCCTTTCTTACATCGAGGTCCTTCATCCATTTTGAATCTATTTTCATGTGCTGAAATTTCATTTCTCTGCATGTGGCCATCCAATTTTCATTTCTCTGCATGTGGCCATCCAATTTTCCCAACACCATTTGTTGAAGAGACTGTCTTTTTTCCATTGGACATTCTTTCCTGCATTGTCAAAGATTAGTTGACCATAGAGTTGAGGGTCTATTTCTGGGCTCTCTATTCTGTTCCATTGATCTATGTATCTGTTTTTGCACCAGTACCATACTGTCTTGATGATGACAGCTTTGTAATAAGAGCTTGAAATCCATAATTGTGATGACACCAACTTTGGCTTTCTTTTTCAGTATTCCTTTGGCTATTCGAGGTCTTTTCTCATTCCATATACATTTAGGATTATTTGTTCCATTTATTTGAAAAAAAAAAAGGTGGGATTTTGATAGGGATTGCATTAAATGTGTAGATTGCTTTAAGTAGCATAGATATTTTCTGAGGAAGGCTTGTACTGCTATATATTTTCCTCTCAGGACTGCCTTTGCTGTGTCCCACAGATCTTGAACCTTTGTGTTTTTCTTATCATTTGTTTCCATGTTTTTTTTTTCAATTCTTCTTTAATTTCCTGGTTGACCCATTCATTCTTTAGAAGGATGCTGTTTAGTTTCCATGTATTTTGGTTCTTCCCAAATTTCCTCTTGTGATTGAGTTCTAGCTTCAGAAAATTGTGGTCTGAAAATATGCAGGGAATGATCCCAATCTTTTGATACTGGTTGAGACCTGATTTGTAACCCAGGATATGATCTATTCTGGAGAATGTTCCATGTGTACTAGCGAAGAATGCGTATTCTGTTGCTTTGGGATGGAATGTTCTGAATATATCTGTGATGTCCATCTGGTCCAGTGCGTCATTTAAGGCCTTAATTTCCTTGTTGCTCTTTTGCTTGGATGATCTGTCCTTTTCAGTGAGGAAAGTGTTAAAGTCACCTACCAATATTGTATTATTGTCGACGTATTTCTTTGATTTTGTTATTATGTTGTTTATATAGTTGGCTGCTCCCATGTTATGGGCATAGATATTTAAAATTGTTAGATCTTCTTGTTGGACAGAGACTTTGAGTATGAAATAGTATCTTTCCTCATCTCTTATTATAGTCTTTGGCATAAAATCTAATTGATATGATATAAGGATTGTCACCCCAGCTTTCTTTTGATGTCCATTAGCATAGTAAATAGTTTCCACACCCTCACATAAATCTGGAGGTGTCTTCGGGTCTAAAATGAGTTTCTTGTAGGCAGCATATTGATGAGTTTTGTTTTTTTTATCCATTCCGATACCCTGTGTCTTTTGATTGTGGCATTTAGCCCATTAACATTCAGGGTAACTACTGAGAGATATGAATTTCGTGCCATTGTATAGCCTGTAAGGTGACTGTTACTGTATATTCTCTTTGTTCCTTTCTGATCTACTAGGGTGTTTGCAAATTCTTTCAGTTTTTGTTTGTCCTGGCAGCTTTTTATCTCTCCTTCTATTTTCAATGATAGCCTAGCTGGATATAGCATTCTTGGCTGCATGTTTTTCTCATTTAGTGCTCTGAATATATCATGCTAGTTTTTTCTGGCCTGCCAGGCCTCTGTGGATAAGTCTGCTACCAATCTAATATTTTTACCATTGTATGTTACAGACTTCATTTCCCGGGCTGCTTTCAGGATTTTCTCTTTGTCACAAAGACTTGTAATTTTTACTATTAGGTGATGGGGTGTGGACCTATTCTTACTGATTTTGTGGGGGTTCTCTGCAGCTCCTGAATTTTGATGCTTGTTCCCTTTCCCATATTAGGGAACTTCTCTACAATAATTTGCTCCAATATACCTTCTGCTCCTGTCTCTTTTTCTTCTTCTTCTGGAATCCCAATTATTCTAATGTTGTTTCATCTTATGGTGTCACTTATCTCTCAAATTCTCCCCTCTTGGTCCAGTAGTTTTTTGTCTCTCTTTTGTTCAGCTTCTTTCTTCTCTGTCATTTGGTCTTCTGTGTCACTAATTCTTTCTTCTGCCTCATTTCTCCTAGCAGTAAGAGCCTCCATTTTTTAATTGCACCTCTAATAGCTTTTTTAAATTTCAACTTGGTTAGATTTTAGTTCTTTTATTTCTCCAGAAAGAGCTTTTATCTCTCCAGAGAGGGTTTCTCTAATATCTTCCATGCCTTTTTTGAGCCCGGCAAGAACCTTGAGAATTGTAATTCTGAACTCTAGATCTGACATATTACCAATGTCCATATTGATTAGGTCCCTAGCCTTCAGTATTGCTTCTTATTCTTTTTTTGTGGTGAGTTTTTCTGCCTTGTCATTTTGTCCAGATAAGAGTATATGAAGGAGCAAATAAAATACTAAAAGGGAGGCAAAGACCCCAGGAAAATGTGCTTTATCCAAAACAACAGAAGAGACCCCAAATCGTGGGGGGGGGGACACAGAGGATAAAAAGAAGTTCAGAGAAAAATAATTAAAAAAAGAAAACAAATAAAGAAAAAAATAAAGAAGAAAATATATATATATATATATATATATTAGACTGGTGACTAGAACAGTGTCACCCACTGAATTTTGGTAGTATAAAGTAGTCTCTTAGAAGAAACTACCTCCCAAAACTTTAAAGAATGAAAAACATATATAAGGGTAAACACAATAAAGGGATGGTATATGCCTATAAAGATGAAAAAAAAATTTTAATTTCTAAAAAAGGAGTTGATAAAGTAAGTTGGTTGGGAGAATAAAGAAAAAGGAAGTGGAGAGAATTTGCTCAGGCTGGAGACTAGACCAAGCCCAGAGTTAGATTTAGGGTATATTTTGATGTATTAGAAGAAGTAATACCCCAAGTTTTTTAGAAGAAAAAACCCTATGTGTATCCATGAGTATACAAAAAATAATGTTAGATACAATGAACAATAAAATATGACTATAAGAATGAAGGTTCAAAAAAGATTATTATTTTTTTTAATGAAAGGTATTGTTAAGATTAACTAGTTAAAAAACATTAAAAGAGGAAGGGTAAAAGTTAAAAAAGATAGCAAAAGAAAAAAATTAATCTTCTCAGGTTTGCTTTCGGGAGCTTTTGTTCCCTGAATGCTTTCCGTAGACTTCTGGAAGACGGGAATGAAAATGGCAGCCTCCCAGTCTCTGGCCTGGAGGAGCCGAGAGCTCGGGGCCCCACTCCTCAGTGCATCCTCAGAGAAAAGCGCTCAATCACTCCCATCTCCATGGCCTCCGGCCGTGCTCCAACCTTACTCAGCCTGTAACCACGCATCTCTGTTTCTGGCACACAGCTCCACCTGGAGTCTTTGAACCCGGAAGACCCCTGAGATCTTCCAGGGGGTGTCTTCATGGATCTTGTGGGGACCCCACTCACAGAGCAATGGCCTGTGCCACGGATTATGCCTCAAGGTAACCCCGAGTTGAGAGCTCATTCCTTGGCTCTGTCTCTGTAGCTGACTTCCCCGCTCTAATACCTGTGAGCTCTGCAATACTCAGACAACCCCGATCCTTCTGTGACCCTGCAGGACCTGGGGCCATGCAGACCCCATGTGGGTTTCACCCTGGTTTAGCCTCTGGAGTGATGTACGTCAGTGGAGCAGACTTTTAAAAGTCCTGATTTGGGGGGCCCCTGGGTGGCTCAGTGTGTTAATGTCTCTGCCTTCAGCTCAGGTCATGATCTCATTGTCCTGGGATTGAGCCCTGCATCAGGCTCTCTGCTCAGTACAGAGTCTGCTTCCTCCTCTCTCTCTCCCTCTCTCTGCCTCTCTGCCTACTTGTGATCTGTCAAATAAATAAATAAAATCTTAAAAAATATATAAACAAGATAGGATTGGGAGAGAGACAAACCATAAGTGACTCTTAATCTCACAAAACAAACTGAGGGTTGCTGGGGGGTTGGGAGAAGGGGGTGGGGTTATGGACATTGGGGATGGTATGTGCTATGGTGAGTGCTGTGAAGTGTGTAAACCTGGCGATTCACAGGCCTGTATCCCTGGGGATAAATATATATTATATGTTTATAAAAAATTAAAAATTAAAAAAAAATAGAGAGATGTACCTTGGTCACAGATTGGAAGTCTCAGTATAATAAAGATGTCAGTTAAAAAAAAAAAAACAGTCCTGATTTTGTGCTCTGCTGTTCTGCCACTTGCTGGGAGCCAGCCCCACCCCCACAGTCTATCTTCCCATCACTTTGGATTCACTTCTCTGCCGGTCCAACCTTTCAGAAAGTGGTCAATTTTCTTTTTCTAGAATTGTTGCTCTACTTCTCTTTGATCTCCTGTTGGATTTGTAGGTGTTTGCAGTGGTTTGATAAGCTATCTAGCTGATCTCCTGCTGCCTGATGTTGTCTCAGCCTGCTACTTCTCTGCCATCTTGACCAAGAATCGAGATAAGTATACTCTTGATCCCCTTTACCTATTTCACCCATCCCCTCCATTCACCTCTCCTCTGGTAACCATCAGTTTGTTCTCTATAATTAAGAGTCTGTCTTTTGTTTGTCTCTTTTATATTAACTATACTGGAATTGAAATTTAATATTTTCCCAAAAATGAAACAATAAAATTAAAGTGATTCTTGCTATAGTTGAATTAGTATCTCTAATATTTGTAACAGTTTTCTGTTTGTTGTACTTATTCATTATTTCCTTTTTTCTTCCCCTAATTTTTCTGCCTTCTGTGGTTGTAACTGAACATTTTACATTACATTTTATATGGTTTAATTTTTTCTTCTCTCTTAAAACATTAATTATACTTTTAAAAACAGTCTTTTAGACTGTACAAGTAAGTCCACTTTCAATTAATCTAAATTTAATTAATTTACAACTAATCTAAGTTCACTTTCAGATACCACTACTCCACTTTCATGTAGAAGTTGGCACACATTAGAATATTCCTTCCTACTAGAGCGTATCATGCTTAGTGAAATAAGTCAATCGGAGAAAGACAACTATCATATGATCTCCCTGATATGAGGAAGTGGTGATGCAACATGGGGGCTTAAGTGGGTAGGAGAAGAATAAATGAAACAAGATGGGATCGGGAGGGAGACAAAACATAAGTGACTCTTAATCTCACAAAACAAACTGAGGGTTGCTGGGGGGAGGGGGTTTGGGAGAAGCAGGTGGGATTATGGACATTGGGGAGGGTATGTGCTTTGGTGAGTGCTGTGAAGTGTGTAAACCTGGTGATTCACAGACCTGTACCCCTGGGGATAAAAATATATGTTTATAAAAAATAAAAAATTAAAAAATAAAAAAAGAATATTCCTTCCTCCCTCCCATCCCTCATAACATCGCTATCATTATTTATCCCTATGTTAACAACACACAGTACATTGTTACCAGTATCACTTTAAATAGAGTTTCAGATTAATTAATAATGATAAAATATTTTATTTTACTTTTATTTATTTTTTCTACAATATTCTTCTTACCATTATGTACATTCAAATTTCTGTCCTATATGGTTTTGCTTCTTGAGTAACTTCTTCAAAATTCCTTGCAGGGAACGTTTGCTGGCAATAAATTCTCTCAGTTTGCATGTGCTGAAGAAAGTCTTTATTTTTCCTTTACTTTTGAAAGATAATTTGCTGGATATAAAAAGACAATTCTATGTTAATGGATTCTTTTTATTTTTCCTTTTGCCCCTCTAAATTGTCCACTCTTTTCTTTTCCTTGTTTTAAATTTTTATTTATTTATTATTATTGTTATTTTTTATAAACATATAATGTATTTTTATCCCCAGGAGTACAGATCTGTGAATCACCAGGTTTACACACTTCACAGCACTCACCATAGCACATACCCTCCCCAATGTCCATAACCCAACACCCATCCCAACCCCCCTCCCCCCAGCAACTCTCAGTTTGTTTTGTGAGATTAAGAGTCACTTATGGTTTGTCTCCCTCCTGATCCCATCTTGTTTCATTTATTCTTTCCTACCCCCCCCAACCCCCCATGCTGCATCTCCACTTCCTGATATCAGGGAGATCATGTGAAAATTGTCTTTCTCCGATTGACTTATTTCACTAAGCATGATAATCTCTAGTTCCATCCATGTCATAGCAAATGGCAAGATTTCATTTCATTTGATGGCTGCATAGTATTCCATTGTGTATATATACCACTTCTTCTTTATCCATTCATCTGTTGATGGACATCAAGGTTCTTTCCACAGATTGGCTATTGTAGACATTGCTGCTGTAAACATTCGGGTGCACGTGCCCCTTCGGATCACTACGTTTGTATCTTTAGGGTAAATACCCAGTAGTGCAATTGTTGGGTCATGAGGTAGCTCTATTTTCAACATTTTGAGGAACGTCCATGCTGTTTTCCAGAGTGGCTGCTCCAGCTTACATTCCCACCAATAGTGTAGGAGGCTTCCCCTTTCTCCGCATCCTCGCCAGCATCTGTCATTTCCTGACTTGTTAATTTTAGCCATTCTGACTGGTGTGAGGTGATATCTTATTGTGGTTTTGATTTTTATTTCCCTGGTGCCGATTGATGTGGAGCACATTTTCATGTGTCTCTTGGCCATCTGGATGTCTTCTTTGTAGAAATGTCTGCTCATGTCTTCTGGCCATTTCTTGATTGGATTATTTGTTCTTTGGGTGTTGACTTTGCTAAGTTCTTTATAGATTTTGGACACTAGCCCTTTATCTGATATGTCGCTTGCAAATATCTTCTCCTATTCTGTCCGTTGTCTTTTGGTTTTGTTAACTGTTTCCTTTACTGTGCAAAAGCTTTTGATCTTGATGAAATCCCAAAAGTTCATTTTTGCTCTTGCTTCCCTTGCCTTTGGTGATGTTCCTAGGAAGAAGTTGCTGCAGCTGAGGTCGAAGAGGTTGCTGCCTGTGTTCTCCTCAAGGATTTTGATGGATTCCTTTCTCACATTGAGGTTCTTCATCCATTTTGAGTCTATTTTCATGTGTGGTGTAAGGAAATGGTCCAAATTCATTTCTCTGCATGTGGCTATCCAAGTTTCCCAACACTATTTGTTGAAGAGGCTGTCTTTTTTCCATTGGACATTCTATCCTGCGCTGTCAAAGATTAGTTGACCATAGAGTTGAGGGTCTATTTCTGGGCTCTCTAGTATGTTCCATTGATCTATGTGTCTGTTTTTGTGCCAACACCATGCTGTCTTAATGATGACAGCTTTGTAATAGAGCTTGAAGTCCAGAATTGTGATGACACCAACTTTGGCTTTCTTTTTCAATATTCCTTTGGCTTTTTGAGGTCTTTTCTGATACTATATACATTTTAGAATTATTTGTTCCATTTATTTGAAAAAAAATGGGTGGGATTTGATAGGGGTTGCATTAAATGTGAAGATTGCTTTAGGTAGCATAGGCATTTTCACAATATTTATTCTTCCAATCCAGGAGCACGGAGCATTTTTCCATTTCTTTGTGGCTTCCTCAATTTCTTTCAAGAGTACTTTATAGTTTTCTGAGTATAGATTCTTTGCCTCTTTGGTTAGGTTTATTCCTAGGTATCTTATAGTTTGGGGTGCAATTGTAAATAGGATTGACTCCTTAATTTTTCTTTCTTCTGTCTTGTTGTTGGTGTAGAGAAATGCAACTGATTTCTGTGCATTGATTTTATATCCTGACACTTAACTAAATTCCTATACAAGTTTTAGCAGTTTGATGTGGAGTCTTTTGGGTTTTCCACATATAGTATCATGTCATCTGTGAAGAATGATAGCTTGACTTCCCCTTTGCTGGTCTGGATGCCTTTAATTTTTTTGTTTTTGTTGTCTGATTGCTTAGGCTAGGACTTCTAGTAGTATATTGAATAGCAGTGGTGATACTGGACATCCCTGCCATGTTCCTGACCTTAGCAAAAAAGATTTCAGTTTTTCTCCATTGAGAATGATATTTGTGGTGGGTTTTTCATAGATGGCTTTGATAATATTGAGGTATATGCCCTCTATACCTATACTTTGAAGAGTTTTGAACAGGAAGGGATGCTGTACTTTCTCAAATGCTTTTTCAGCATCTATTGAGAGTATCATATGGTTCTTGTTCTTTCTTTTATTAATGTGTTGTATCACATTGACTGATTTGCAGATGTTGAACCAAACTTGCAGCCCTGGAATAAATCCCACTTGGTCATGATGAATAATCCTTTTAATGTACTGTTGAATCATATTGGCTAGTATTTTGGTGAGAATTTTCACATCTGTGTTCATCAAGGATATTGGTCTGTAATTCTGTTGATGGGACCCTTGTCTGGTTTTGGGATCAAGGTGATGCTGGCCTCATAAAATGAGTATGGAAGTTTTCCTTCCATTTCTATTTTTTGGAACAGTTTCAGGAGACTAGGAATTAATTCTTCTTTAAATGTTTGGTAAAGTTTCCCTGGGAAGCTGTCTGGCCCTGGACTTTTGTTTGTTTGGAGATTTTTGATGACTGCTTCAATCTCCTTACTGGTTATGGGTCTGTTCAGGTTTTCTATTTCTTCCTGGTTCAGTTGTGGTAGTTTATATGTCTCTAGGAATGCACCCATTTCTTCCAGATTGTCAAATTTGTTGGCATAGAGTTGCTCATAGTATGTTCTTATAATTGTTTGTATTTCTTTGATGTTGGTTGTGATCTCTCCTCTTTCATTCATGATTTTATTTATTTGGGTCATTTGTCTTTTCTTTTTGATAAGTCTGGCCAGGGCTTTATCAACCTTATTAATTCTTTCAAGGAACCAGCTCCTAGTTTTGTTGATTTATTCTATTCTTTTTTGTTTCTAGTTCATTGATTTCTGCTCTGATCTTTATTTTTTCTCTTCTCCTGCTGGGTTTAGGCTTTCTTTCTCATTCTTTCTCCAGTTCCTTTAGGTGTAGGGTTAGGCTGTGTATTTGATACCTTTCTTGTTTCTTGAGAAAGGCTTATATGCTATATATTTTCTTCTCAGGACTGACTTTGCTCTGTTCCACAGATTTTGAACCATTGTGTTTTCATTATCATTTGTTTCCATAAATTTTTTCAATTCTTCTTTAATTTCCTGGTTGACCCATTTATTCTTTAGAAGGATGCTGTTTAGTCTCCATGTATTTGTGTCCTTCCAAATATCCTCTTGTGATTGAGTTCTACCTTCAGAGCATTATGGTCTGAAAATATGCAGGGAATGATCCCAATCTTTTGATACCGGTTGAGACCTAATTTATGACCCAGGATGTGATCTATTCTGGAGAATATTCCACGTGCACTAGAGAAGAATGTGTATTCTGTTGCTTTGGGATGAAGTGTTCTGAATATATCTGTATGTCCATCTGGTCCAGTGTGTCATTTAAGGCCTTTATTTCCTTGTTAATCTTTTGCTTGGATGATTTGATCATTTCAGTGAGGGGAGTATTAAAGTCCCCTACTATTATTGTATTATTTTTGATGTGTTTCTTTGATTTTGTTTTTAATTGGTTTATATAGTTGGCTGCTCCCACGTTAGGGGCTTAGATATTTAAAATTGTTAGATCTTCTTGTTGGACGGACACTTTGAGTATGATATAGTGTCCTTCCTCATCTCTTATTATAGTCTTTGGCTTAAAATCTAATTGATCTGATAGAAGAATTGCCACACCAGCTTTCTTCAGATGTCCATTAGCATGGTACATTGTTTTCCACCCCCTCACTTTAAATCTGGAGGTGTCTTCAGGTCTAAAATGAGTTTCTTGTAGGCAACATATTGTTGGGTTTTGTTTCTTTATCCATTTTGATATCTGTGTCTTTTGATTGTGGCATTTAGCCCATTAACATTCAGGGTAACTATTGAGAGATATGAATTTAGTGCCATTGTATAGCCTGTAAGATGACTGTTACTGTATATTCTCTCTGTTCCTTTATGATCTACTACTTTAAGGCTCTCTCTTTGCTTAGAAGACCCCTTTCAATATTTCCTGTAGAGCTGGTTTGGTGTTTGCAAATTCTTTCAGTTTTTGTTTGTCCTGGAAGCTTTTTATCTCTCTTTGTATTTTCAATGATAGCCTAGCTGGATATAGTATTCTTGGTTGCATGTTCTTCTCATTTAGTGCTCTGAATATATCATGCTAGTTCTTTCTGGCCTGCCAGGTCTCTGTGGATAAGTCCACTGCCAGCCAGATGTTTTTACCATTGTATGTTACAGACTTCTTTTCCCGGGCTGCTTTCAGGATTTTCTCTTTTACTATTAGGTAACGAGGTGTGGACCTATTCTTGTTGATTTTGTGGGGGGTTCTCTGCATCTCCTGGATTTTGATGCTTGTTCCATTTGCTATATTAGGGATATTCTCTCCAATATACCTTCTGTTCCCCTCTCTCTTTCTTCTTCTTCTGGAATCCCAATTATTCTAATGTTTCGTCTTATGGTGTCACTTATCTCTCAAATTCTCCCCTCAAGGTCCAGGAGCTGTTTGTCCCTCTTTTGCTCTGCTTCTTTATTCTCTGTCATTTGGTCTTCTATATCACTAATTCTTTCTTCTGCCTCATTTCTCCTAGCAGTAAGAGCCTCCATTTTTTATTGCACCTCATTAATAGCTTTTAGTATTTCAACTTGGTTAGACTTTAGTTCTTTTATTTCTCCAGAAAGGGCTTTTATCTCTCCAGACAGGGTTTCTCTAATATCTTCCATGCCTTTTTTGACCCCAGCTAGAACCTTGAGAATCATCATTCTGAACTCTAGATCTGATATATCACCAATGTCCATATTGATTAGGTCCCTAGCCTTTGGTACTGCCTCTTGTTCTTTTTTTTGTTTTGTTTTGAGTTTTTCTGCCTTGTCATTTTGTCCAGATAAGAGTATATGAAGGAGCAAATAAAATACTAAAAGGGTGGCAAAGACCCCAGGAAAATGCACTTTAACCAAATTAGAAGAGACCCCCAATCGTGGGGGGGGGGGAGAAAGGGGTTTAAAAGAAGTTCAGAGAAAAAAAATTAAAAAAAGAAAACAAATAAAGAAAAATATAAAAAAGAAAATATATATATATATATATTAGATAAACTGGTTAGAAAACGTTAAAAAAGGGTAAAGGTAAAAAAAAATTAGCACAGGAAAAAATTAAATTAAAAAAAATTAAATTAACTACATGACTAAAGAATCATGTGGAAAAATCCATGAGTTCCATGCTTTGCTTTCTCCTCCTCTGGAATTCTGCTGCTCTCCTTGCTAGGTGAACTTGGTCTTGGCTGGATTTCTTGTTGATCTTGTGGGGGAAGGGCCTGTTGTAATGATTCTCAAGTGTCTTTGCCAGAGGCAGAATTGCACCACCCTTACCAAGGGCCAGGCTAAATAATCCTTTCAGGTTCACTTTCGGGAGCTTTTGTCCCCTGAATGCTTTCTGTAGATTTCTGGAGGATGGGAATGAAAATGGTGGCCTTCCAGCCTGGAGGAGCCAAGAGCTGGGGGCCCCACTCCTCAGTGTGCCCTCAGGGAAAAGAGCCCAGTCACTCCTGTCTCCCTGGCCTCTGGCTGGGAGCTCACCCAGCCTGCGACCAGTTAAGGTAACCCTGAGCTGAGAGCTCACTCCTCAGCTCTGTCTCTGCAGCCAGCTTCCCTGCTCTAATACGTGCAAGCTCTGCAACACTCAGACATCCCAGAACCTTCTGTGACCCCACGGGACCTGGGGCCATGCTGACCCCACGTGGGCTTCACCCCCGTTTAGCCTCTGGAGTGATGTCCCTCAGTGAAGCAGACTTTTAAAAGTCCTAATTTTGTGCTCCATTGCTCCACCACTTGCCAGGATCCAGCTCCTCCCCCCACAGTCTATCTTCCCATCACTTTGGATTCACTTCTCTGCTGGTCCTACTTTTCAGAAAGTGGTTGATTTTCTGTTTCTAGAATTGCTGTTCTTCCTGTCTTCAATCTCCCGTTGGATTTGTAGGTGTTTGCAGTGGTTTGATGAGCTATCTAGCTGATCTCCTGCTACCTGATGTAGTCTCAGCCGGCTACTTCTCCACCATCTTGACTCTTCCCCTTTCCACCCTTTTCTTGGTTGCAATATTTCTGATGACAAGTCTGCTATAATTCTTATCCTTGTTCCTATATAGATAAGATACCCTCTGTATCACAATACCATTACCCTTGGCTTCCTTCAAGATGTTCTCTTTGTCTTTGGTTTTCTACATTTTATTTATTATTATTATTTTTTTGTTGTTTTCTACATTTTAAGTTTGATATGTTTAGATGTACATTCTTGGGATATTTCTCCTGGTTAGATAAGACATTTGTCCTTCTTGGATCTGTGATTCAGTGTTTGTTATTAATTTTGGAAAGTTCTCAGTCATTAATATTTCAAATATTTCTTTTGCCCTCTTCTTTTTTTCTAATCCTGTTACTCTGAGAAAGCATATCTTTCACCTTTTGGCATTATCTCATAGTTTTTGTATATTCTGTTTTTCTTTTTCTTTTTGTGTTTTAATCAGGGAAATTTCTATTGACATATTTTCAAGCTCATTAATTCTCTCCTTGGCTGTGTCCTTTCAAGTGATTCTTATTTCCTGAGTTTTTATTTATAGCATTTCTTTTTGTTTCTTTCTTAAAGTTTCCATCTCTCTTCTTCTGATACTGATCTCTTTTTAAATGTTTATGTTTTTCATTATAGCTTGTTACATTTTAGTCTTAGTTATCTTAAATATTCTTCCTAATAATTAAAGAATCTGTGTCATATCTGAGTCTGGTTCTGATGCTTTCTTTGTCTATTCAGACCATATTTTCTTCCTGCCTTTAGTTAGTGTACATTGCAATGTTTCACTGAAAGCAGGAAATGATGCTTCAGATAGCACCAATGGAAATAAATACGTCTTTGTTGTGAGGTTTTATGTTTATCTTGTCAGGAGTTGGGCTGCGTTTAACATTTTCTGTAGTAGTATGTGCCAGAGGCTTCAAATTCCTCTTGTCCTTGTGTATCCCTCTCCTGTTGTCTTTAAGTGTCCCTAAGACTTACTCCTTAAATAAGCTCTACATTTTGCAGTTCCTTGTGTTGTAATCCACTGTTATTATACTGGAGTCCTGTTGGTGTAGTACTAAGTTATGAAGAAGGGGAAGTGTTCTGTAGCCTTGTGATTACATTTCAGTCTTTTATTGGACCTATGTTACTGGGACATGAACTTCGTAAGCATTGTTGCTTTGTTTGTTTTAGCTTTTTAAAAATTCCCTTACATGAAACAAAAAGTATTGAGGAGACTGAAGTTGAGTAAAATGCCCTTTCTCATAAGTGGTAAAGTCTTTTTCCCCTGATGAAAATGCCTTTGTTGTGAAAATGCTCTAGGCGCATCTTAGAAGGTTTACTTTTTTCCACCCTTCCAGAGCTGTAAGGGGGATTTTTACTGACTTTCCACCATGAGAAAATGATATAATTCTTGGAGATAAACTATATAAAAATATGGGTATCCTTACTAAAACTGAGGCTCCAACTCACACTAATCCACATTCAGATTCCAGCAATTTGTTAGAATTACCATTTAAGTGTACTTACAAGTTTATAGTTCTAATAATTGCTGCTATAGATCTGGGTGGTGATTCTGTAGATTAACATTTTTCCAGATTTTGTCATAGTGGTTTGCCATGAAAGGTCAACTCTCTGATGGCTCCAAGAAAATTCATTGATATTCAGTTTGGCTTTCTTTTTCTTGGACAAAATTGATGTTATATCTAAAAGTAGAAGTCTGAGAAAATATTTTAAGTGTGTGCTTTGGCCCATAAAACAGCCTTATGTGGTGAACATTATTGCCATGACAATTTTCTAGATGAAGAAATTGAGGCTCAGAAATGTTACAGAATTTATCCAAGATCATTCAGTAAGTAGTAGAGCTTGGATTTGAACTCAGCTCTGACTCTGATAGCTAGGACATAGGCACACATAGCTAATAAGTGAGTCAGAAAGTGATGAGAATCGTAAGGGGACAGAGAAAGTATTAGGACACTATAGAGAATGGTGCTGTCACTTCAGAATGGGGGAAGGAAATTTTATTAGATGTGGTAAAAGCGAGGTGGGTTTTGAGATATTTAAACACAGGGGAGACCAAAACAGCAGCCTTGAACTCTGGAGGCAGGGAATGATGATATCCAGACATTAAGATTACCTTACCTGAATGTCACATAATTTCTAGCCCAGTTATTGCTTATCCTTCTTTGTGATAGGAAATAAGTAAGGTTGTTCAGAGCCTGACAGAAGTTAGAGCTTGTTGGTCATTCTCCTTCACTGGCCTAAAATTATATGTCAGGTGTCTGGGGTTTGATTAGTTTTATACTTTTCAGAGGCCCCACCTTGGGAAATTATTAAGAAGAGTGGCAGACTCAATGCCAGAAAGACCCTATCCTTCTAAGAGTGGCCTATGTCCTCTCAACATGGAAAGGCCAAGAATAGAAAATGACTGCCAGTGAATCTTGTCTTGAGTAACTAGGAACTACAACAACTGGCTGGCCATTTCTACTCACTCCCTTCAGGATGGCCTTTCATGCCAAAACATTCTTTATTTTGCTTTCTAACCATGTTCCTGGCACTCCCTAACATGCAGAAAGGCTGATGACAATCCCATCCCATATAATCCTGGAAACAGAAGTGATTCTTAATTCTCTCTTGGGATTGAGAAATTCCCTCTTCTTGTCAACAACAACAACAACAAATGAAGACTTGTACACTAAAACTAAAAGACACTGATGAAAAAAGTTGAAGTTTCATTAATTAATTAACTAAATAATTAATTAAAATGGAAAGATATTCTATGTATTCCATGCCCATGAATTGGAAAATTTAATATTGTTAAAATGTTCATACTACTGGAAACTATCTACAGATTTAATGCAAGTCCTATCAAAATTACAATGACATTTTCACAGAAATAGAAAAAAGAATCTTAAAATCTGTGTGGAACCTCAAAAGACCCAAACAGCCAAAGCAAACTTGAGAAAGAACAAAGCAGTAGCATAACACTCCCTGATTTTAAACTGTATTACAAAGCTATAATAATAAAAATAATATACTATTGGCATAAAAACAGACACATATATCAATGTGAAAAAAATAGAAAGCTTAGAAATAAACCCACACATATATGGTCTGTTAATTTATAACAAAAGAACAAAGAATATACAAACAGGAAAGAACAGTCTCTTCAATAAATGTATTGAGAAAACTGAACAGCTACATGCAAAAGAATGAAGCTGGACCATTATCTTACAACACTCACAAAAAATTAGACTTGAATGGAAGGTATGAAACTATAAAACTCCTAGAAGAAAACATTGGCAGTAAGCTCATTTGACATCATTCTTGGTAACTTTTTTTTTTTTATTTGACTCCAAAAGCAAAGGCAACAAAAGGAAAAATAAACAAATGGGACTACATCAAACTAAAAATATTCTGCACAACAAAGAACATCAACAAAATGAAAAGGCAACCTGCAGAGTGGGAGAAAATATTTACAAATCATACATCTGATAAGGGGTTAATATTCAAAATATATAAAGAACTTTCACAACTCAATAACAACAACATAAAAAATAATCCAATGAAAAATAGTCAGACTATCTGAATAGACATTTTTCCAAAGAAGACATATAGATGGCAAGAAGTACATAAAAAGATGTTCAACATCACTAACCATCAGGGGGAATGTAAATCAAAACCACAATGAGCTATTACCTCACACCTGTTAGAATGGCTGTTATCATAAAGAATGAGAGAAAGGTGGAAAGGAAAGGAAAGGAAAGGAAAGGAAAGGAAAGGAAAGGAAAGGAAAGGAAAGGAAAGGAAAGGAAAGGAAAGGAGGGAGGGAAGGAAGGAAGAAAGGAAAGGAGAGAAGAAGAAAGAAGAAAAGAAAGAAAGGCAGGGAGGGAGGGAAGGAGGAAGAATTGGTGAGGATGTGGAGAAAGAAAAACCTGTACACTTAAAAATTCCCTTGTGTTGGTGCTGATGTAAATTGGTTCAGCCACTATTGAAAACAGCATGAAGGTTCCTTGAAAACTTAAAAATAGAATTACCGTTTGATCCAGTAATTCCACTTCTGGATATTTATCCAAAGAAAAATGAAAACACTAACGCACAAAGATATGTTCACTTCCATGTTTGTTGCAACATTATTTACAATAGCTAAGATAATGGAAACAACTAAGTGTCTATCAACAGATGAATGAATGGAAAACCAATACAATGGAATATTATTTAGTCTTATAAAGAATGAAATCTTGTTTTTGCAATAACATATAATAACATACAATAACAATAATGGACCTAGAGCATTATGCTAAGTAAAATAAGTCAGACAGAGAAAGACAAATACTGTATGATCTCACATATATGTGGAATCTAAACAATTAAAAAAAACCTCATAGATACAGAGAACAGAGTTCTCTGTTGCCAGAGGCCATGGAGAGGGAAGTCATGAAACATTTGAAGGCAGTCAAAAGGTACAAACTCCCAGTTATTAAATAAATAAGTCATAAGGATATAATAGGCAACCTGATAAGTATAGTTAATGTATTTCATATATGGAAGTTGTCAAGAGAGTAGATCTTAAAAGTCCTCATAACAAGAGAAAAGTCTAACTATGTTTGGCAAAGGATACTGACTAGATTTATTGTGATCATTTCACAATACATACGAATATTGAGTCATTATTTGGTACACCTGAAAACATTATAATGTTATATGTCAATATACTTCATTTAGAAAAAAAGAATTTATTTTCTGGAAACCAGGCAGACACAGGAAGTGCTAGAGGGCCCTGTATGGTTTATCCATACTTGTCAGTGGCACACCAGGGTGAGTGGAGCCTAGAGGCAAACACTGAGGACCAAAGATGGAAGCCCTAGTTTATCAATTCCAGAAGACCTTATTGTTCTTTTCTCCTCTTAGGAGAAAAGACTCCCTGAAGAACCCTCTTACACTCTTGGTGGGAATGCAAACTGGTGCAGCCACTCTGGAAAATAGTATGGAGGTTCTTCAAAAGTTAAAAATATAGCTACCCTATGACCCAGCAATTGCACTACTAGGCATTTATCCAAAGGATACAAACATAGTGATTCGAAGGAGCACCTGCATCCCACTGTTTATAGCAGCAATGTCTTCAATAGCCACAATATGGAAAGACCACAGATGTCCATCAACAGATGAATGGATAAAGAAGAAGTGATATGTGAATATATAGATAAAAAAGTGATATATATATATATATAATTCCTTTTTATTTTTTTTTTTTTTATTTTTTTTTTTTTTATTTTTTTTTTTTTTTTAAGATTTTATTTATTTATTTGACAGAGAGAAATCACAAGTAGGCAGAGAGGCAGGCAGAGAGGCAGGCAGAGAGAGAGAGAGGAGGAAGCAGGCTCCCTGCTGAGCAGAGAGCCCGATGCGGGACTCGATCCCAGGACCCTGAGATCATGACCTGAGCCGAAGGCAGCGGCTTAACCACTGAGCCACCCAGGCGCCCTATAATTCCTTTTTAGATATGGATTTAGATATATTATAGATATTATATATATAGATACATAGATATTATAAAATTCCTTTTATTTAGATTTTTAGATATATCTATCTATATATATCACTTCTTTATATATACACACATAAGTCTATATATATACATACACGCATATATACATATACATACACATATATACGTATATACAATATATATATGGAATATTAGTCAGCCATAAAAAGAATGAAATCTTGCCATTTTCAATGATGTGGATAGAACTAGAGATTATTATGCTAAGGAAATAATTCAGTCAGAGAAAGACATTAATATCATGTATGATTTCACTCACATGTGGAATTTAAGAAACAAAACAGATGAACATAGCGGAAGGGGAGAAAAAATAATATAAGACAAAAACAGAAAGGGAGACAAATTATAAGAAACTCTTAACTATATGAAACCAACTGAGAGTTGTTGAAGGGGAGGTTGATTGAGGTATGGGGTGATTGGGTGATATGCATTAAAAGAAGGCATTTGATGTAATGAGTCCTGGGTATTTACACAACTGATGAATCAATAAAGTCTACCTCTGAAACTAATAATACACTATATGTTAATTAATTGATTTTAAATCAAAAAAAGACTCCCTGAATACACTAATTTTTTTGGTGGGGAGGATAGGACTACCTAAAATGCGCCAGAACTAGTGTACAAATAAAATCAGAAGATTCTACAGTTAACAAAGGAGGTTGCTACCTTTATTTGAGAAGTATTAAATCCTAGAAGGCCTCTGCCCAATGTTGTTTCCCCTGGTGAACTACTTATAGCTTGTCTCTGGCCATCTCCTCTGTTTAAAGCAGTGGCTTTAAACATTTTTTACCCATTGATCAATAGTAAGGAAGATATTTTATGGCATGAACCAGTAAATGCTTTGATTTGCATATGTATTTGTGTGTATATTCATATATATTTTCATAGTTCTTTATGTCAAATGTTGGTAAACATTGGCAATTTCATATTGTCCAACTAAATATAAAAAAAAATTTTCACTAAACGATGAGGATGCTTAGTGTGTGAAATCACTGTGATATTTTCTATTTTGTTTTATTTAATTTTCAAGACATGTCAGTTATTGATTTCATAATGTACTAGTTTGTTGTGACTCACTGTTTGAAAAACACCGGTTTAATGTGTTATCTACTAAAGGCTTTTCTTAAAATACAGGAATTTTCCATGGGATAGATAATGCCACAGGTTAAGACCAGAGGTTCCTCCAGAAAATGTGCAGATGAAAGAGGGGAGAGAGGGATAAAAGACAAGGAAAGGCTAGAATCTGAATCTCTTGAAGTCTCTGACTTCTTCCTGCCAACAGAAATCGTGGCAATACAGGGCTTATTCCCATAGGCATAGCTAGCCTAGACCCATAGGCCAGAGCTGGCACTAAGTACTCATGAGTATTCATGTCCTAACACATGAGCCAGTGGTCAAAATTTAATCAGCCTCCTGTTGGATTCTGTACATGAGGATCAGCCCTAGTCTGTTTGACATGCCTTGTCCTCAGCAACCTGTTCTGCTGCTGACAAGCTCCTGTCGGCAGAACCAGTGTCCGATTACATGCTCATCCTAGCTAAGACAAGCACAGGGAAGAGGAATGCAGCCCACGTGCATAACTGTCCCTCAAGCCAGCTCTCTGTTTTGGGCAAGGAAGAGGTGGCTTATGGACTAATGGGAGCAGCTATAGACAACAGGCTCTCAGGATTTTCTTGTTTTGTTTGTTTGTTTGTTTGTTTGTTTTTGTTTGTTTTGTTTTGTTTTATGATTTTTTAAAGATGTATTTTTTTATTTGAGGGGAGAGGGGCAGAGAGAGAGAATCTTCAAGCAGACTTCCCCAGCTGAACAGGTAGGTCTATTAGGGGCTTGATACCATGACCCATGACATCATGATGTGAGCAGAAACCAAGAGTCAGATGCTCAACGAACTGAGCCATCCAGGGGCCCCTCGGGATTTTTCTTATTAGACCCTACCTGGATGCCAGCCTCTGCCTCTCTTTTCTAAAAATCAGTTAGGACCCTCTGACCTGACCAATAAGCTCAGACTGTTTTGAACTGAAGTTTTAGTACTGGCCCCAAATAAGTGCTATTTGTCTTCTTTCTATTACTGCTATGATGCTATTATGGAGCCCCTAATCTGGCTTTTAATTTTCTGTCTGGGTCACCTGCCTTATGCCTTCAGTCTAGGATTAGGGGTCATTTAGTGATTATGAACCTCTGATCAGGTAGAAAATTGCTCAGTGATTATGATCCTGATTAGGCAGCATGTTTGTAAGGACTGGATCCAGGGGATCTGAACTCATCTCTGAGTAGTTAGGTTCCTGGGCTGCTATGAAGTTCCCTTACCCAGCCACAAAAGGTTGAGTGAAATAGATAAGCATCTACTGGAGGCTTGGTACTAAGACCTTCAAAGAAGAGCAATCAGGGCTCTTCTGGTAGGTGGTTCTTAGAACAATACCCCAAACTCAACAGTTTCTGTTTAACTATTCTATAAATACCCCAGGAAAACCTCTCCCTGCTGAAATACCTCAAATGTCAAAAACTGCAGCCTTTACATAAGAACCATGAAGTTCTGGGGAAATCTTCCATTTTTCTTCTAGCCAAAGCAAAGGACTTGAAGCCCTATTCCTTCTGTGAGAGTCTAGGTAGCTCTCCTTCAGGAAAGTCTAGACTGGCACCTGATGAACTTCTGCACCTATACCAACCTTCTTGGTGGTGATACACAAGTTCACATTGTAGGGTTGTACTATTTTTTGCCTTACAATTGTCCCGCTTATCAAATGGCTGCTCATAGTGGTACACCCACCCAGAAGGCATTCTGTTGTATACTGGGTCTGCCCAAAGATTTTTTTTTTTCTAATTCATATTGTATAGCCCAGGGCAGCACTGATGAGACCTCAGAAATTCTCTTGAAAGAAATATTTAAGAAGCTTCTCTGGACTGGCCAGAGTTCTAAAAATAGAGGCCTCTGTGAACTAGGTCTTCCCTTCCCACTCACTTTAACCATCTGGCACTCTCTACTTCAAGCCTCCATTGAGGCCTTACTTCCATTCTTCAGCCCTAACCTCACTCCTGAACTTCAGAAAGGTATGATCCAGCTATCTACCTACCATCTCCCCTGGAGAATACCCAAACACTTCAGAATACACAAACCACCTTCCTGTCAATACTCCCTATCTGCACTGGAAATTTTCTACTTGCTCATCCAAATGCACTCTTCTCTCTTCTCCCACACTGCTGTGTTTCCTGCAACTCTGAGATATACCTCCTTATTGTCTTCCCTGATCCTCCTTTCTTCTCATATACAGGTCAGAATCCATGATCCTTTTCTCTCAGCTTTCACAGCACTCTGGATATGAGATGAGCAGGTTGTGTATGTGAATGTCTTCTCTGTTAGAAAGGGATCCCTTTGACAGTAGGGATCATGCTAGGTTCATTCTGTAGCTCCAGTGTCTATCAGAAGGTCTCCCACATAGTAAGTACCTGGATAATTGATTAAAGTTAATTTTTTCTTATTTTTTTCTTTTCTTTTTTGATATATATATCAAATATAATAATATGTTTCTTGTGTGTGTACACACACACACACACACACACGTATGTGCTAATAAATGTGGAGGAGTGGGGAATCAGTATACTGAGGATCACAATAAATGAGGAGAAAGAGTTTAAAGCTAAGGGTACAGAATGGAAAAAAGTGCTAAAGAAATAAAGGGAAGAAAGGAATTGAAATTTAAGGAGCACCTATTGTATACCAGGCTTCTTAGTTTCTGAGAAGTTGTGTTAACTTTCCCAGAATCACAGGATTAATAAGCCCCTGGGAGAAAGTTGAAGAGAGCAGTAAAGGACACAAAAGGTTTGGGTGAACTATGAAAATACATATAGGAAGGAAGGAGAGGAGCCAGTGGTTGGATTGGCAAATGGCCCAGGTTTGGAGTTACAAATAAGCCCAACGAGTAGGTAGGAGCAAGCTGGAGTAGCCAGGTAATTTATTAAACATTCAAATTCCTGGAAACTCTTGTTCAACAATCCTGATTTAGTAGCAAAGGGTGAAGCTGGGAATATAATAATATTTAATAGGTGCCTTACATTACACTAATGCAAAGGATTCATAGACCACCCTTTGAGATACCCTGAGGTAGACAGTAGGGTCCACTAAAGACTGAGTTTTTAAAACTTACCAAATAATTAAATCTCAGAGATTAAAGTGGCATCAATCACTTCTTCAACATCCATGCCAAAGGGCCTTCTAGTCCCTGCTCCTACACCATAATGTGAGACCATTTCCACATTACAAGAAAGCTTACCTTGTCTATTACTAGACTAAAAACCCAAATTATTAGAAAATTCTTTCTTAAATGGAATCTAAATTGTCATATCCAAAGCTGTCATTCACTGGCACTGTCTCTGGTTTTTGAAGTAGTGCAGGTTGGCTCTCTCTATCATGGGCTAGATAGGCAGGTAGCCGCAGTGGATAGGCAATGAGAGTACATTAGGAATAACTGCTGTGGGACTACAGAATGAAACTAAAATTCCCCATATGAGGTTCCATCTAAAAAAATTGAAAATATCTCAAGAAAGTCCAACCATTCTGTAAGATTTCACATGGTAGAAAGAACTCAACAGATGGCAAATGATGGAAACAGTTCAGGGGTCAGAGATACATATGTCTGACCCAGTGGCTACTGTATGGAAGATATTCTTCAAGGAAAAGGGTGTGATTTTTCTGCTCCCACCTCTAATACCCTGGGAAAACCTGTAGGACCTGGTTTGCAAAGATCTTTGAAAAGGAGTATGGGAAGGGGGTTCTCAGAAGGAACTGTGTTTTTTTTTTTCTTTCCAAGTTTTTATTTAAATTCATGTTAGTTAGCATATAGTGCAATATTAGTTTCAGGTGTAGAATTTAGTGATTGAGCACTTAAATATACACCCAGTGCTCATCACAAGTGCTCTACTTAATCCCCAATATCTATTTAACCCATTCCCCCTTACCCACTTCCCCTCTGGTAACCAGGTTTGCCTCTCTTTCTCCCCCACCATGTTCATTTGTTTTGTTTCTTAAATTCTCCATGTAAGTCTCAGAAGGAACTCCTGACTTTGGATGTCTCCTAATTTCCCCAAAGAAATCATTTCTTCTCCCCAAAGATCTTTTCATCAGCTGTGATCACAGCATATTGAGTTAGACAGTTCTATTAAGATGAATTTTAGCAATATAATAATATAATATATATATATTATATACAATAAAAGAAATAATAGCCAACATTTGATAAGCAATTTTTGTGAGCCAAGAGTATTCTACATGCTAGACATAGATGAACCCACTTAATTTTCACATTTATCCAGTGAGTCAAGTATTATTATAATCCTCATTTACATATGAAGAAATAGGAATAGAGAAAAGCCCAAATTACCGTAGTTAGGAGGCAGCAGAATGAACACTTGTTTGTGAATTTATTTATTTATTTATTTATTTGTGAATTTAAAGAATTAGAATTAAACTCTTGTTTTTCCTGAGTTACTGTGTAATCTTCCCCTTTCCTGATCCCAGGTTCCATATTTGTAATACCATATGTAATGAGATATGGACCAGGGGCTTCAACTAGGTTGACCCTAAGTTTCTTCTAGGTCATTCATTCAGTTACTTCAAATAATGTCACTCAATAATCACCTTAATGCGAGGCCCTACTTAATTAAGTCACCATCTCTCCCTCACAAATCTCCCATTTTATCAAGGGCAGGAAGACCACACTAACATTTAGGTGGTGGAGAATAATCACTTGGTGTCTGCAAACCATAAATAATCCTGTCGAGGCTCTTACAGGGACCCAGGGTAGGGAAGATGGACTGGAGACACCCCCTGATGGCACAGCACAGACTAGCTGGGGGTTTTGGCAGGAAATAGAATAAAAGAGGTCAGAGACAACTGGGGACAGGAAGGAAGAGGTGAGAAAGGAGGATAGGAGGGAATAAAGAAAGGAGGAAAAGAAAGAGTAGGGGAGAGAGGGAGGGAAGTCTGCTGTCTATATACTATTCTCCATAGTCATTTTGTTCTTGACACCCACTGGCATGGCGTGACTTGCCTAAGAACATGACATGATTTAAACATCCCAGTTAAGAATCAACTCCAAATCTATCACCTCTCTGTGGTGACTTCTAAAAAGCATGGGGACCCAAGAAGGCCCAGAAAAGCAATGAATGTGGCCTACAGATAGGAAGCTTCATTTCTCTTTTATGCGCTAAACTTTCAGCAACAAGTTTTATTCTATGTACCACTACCATCAGGTTCGAGCTGGCTGTCAATCAGCTTTTGCTATCAGTCTAGACCTGCTAACAAGCCTTGGCCCCTCCACCAACAGTGGAATTCCAGGCTTTGGATTAAGTGGTGGGAAGATACACTACAAGATCTTGAATAATAATCATGCAGTAAAAATGCTACCATTCTTCCATTATGTGCTTGAGCACAAATTACTAATTGATCATACAATTGCTTCTGTACAACTTAAACAATGCCTCAGAACCATCCTCTGTCAACGGATAGGCACTGGAATAAAAAATTATATCTATTTGCAACCCTGGTTAGCCTTATCAGATCATACTAAGTTGGCAACCACCTGCCCTATGCATGCAAAAGCCTGTGATTGAAAGCTGCATGAGGTCTATAGGGGCTCATTCAGTGTATGCTCTTCGATTTATACCAAGCACAATGATGGAAAGAACCAGAAACTACAGGGGCACCTGGGTGGCTCAGTGGGTTGAGCCTCTGCCTTCGGCTCAGGTTGTGATCTCAGGGTCCTGGGATCATGGGGCACATCAGGCTTTCTGCTCAGCAGGGAGCCTGCTTTTTCCTGTCTCTCTGCCTGCTGCTCTTCCTACTTGTGATCTCTCTCTCTCAGTCAAATACAAAAAAAAATCTTAAAAAAAAAAAAAGAACCAGAAACTACAGCCCTGAAAGGGTCCTTAAGTATCAGTTAGTGTAACTGAGGCAACTTAAACTGCTTGCACTGAGAAGTTTAGCACTTGAGCTTCTTCCAGGCTAGAAAGACAAGGAGAATATGGTGAGCTATAAAATTTCTATATTTGAGGAAAGAAACTGAGTTGTTTTGGAGAAACAGAGATTCTCCTGGATTAAATGGGAAGGGAATTTATGTAAGAAAAGGCTTACTTCATGCTTCCTCTGTTTTGACATTATGGTATGGTGAGAACCTTGATATGAATTATTTCCTTTCAGCTTTGTGACAATCCTATAAGATAATAATTATTAATTTTATTTTGAAGATGATGAAATTAAATATTAGAGATGTAAAGAATCCTGCCTGAGGTCAATAGCTAGGAAGTGATAGAGTCAATATTTGACCAATTTGATCAATTGGATTCTAAAGAACCTTTCCAACATACTATATTGCCTTCAAAAGTAACACAGAATGACATAATGGAATTACATTCCATTTATTTCACAAATATGTTTTGCCCTATGTGCCAGGCACCGTTCTGGCACTGTAAGGAACAGGTAGATGGGATTCTTGTACTCATGGAACTTATGGTCTGGAGGCCAAGGAGTTAAGGGGGGACACTGGCAGTGGTCAAATTATTACTTAAAATATATTATTGTAAATTATGGAAGTATTAATAAAGGAAAATATGGGGAGCTTGGAAAGCATATATTGATGTAGTCTGGTAGATTTGAATTGAATCTGTAGTTGAAGAATGGTGGGGAGAGTGCTTAATCATACCAAGCTAACAAAAGAGCTTGTGCAAAAATCCTGTAATGAGAAGACGTGAAAAAAGTCCAATACATCAGGAGTACAGAAAAGGAAAAGGGGAACAATGGATGAAGAAGACCTATTGGCCTCAATGAGGAGTTTGGATTTTTATCTAACAGACAAAGGAAAACAGCAATTGGAGAATTTTAAGCAAAGGAGTAAAATGTGTATTTTGAAAATATATTTTTCCCTTATGATATATGTTATATATGCAGAAAACTGCATAAAACTTACTTGTAGGATTTGGTGAGTATTTATGAAGTGAAATGCATATAACCATTATCCAAGACAACAAAATACACACTGCCAAACTACAATAATATCTTCATGAAACCTTCCTTGATTATATAATCCATTCCCTTCTCCCAGTGGTAATTTACTAACCTGACTTTTGTGATACTCATGTATTTTTTTAAATTAAACTTCCTATTTTATGGTAATTGTAAATTCAGATATGGTTGTAAGAAATGATATATGTATCAAGTTTCCTTCAGTAATAGTAATTTGTGAGCCACAGTGTCACAACCAGGATATTCAAATTGATATGATCAAGATACCGTTCTGTCACTACAAGGGTCCCTCCTGGTGCCCTTTTACAACCACACTTAACCTCCTTGTCCCCCGACCTATCCATTCTCATAACCTGGCAACCACTAATCTGTCTTCTATGTTCTTCATTTCTATAATTTTTTCCATTTCAGGAAAAATACACACACACACACACACACACACACACGTGCACATATATATATACACATACACACACAGGTTTATATATGTGTATATATATATACACATATACATATATACATATATATGTATCCACACACATATATATAATAAATATACATACATACACACACAGGTTTATATATAGATATACACACACACACATACTATATGTATATTATATACACACACACAGGTTTGTATATATGTATACACATACTATATGTATAGTATATATACACACACACAGGTTTATATATATAGGTTTTTGTATAGGCAGAATTTTATATATTCTATTATATTCTATATATTCTAAACTGCCTATTTATTTATAGGTGGTTTATATATCTAGGTTTTATATGTCTAGGTTTGTATATATATAGGTATATAGGTTTTCTCAGAAAACCTAGATACACAGTACATATACAGGTTTTTGTGTGAACCTAATATTCATCTCTTTGAGATAAAATGGCAAGTGCAATTTCTGGCATGTATGGTAAATACATGCTTAATTTTTAAGATACTGCCAAACTCTTCTCCAGAGTAGTTGTATCCTTTTCATTCTCACTAGAAATGCATGAATTATCCAGTTTGTTCATATCCTTACCAGAATTTGATGTTGCCACTGTTTAGTTTAGCCATTCTGATGGATTTGCAGTGATGTTTCATTGCTGTTTTAGTTTGCATTTTATAAATGTCTGATTATATTGAACATTTTTTCATGTGCTTAATTGCCACCTGTTCATCCTCTTCAGTGAAATGCCACAGTCTTTTGCCCATATTCTAGTTGGATTTTTCCTTTACTATTGAGCTTTGAGAATTTGTTATAGATATTATTCTTTGTTGTATGTATATATAATCATTTGGGTTGACTTTATTGTTTAGTTTCTGTTCTGTTTAGTGGTTCTATAAAGCTCTGGAGTAGGAGGGGCCCCTGGATGGCTCAGTGGGTTAAAGCCTCTGCTTTCAGCTCATGTCATGATCCCAGGGTCCTGAGATCAAGCCCTATGCCAGGCTCTCCGCTCAGCAGGAAGCCTGTTTCCCCCTCTCTGCCTGCCTCTCTGCCTACTTGTGATCTCTGTCTGTCAAATAAATAAATAAAACCTTTAAAAAAAAAGCTCTGGAGTAGGGGTTGAAGTCATCTACTACAGTAGATAATAGATTTGTCTATTCTTTTAGCTCTTTCTTTTTCTTTTTTTTTTTTTTTTTGCGTCTTGTGCTCTGATGCAAAGTTGTTTGATGCATATGCATTTAGGAGTGTATGCCTTCTTAGTGGACTGATTCTTTTATCATTATCTAATAAAATTTTTTGTTTGTAGACTTTTTTAAAATTCTGAATTCTATTTTATCTTATATTGATATACATATTCCTGTTTTCTACATTAAGGTTTGCTTGGCATATCTTATCCATGCTTTGATTTTCAACTTAGCAATGTCCTTGTGCTTAAAATGAGTGTCTTATAGGAAGCATTTTGTTGGATCAGTTATTTTTTTCTCTTACTCTGTGAATTTCTTTTAATTATATTGGGGGCATTTACATTTAAGGCAATTATTGTTATGTTAGTTTGCCACTTTTTTCCCTGTTTGATTCTTCTATTTCCTCTTCCTCTTCTGTTCTTTTCTTACATTCTTCTGGGTGATTTGAACATTTTTTCAGATTCTATCTTGATATATTTGTAGTACTTCTTAGTATATTTCTTTGTATCATTTTCTTAGTGTTTGCTCTTGATATTATAATACATCTACATAATTTATCACAGTTTTCTGGTATTGCTGTTAAAATATTTTGATTTAAGTGAAGAAGCCTTATTTTCTTTATCTCCCCTTACCCTCCCTACTCAAAAAATATAATTTGTTAAGTATTTATCCTACATATATTGGGCACTATATCAGATTTTCTAACTTTTAGTTCGTTTATCAAATATTGCTTTAAGAAACTAATGAGAAGAGAGTCTATTATACTCATCCATGTTTCCCCCATTCCCATGTTCTTTTTTCTTTTCTATGGTTTCAACCTTTCTTCCATTAGCATTTACTCTTTATTAAGAGAACTTTTTTTTTAGCTATTCTTTTAAGGTAGTTCTGCTGATGACAAATTCTCTCAAATTTTCCTTATTTGAGAATTTATTTTTCCTGTACCATGAAGTATAATTTAGGTAGATAGAGAAATCTGGATTGATAGTTCTTTTCTTTCAGTATTCAAAAAATGTATCATTTTCTTTTATTCTCTGTTTCTCAGACTCAAATGATAGAAATGTTGGGTCTTTTGTATGGTCCCACAGGTCCCCAATACTCTGTTAATTTTTCTTTTAGTTTACTTTCTTTCTGTTATTCATATGGTGTGAATTCTATTGCTTTGTCCTCAAGTTTACTGATTCTATCCTCTGTCATCTCCACTCTATTATTAAGTTCAAATAATAGGTTTTATTTTTCCTGTTATTATATTTTTTTAATAAAAAAACAGTTTGTGTTTTTTATAGCTTGTTTTTCTTTGCTGAGATTTTCCATTTTTTTCATTTGACCCAAGGAAAACTTTAATTGATTATTGAAATATTTTTTGATGAACACTTTAAAATCCTTATTAGATAATTCCAACATCTGAATCATCTCCAGGTTGCTGTCATCTGATTGTTTTTCTCATTCAGTTGTGATTTTTCTTGGATGGTATGGCATGTGACTATTTATTCTATTCTGGTTGTTTTGGGCATTATATGATGATATTCTGAGTCCTATTTAAATTTTTATTTCATTTTACCTTTTGTTTGTTTGTTTGTTTGTTTTGTTTTTTATTTATTTTCAGCATAACAGTATTCATTATTTTTTCACCACACCCAGTGCTCCATGCAATCCGTGCCCTCTATAATACCCACCACCTGGTACCCAATTTTACCTTTTTTTTTTTTTCAAGCGGGCACTTCCCTCGTTAAGGTATACTTCAAGGACCAAGAGGGTGTGCATGTTCAGCTTCTTCCTGGACCCTGCTGGCACCACCTCTGCAAAAGTGATGCACTGACTCATATTGCTTTATTGCTGATGGATGGAGTATAGATTTAACTCTTTGATACCTTCCCAGTGAAAGCAGAGCACACTACAGTTGCCTCCAAATTAAGTGTAACATCAACCTCCGACTGGTTCACTAACCACATAGAAGGCTGATTCAAATTTCTCTGTTGTTACACATTGGAGGTGAAAGCTCAGTTCCCACTCTAACCTGTTGATACAGAGGAGGTGGGTTAGCTTCCATATCTTCACTATTGTAAATAATGCTGCAATAAACATAGCAGAGCATGTATCATTTTGAATTAGTTTTTTTGCTTTCTTTGGGTAAATATTCCAGTGCTCTTAAATCAATCTTTTCTTGTACATTGGTTTTAAGATTGCAACAGTTGAGTGGCAGTTCTGAATTATATAATTAGCCAACTATCCATGTCCTTTCCAAAGATGTATTCAAAATACCTGCACAGGGTAGGAAACCAGCATTATTTCTATTCTAGAGACATAGGTCAAATAAGGACAAGTGGTTGCTTTCTGCCTGAGTGCAACAAGCTCAACAAACTTAACTCTTCCTCTGCTGGGATGTTGTAACCATAGACAGACTGCTAGATGGGTGCAATGGGGTGGTTCCTGGATGGCCCTCAGTTGGGGCTCTCCATCAGGAAGTCTAACGTCCATCCCCCTATTGTTAATGCCTAGCTTCCTGCCTAACACTACTATTTTGTAGTATTTCTTGAAATCTGGTACTGTGATATCTCTAGGTTTGTATTTTCTCAAGACTGCTTTGGCCTTTTGAAATCTTTTGTGGTTCTACACAAATTTCAGTATTATTTGTTCTAGTTCTGTGAACAAATGTTGGTATTATGACAGGCATTGCATTAAGTCTGTAGATTGTTTGGGGTGGTATGAACATTTTAACAACATCAGTTCTTCCAATTTATGAGCATGGAATACCTTTCCATTTGTTTGTTTCATCTTCAGTTTCTTTCAACAGTGTCTGATAGTTTTCAGAGTACAGGTCTTTCACCTCCTTAATTAAGTTTATTTCTAAGTATTTTATTGTTTTGGTGTAATCGTAAATGGAATTTTTAAAAATTTCTCTTTGTTACTTCATTATTAGTGTAAAGAAATGCAACCAAGGGGCGCCTGGGTGGCTCAATGGGTTAAGCCTCTGCCTTCGGCTCAGGTCATAATTTCAGCGTTCTGGGACCAAGCCCTACATTGGGCTCTCTGCTCAGCGAGGAGCCTGCTTCCCCACCTCTCTCTCTGCCTGCCTCTCTGCCTACTTGTGATCTCTCTCTGTCAAATAAATAAAAAAATAAAATATTAAAAAAAGAGAAATGCAACCAATTTCTTTTTTTTAAGATTTTATTTATTTATTTGAGAGAAAGAGAAAGCCAGCAGGAATGGGGGGAGGGGCAGAGGGTAAAACAAACTTCTTGCTGAGCAGGGAGCCTGCACAGCACTCAGTCCCAGGACCCCAAGATCATGACCTGAGCCCAAGGCAGCTGCCTAACCAACTGTAGCACCAGGTACCTGGAAAATGCAACCAATTCCTGTATATTAATTTTGTATCCTGTGACTTTTTCATTTATCAAAGAACCCTTGTACACTGTTAATGGAAATGCAAATTGGTACAGCTACTGTAGAAAAAAGACGGAGGTTTCCCAAAACTTAAAAATAGAGCAACCATATGATCCAGTGATTCACTACTGGAATATTTACCCAGAAAAACCAAAAGCACTAATTCAAAAAGATATATGCTCTGCTATGTTTATTGCAGTGTTATTTACAATAGCGAATATATGGAAGCTAATCCCAGTGTTCAATCATAAAGGAATGGATAAAGAAGTTTTGTATGTATATATATAATGAAATATTAGCCTTAAAAAATGTGTTCTTTTTTTTTTTTTTTTTTGCAACAACATAGATGGACCTAGAGGGTATAATGCTAAGTGAAATAAGTTAGAGAAAGACAAATACTATATGATTTTACTCATATTTGGAATTTTTTAAAAAATGAACAAAGAAAAAAGAGACAAAAAAGAGGCCAAAAAATAGACTCTTGCCAGAGGAGAGGTAGAGGGGACATGGTAAAATAGATAAAAGAGTTTAAGAGTACACTTATCTTGATAAGCACCGAGTAATGTTTTGAGTTGTTGAATTATTTTATTGCATATCTAAAATTAACAAAACACTATGTTAATTATACGTTAGTAAAAATAAATAAATAAATGATTTTTTAAAAATGAGGCAATGAGGAAAAAAAAAAAAAAAAAAGAGATCTTCCCAGCTACAAAGTTCAGCATGCATTAGATGGAGGGGATAGAACATATTTTCAATGACAATTTTAAGGATAATGTAGACATACCCATCTTATTTTAGATTGTTACAACAAAAGATGTGTTGGGGAAATAGAACTAAGAAAGACATTTCAGTAAGTGGAGGAGAAGATGAAAGTTATGACTAAGAGTGTCCAGGAATTTGTGGCCCCGGATTCCTAAATTATGAGCTGAGGTTCTTTAGTGTACCACAGTAATTTTTTTAAGTGAAACATCAGGTAGTACTTGATATCTATCAGATATCCTGCGAGCTACTAGCTTCAGGTAGTTTACAGTTTCACCATTAGATTGTATTATATTCCTTTTGATGGTTTCGATGTTAAAAATTAAGTACTATGTGAAAATCCATATGGAACAGGAAATGAGGATAGTGATGTCCAATCTGATTCAAAGATCTAAGAAGTTATGCACTGCCCGAAGTGAGGTTATTTAAGGTAAATTATAATTATTTTTACTGTTTATTAATAAGTATATTAATATTGTTCTTTCTATTTATGTGTAGTATTTTGTAATCAGCTACTAAATTAAGGTACAAGTACTTACTGTGTTGTTTGAACTTAACAGCTTAGTAAATGGAGCAGTTAGGTATTTCTCTTGGCTCAGAGATGCTGTAAAAAATTAGTAACTTTTTTCACTAAGCTAAGGGTATTGGTAACCAAGAAAGTTTGGGAACTTTTGGTATAACCTGATAAACCAAAAGAAGGGAATGGAAGGTGACCTAAATGCTTCCTCTCTTGCCCATCTTCCTGTTCTCTGATATAATCTGTAAGATAGCCTAGAGCTTCATTCCACTTTCTCCTTCCCTGTACCAAACTCCTTACTGCTTGGGGGTGCAGGAGGGAGCTTGAACAGCATTTTTATACCCAACCTATCTGCAGAAGAAATACTGCTCTTGAATGGATCTCCAAGAATCTCTTACAATCTCTCAACTGGGTGTGAATTTTTCATGGACCACAATAAAATAGCTTTACCTTCTCTATATTAGTAATAGTTTCTCATTTGGAGGAGATTGTTTTTACATGTTCTTATTACCAATGGACAAAAATAACTCATTAAGTTACATTTTGAGCTCATTTTATAAGAAAAAAAGGCCCACAAAAAAGAGATAGAGATTACAATCAGAAGAGGAATTGCTATGTAGTTAACTGATCTTATTCTTCACTGGCATGAGGAATTCTAAATGCTCTGCTTAACACAGACAGATAGGTAGGTAGTTAGATAAGCAGATGTATAGGTAGGTACATAGATAAGGATAAATATATATTCATAATTACACACAGATGAAAATATTAAACTTTTAACTATTCTCATTAATAAGGACAGGGAAAAAAACTCAGAAACTAGATAATAGAATATTGGCATCATAGAGCATCTACAGACCCTTTAACCACATTATAGATGGGAACACCAAAAAGTCAGATTCTGACAGAGTGGGCACAGCATCAGGCCCAAGTCCTTATTTGCTCGGGGAGCAAACATATAACAAAAGTTTTAGAATTACCTTTCCTTTGTCATATGCCCTTGCTTTACATTGCTACCTTTAAGATCTCTTTATCAAAGTCTTAGAAAACAAAATGTTGACATATTATCTGTTTTTAAAAATCAGAAAGTTTCTACTTAAGGAGACTATATTCAGGAGGGGTTGCTATGCTTCTGGGAGATTCTGAGACCAAAATTCCAGGGCACACCAGACCAGAACCTATGACTCCTGAATGAAAGGCCAAGGCCCTGTCCAGTCTATCTTAGAGTCCTATCCTTATGTCCTAGCATCATGGGTCAGAAAGGCTATGATCTGAACTTGTTTTCTGAATTTCTGTAGGCTAGGGAAAAACTTCAGTTGCGGCAGTTTGGATCCTACATCTGGTTTCAGGCCCAATGCCGAGTTTGCTCTGTTGGAATCTTCCCAGACCTGTCTGTAGCTCTTGGCTTCCCTACCTAAGAGTTCAAGGGAAGGGATGAGTGAATCCCTTGGAGTGGCTGGGATTTGAAGCCTCTCTGGGAGGCCTGTGGAATGCTTGCCCCTAGCTGGCCCTGGAAGGAAATAAGAAAGTAAAGAGGGGAAAAATTGGGGAGGGAGGTAAGGAGGCAGAGAGGCAAGGAGGTGGTCAACTATCCTTCCCAGCAGTCACTGGCCAGGATCATTAGGCCCAGCACTTGTGGCCTCAAGCAGGAATTTGAGGATTGTTTGCTGGCTGGGTTTTCTACCCCCCCCCCTTTCCCCTCCTTCTGCTCCTTGGGTTATGGTGACCTGAAATGTGTCTCACAGTGATTCTGAGGCGGCAGTGTCTGAGAATAGCTCACAGAGCGCAGCAGCCTTCCCCCACCCTATGAAAAGACAAGAAGGAGGAAAACTATAGCACATTCTGCCTGCCCCACCCCTAAGTGATTTGGGGGGCTGAGGACTGGAGGTTGGAGGATTCATGACCTTGTGTTCCTTGATGTTATTTGATGTTGATTTTGGCTGCATTCAGAGAGTTAAACAGCACATAAAATGAAGCTAATAAAACTGCAGGACTAGGGAATGGGCCAGGCACAGGTTGTGGGCTCCCAGAGCATCTGTGGCCAAGCTTTTAGGCCTGGCTGGCTCACCATCTTTTCAAGGTGCAGATTTGGGCCAGGCCCAAATTAGTCAACTTTGGTGGCCTATCTTATTAAAATCCCAACTAACTTTATACAGGGAAAATAATGAGGGATATGAAATGTGCATCTTTAGGCTCACTTTCTGGCATCCATGGGTAGAGGACCGAGGTTGTTTTCCTCCCAGGCAGCATTTACCCTATCCGGGCTGGAACAATCAAGGTGCTTCTGCCAGTCCTCCTACCAGAAGACTCTAGACTAAGAATATGGTTAAGAACTGGTCTTACCAGGTAGTAGTGGCATCAGGATGTGAATAAGAAAGAAGGGAGTTCTGGTCTAGACCAGGAAGTTACTATGTTCAGGACGATGCTGAGAGTCTGAGAGATCCATTGAGTGGCAATGAAAACAGGAGTCATCGGTACCTTCTCCCTGATTACCTGGTATGAGGCATGATAACCAAAAGAATGACTAGTTTGAGTGTGAGTAGAAGCCACTTATAAATGTTTCATCTCTACCACACATGGTGGCGTACATACATATAAAACAAAGAGATAAATCTTTGCCACATAGACTTGATTGAAGTGGAGGCAGAGGGTTGGGCTTTCTAGAGGGGCTCATAGTGGCAAGCACATCGGATTTGGAGACAGAAAGCCAAAGTCCTTACTCTTGCTTCTTAACTATGTGATTTTGCATTAGTATATAACCTTCTCTCTCTTTTTTTTTTTTATTGAAGAGTTTACTGCAGTCAGATCAACAAAAAACTTATTTTGTGGGTCGTCTGCCAGGATGTAGACATGGCTTTTTTTTTTTAATTTTTTATTTTTTATAGACATATATTTTTATCCCCAGGGGTACAGGTCTGTGAATCACCAGGTTTACACACTTCACAGCACTCACCAAAGCACATACCCTCCCCAATGTCCATAATCCCACCCCCTTCTCCCAAACCCCCTCCCCCCAGCAACCCTCAGTTTGTTTTGTGAGATTAAGAGTCACTTATGGTATAACCTTCTCTCAACCTTAGTTTTCTCATCTGTGAAGTTGTTGTAAGACATTTGCACTGATTAAATGAGATAGCAAATGTAATGTATTTGGCAGTGTGTCTAGCATATGCTTAGCACTCAACAAATTCTAGTCCCTGCTGCCCTCCTTCATTTACTAAAGTCTAAGATAGAAAGACAAGTGAGAAGGTTTGAAGTTTGTATCCTCCCTAACATAACCATAAATGTTGATACAAAGAATGGAAATCTGGAGGCTGGCAGAGCCCCACAGAGGATTGTTCCCATAGCTATTCCAGTGAGTGGGAGTGGAAGCAAGGAGGTAGAAGGGAGGGAGAAAGGAACAGTGGAAGGATTTGAGCCAACTGTTAGGAGACCTAAATGATTCAGAGAGAGACAGCTCTTACTTGATTAACATAAAGGACACTTTCTATGTCAGTGTAGGAAATAGTAAAGATGGGGAGTTGGTAATAGGTGACCTCTCAGCGGCATTGGACATTTTTGTAGCTGTCATATCTCTACCTCCACTTCAGAATAATCTACCTTTGATCATTTTTCCATTACTCTGTTGTCCATCTTATCTTCAAACTGGCAGGGGTTACCAGATCCTTGTACTTTTTGTCTAATGGAAGAACCAGCTGGACCATGACCCAGACCACCCAGCAGCAAAGGGTAAGTTGTGCTATAATCTTGAGATTTACTGTGTCTGCCCTCTCATGGCCAGCAGGAAAGAGTCAGAGGTACATTAAATTCCCTTAACACTTATTGAGAAACCTCAACGATAACATTGTGAAATTGTGTTCAGTTTGCCGAAGGGGAAACTGAGGGTCATAGAGATAAGGTGACACATCCATAGTCATCTGGTTATAACTCAGGCATGTCTGATTATGATGCAAATTTCTAGGGGAGTCTTAAAATAGAAAGCTCCATATAGAGATAGAAGGTGATAAAATCTTCTCCTTCCCTTTTCTCTCCCTCTCAAAGCCTTATTCATAAACTCCCCTTTGACCAGAGTTTTGGTAGGTAAAGTCAGGACCTCTTGTACCAAGAAAGACAAATTCTCAGAAGGGTGCATGCCTGTGTATCTCAGTCAGTAAAGCATCCAACTCTTGATTTCGCTCAGGTCATGATCTCAGTTGTGAGATCAAGCCCTGTTGCAGGCTCCATACTAGGCATGGAGCCTGCTTAAAGTTCTCTGCTCCTCCTCCCCTCTCTCCCTCTCAAAACCAAACCAAAACAAAAAAACAAAAAACAAAAAATGACAGATTCTCTCCTTGTGGTGACCCACATGTATTCATTCTGAAAGAGAATTCAAACCATACTTCTGGCTATAAAGACACTAAAGTCTGCTTTCTCATTTCCTTTGTCTTTAGTTCATTGTTGAGGACAGCTAACTCTTCCCCGCATCTTCAAAGCAATGTGATTCCTTCTGGGATATTTGGATACCAGAACTGGAGTTCTGAGTACACCTGCCCCCACCTGACCCTCCAAGACAGCTCTTCCACCTCTGATTTGTACACTATTCTCTCTAGTCCCTACAACCAGTGTTTCTCCCAACTCATGCCTTTCCCAGACACCTGCACCACTCTATTTCATATTCTGTTCTCACCTCACTTCTGCTTTAATAAACATCATCTTTTCCCCTAAGCTCATTATTCACTATTTCCCTCAAGTTCACTATTCAATTCATCAGACATCTCTGTCCAGTTTCCCTCCTGGGATCCCCAGTTGTCTACCCTCAGCTCTTTTGGTATCAAAATGTGTCTACCCCTCTGCTTGTTGGTTTCTATCCCTTTTTTTTCCCTTCTAGGCAACATTTACTCCTTATAAGCTGGTATGATCAGGGTGCTTCTACCAGCCAGCACATCAGAGAATTCTTGGCTAGGAATAAGGCTCAATAGCTCCATTATATTTCTAACACACTTCTGTGTTCACACTGAATATACTGAAATATAAACTTGCATCCAAAAGGGTTCATTATGCAAACCATCATGGGGGAAGAGGAAGCCTACTTCTGCTGTCCTGGGATACTGAAAACAGACATAAGCAGGGAGCTGGGTCCTGTGATTGACTCTCAGATCATAAGGCAAGTGGGTGGGTGGCAATTACTTCAGTAAGAGGTGTGTATTGGAATTATTATACTTCAAAATGAAATATTTGTATGACATTTTTCTCTCATTTCCAATAAAATTAAGAGCTTTGGGGCCTAAATGCTATAACCTTCAAAAGATACAGTCTGAGCACTGCAGTGTTTGTCTATGCACCAGAATAAAGCTTATAAATTAGAATCTGTCAGTCAGAGTTCCCCAACGAAAGGTTATGCTGTGCCTGAAAAGTGTGTACTAGCTAATTAATTCCAGTCCGGATTGTGGCTGTAGAAGCAAGATAATGTGATGGGGGAGGAGACCAGACTCAGGCCTTCATTTTAAGGCTAAACTCTGATTTCTTCCTGATTCAGTTACAAGAATTCCAGGGTCCTAAGACCTTGGTAACATGGGCCTAGTGGAGAGAAAATAGCCTGAGGGAAGACTATTATGACAGCAATATTACGGCCCAGTAGATATAAGTAACCCATGCAGGTCAGGACAGGGCAGAGAAAAATTGCAGCTACTTTACCACTCACTTGATTAATGATGTGAGATTTGGTTATGGGAAGAGTGAGAGGCATAAGAGTGGAACTTGTAACTAGAGGAGGAAAGCTGAAGTGGGAGGTGGCTGTGAACCCCAGGACTAGAGCTACATGAAACAGGATAACCAGACACAAAGCCAATCTTACGCACCAGACAAGCATGAGGTAAGGAAACAATACTGAAGCTTAAGGGCTACATGGATGCTTATGTCTCACTCCTAACTCATCATGTGTCATTCAATTAGCAAAAAAGAAGACTTGGGGAAGCAGTAGACACAATATAGTAGCCCAATATCAGATACTAGGTATGAGTATAACTTCTTTCCAGACTGCATTGACTAAAAGGTATAAAAGTTCAAAGATTCTCTCCAACTTGATCATTACAGGCTCAGGATCTGTGGCAGGAAGAGGTCTGAGAAAGAGTTCAAGAGTGTAGCAAACTTGGGTCAGAAAATTGGGCAAGGGGAAAGCTAGGACTTATAACCACCCAGATATTTTTCTTCCTTCCAATTACTTCTCATGCCTACCCTCCACTTCCATTCTCAATTTAAAGCTCTAGAGATAGGTATTAATCATTCCCAGACTGATACAGTGATAATAGCATGGACTTTGGGAACCAGAAACAAATCTCAATTTTACATCTTGCTAGTAAACAATTTTAGTCCTGCCTCCTTTTCTTTCCTGAACCTCAATTTTCTGTTCAATTTCCTCATCTGTAAAATGGGAATAATAGCCCCTTCTTTCTTTGAAAAGTTGTTGTGAAGAGGCCATAAAATTATGCATAATGAAATCAAACATAATGTAAAATACAATTGATTGCTCTATAAATACTTGTTGAATAAAAATGATTGAGGCAAATTTTGGATCTACTTAATATACACACTGGCCTTAATACAGTTCAAAACTAACTGCATTCTTTGACTTACTTCACTTAACATTATACTCTCTAGCTCCATCCATGTTTTTGTAAGTGGCAAGATTTCTTCTTTTTACGGCTAAATAATATTCCATTGCGTATATGTACCACATCTTCTTTATTCATTCCTCAGTCAATGGACACTTGGGCTGCTTCCATTATTTGGCTATTATAAATAATGCTGCTATTTTATGGGTGTGTGGAATGACTCTATTGTCCCCCTGAAAATACTATTACACTGTATGTTAACTGAAATTTAATACAAACTTATAAAAATAAATAATATTGCTATAAACATAGGAGTGCATGTATCCCTTTGATTTAGTGTTTTTGTATTTGGGGGGTAAATACCCAGTAGTGAGATTACTGGATTATAGGGTAGTTCTTTTTTTTAACATTTTCCATAGAATATCACTCATATGTGGAATTTAAGAAACAAAAAGAAAAAGAAAAGAAAAGGAGCAAAGGGAAGAGATAGAGAGAAAGGAACCAAGAAGCAGACTCTTAGCTATAGAGAGCAAACTGGTTACCAGAGTGGAGGTGGGTGGAGTGATGGGTTAAATAAGGCAATGGGGATAAAGGACGGCTCCTGTGATGATGGGCACTGGGTTACTGAATCACTATATTGTATACCTGAAACTAATATCACACTGTATATTAACAATACTAGGATTTAAAATAAAGTAAAATAATAATAATAAGAAAACCTAAGTGCATTCTTTGGATTGTTTTGCACTGGCACCTAGCAGAAGTTAGCCAGAGCTAAAAAGACAAGACCTAGTCTTCCAGTCTTCTAGGTCCAGCTGGTTCTCTCTCCAGCTCAGAGCTGAAGTAGGGGAAGGGAAAGAGAAAAAAGATTGAGATTTGAGAAAATGAAAGGAACTAAAGTAGGGGAAAGGAATTGGACAGTGGAAATGAGAACAGACAAGAGCATCAAGCAAAGGGAAAGCAATAGATAGTTAATGAAAAGATGGATAGGAAGAATAAAGGAAGAAGGATGAGGGTACGAGGGAGGGTATGAGGCAGAAAGAGCAATGGAGAAAGGGGGCAGAGATAGGAAGAGAGAGACAAAGAGAAAAAATGAGAAAGATAAAGAAAATGAATGAGGGTTTGGAATCAACCAAATTAAGTTACCATTTGGGCCCAGTTGCCGTGTGACTCAGAAATTCCACTCTGAGATATCCACCCAAAAGAAATGAAAACAGATGTCCAGGCAAAGTCTTGTGCATGAATGCTGATAGCAGTATTATTCATAATAGCTGAAACATATAAACAATCCAATTGTCCATCAACTGATGAATGGATAAACAAAATATAGTATGTCCATGCAATAGAATATTTAATGTTAAAAATAATGACATGCCTACACAGGCTACAACATGGGTGAACTTGGGAGACAACAGGCTAAATGAAAGAAGTCAGTCACAAAGGACAAATATAATTCCATTTATATGGAATGTCCAGAATAGGCAAATCTGTGAACATGGGAAGTAAATTAGTGGTTGCCTAGGGCTGAGAGAAGTGGGTATGGAGAGATTGGTGGGTGATAGCTAAGAGGTATGGAGTTTCCTTTTGGAGTAATTAAAGTGTTTTATAGTTGACTATTAATGGATGCACAACTCAGTAAATATTATAAAAGTTACAGAATTATACTCTTTTTAAATTTTTTTAGGTTTATTTTTTTAATTTTTTCAATTTATTTATTTTCAGAAAAACAGTATTCATTATTTTTTCACCACACCCAGTGCTCCATGCAATCTGTGCCCTCTATAATACCCACCACCTGGTACCCCAACCTCCCACACCCCCGCCACTTCAAACCCCTCAGAATTACACTCTTTAAATGAATGAAATATGTGGTCTGTTAATTGTATCTTGATAAAGCTATTTAAAAAGGAAAACCAGGGGTGCCTGGGTGGCTCAGTTGTTAAGCATCTACTTTTAGCTCAGGCCATGATACCAGGGTCCTGGGATCGAGGCCCACATTGGGCTCCCTGCTCAGCGGGAAGCCTGCTTCTCCCTTTCCCACTCACCCTGCTTGTGCCCTCTCTCTCACTGTCTCTCTCTCTCTCTTTCTGTCAAATAAATAAAATATTGAAAAAAATAAAAAGGAAAAGAAAATAAAAAGGAAAACCAAAATCAGACAGCAGGCTGGATTTTGCCCAAGGGTTATAATTTTTCTGGCTCCTGGCCTAGCACATGGACCATTTTAAAAAGTGTTCAACATATGCTTGAAAGGAATATGCATTCTCCAGTATTTGGGTCTGAAGTTCCATATATGAGGAATAGAAAGCTTGCTTAATTTTTCTGTTCAAATCTATACACTATACACTTACCATTTTTTTCTCTTCTTAATCTATTAATTCCTGAGTGAAATATGTTAAAATCTCCCCCTATAATGTTAAGTCTGTTAACTTTTTCCTTAAACAACATGGGTTTCAACTGTGCCGGTCTACTTATATGTGGATTTTTTACTTATATGTGGATTATAGTTCTGAAAATATAGTTTCCCTTCCTTATGATTTTCTTAGTGTTTTCTTTTCGCTAGCTCACTTTATTGTAAGAATACAGCATATATACATATAATGTACAAAATATGTGTTAATCAACTGTTCATGTTTATCAGTAAGTCTTCTGGTCAAGAGTAGGCTATCAGTAGGTAAGTTTTAGGGGAGTCAAAAGTTATATGTGGATTTTCAACAGCATAGAGAGTCAGTACCCCATCCTCTGCATTGTTCAGTAGTCAGCTGTAGTTTCACATTTTGCATTATATATTTTGAGACTTTGTTATGACAGGCATACATATTTAAATTAATGTTATCTTCCTTGTAAACTGGACATTTTATCATCACAAATTTATTATCTATTTACAGTAATGCTTTTGTCACAGGTTTGTTTTGTCTGTTATTAATATAAACAAAGAAGCTTTCTTTTTTTTTTAACAGGAAAAAAATCAAATTTAATAGTATACGTACAAGGTATCCACAAAGTTACGGAAATTCTAAAGACAAGCAATATGGTGTTTATATGAACTCAGGAGAGGGGTGAGGGTCTGAGGGTGCGAAGGGGAGAAAACCATTAGCAAGAAGGTGAAAGGAGATGCTTGAAAATGAAAGTTTTCCCTGTTACGTAGGGAAGTTTAACAAAGAAGCTTTCTATAGTTGGTATTTGCCTAGTATATATTTTTCTATTATTTGACCTTCAACTTTTCTGGTTATTTTAACAATATTATATAGGTACTTAATAAAGTCTAAAGTTAATGAGCAGAATTCAATATCCATTTACGACAAAAACTCTTCACAAATTGTATAAAAGTATATAGAAAGTTTAGAAGGAATGTACCTGCACATAAAAACAGCCTATATGACAAATCCACAGCTAAGATCATACTCAATGCTGAAAGGTTAAAAGTTTTTCCTCTAAGATCAGGAACAAGACAAGGGTACCCATTCTCAAATATCTTATTCAACATAGTACTAGAAGTCCTAGCCAGAGCAATCAAGCGAGAGAAAGAAGCAAAGGCATCTGAATTAGAAACAAAGAAGTAAAATTATCTCTATTTGCAGATGATACTATTTCATATAGAGAAAATTCTAAGGACTCCACCAAAAATCTATTAAATCTAATCAGTGAATTCATTAAACTCACCTCATTCTAACACTTGTTAGAATAGCCATTAGAAGAGAAAAAAAAATGCTGACAGTAATGCAGAGATAAGGGAAACTTCATGTATTGTTGGTAGGGTTGTAAATTGGTACAGCAACTGTGGAAAACAGTATATCAGTTCTTCAAAAAATTCAAAACAGAACTAATATATTTTCTAGCAATTGCACTTCTGGAACCATATCTGAAAGAAACAGAAACGGTATGTTGAAGGCAAATCTGTACCTCCATGTTCATAGCAACATTATTTACAATACCTAAGACATGAAAACTAAGTGTCCACTAACAGATTAATAGATAAAATGATGTTGTATATGTATGTATCTCTATTAGAATATTACTCAACCATAAAAAAGAAAGAGATCCTACCATTTGTGACAAATGGATGGCCCTTGAGGGCATTATGCTAAGTGAAATAAATTAGACAGAGAAAGGCAAATATTGTATGACCTCACTTATATATGGAAACAAAACAAATAAACAAAAAAAAACCAAAAATCACTTAAAAAGATCAGATTTTTGTTTACCAGAGGTGGTGGGCAAGAGGTGGGGGAAGTCCAATTGTAAGATAAATAAGTACTGAGGATGTATGGTATATTCAAGAGTTGTTGAGAGTAGACATTAAGAGTTCTCATCACAAAGAAGAAAATTTTTTTCCTTTCTTTTCATGATCTATACAAGATGATGGATATTAATTAAATTTACTATGGAAATCATTTCATGGTATTTGAGTCATTATGCTGTACATCATAAACTTACATAATGCTATATACTGATTATATTTCAATAAAATTAGGAAAAAGAAAACAACAGGATAAAAACAAAGTTAATGAGCATCTTTATCTTCTTCCTCAACAACTTACGGACTTTTTTTTTTTAACTCTAATGATGCTTTGTAAATATATAAGCTGTTGTCAAATTCTTTCTTTCTTATATTCCTACACTTTAGACATTACTTTTGGTCAGTATAGTTGATGCATTTTTAGATTTATCCACATGTTTATCAATATTTTTACTAATTATTGCCTCTTGCATCTCAGACCTTCCATCTTATGTCCTTTACCATCTATCTGAATGTATTACTTAGCATTTCCTTCACTGAGGATCTACTTAAAAGTATCTTTGTTTTAACTTGAAAGATACTTCTGCCAGGTAGAAAACTCTCTCAGTACATCAAGGTTAATTTTGTGTGTGTGTGTGTGTGTGTTCCAATAAGTCTTTATTTACAAAAATAGATGTTGAGCCAAATTTGGTCTGTGTGAAATTATTTAACAACTCCTGACCTGGAGCATTGTTGGTTTTTTTTTTTTTAATTTTTTATTTTTTATAAACATATATTTTTATCCCCAGGGGTACAGGTCTGTGAATCACCAGGTTTACACACTTCACAGCACTCACCAAAGCACATACCCTCCCCAATCAAGGTTAATTTTTAACTGTCTTCTACTATCATTGTTATTATCAGCAAGTGTAATTGGCTCCCTTTGAGATGATCTGTTTTTTTCCTGTTTTCCCTTCCTCACAGTCTACTCTTATTATGGTTTGGTGTGTGTGTGTGTGTGTGTGTGTGTGTGTGTGTGATGAAAAATCACTATTATGTATCTAGAGTGGATTTATTTCTCTAGCTTGGGACTTGACAGGCTTCTTTGTCTTAGAAACAAATGTTTTGAAAAACATTGAAAAGATTCTCAGCTATTCTGTTTTTGAATAATGTCTCTTTGTGCTCTGGAAGTCTAGTTAGGTATATATTATATCTGTTCTAACTTCATATCTCTTAACCTCTCAGATTTTCCATTTTATTGTCTTTCTATTTTACATTATGGATAATTTGTTTGCATATCTCTTGTTTTCCTAATTCTTTCTTCAGTTATATTTAATTCCACTATCTATGTTTTAGTTCTAGAGATCCTATTCTTTTTCACATTTTGAAAAATTTGGTTTTGTTGTTCTGTAGAGTCTCTTGTTCCTTGCTTATAGTTCAAGTATTTTATAAATATCTTCAATCGCTTTAAATAAAATCAACTTTATATTTTATGTGTGGTGGCTAATTCTTTAGTTTGTAATTCTGATTCTGATACTTGTTGTTTCTGTGGGCTTTTACTCAGGGCAATTTGTTTCATGTGTGTGTATGTGTTTTGCAAATTTTGACTGTGAGATGATCATTTTCTTTGGACCATTACATACAGGAATTTTTGAGGCCTGGATACATTCTTCCATAGAGGATTTACCTGTGGGAACCGCTAATCTGAGATCTTAGCTTTTAGTTTTTCAGACCTCATATATATGTTGAACTGGGGCTAAAAAATCTATGAAGACCATCTATGGCTATAAACTCTCATGAGAGGTTTATTTTTCTTCTTCACCCAGTGCCAAAGTCAAGTAAGACAGGTTTTCTTGCTATCTACTTCTGTGTGACAGATTAATTCTTTACTTTTATATTAAGGGTATAACCCTTTAGAGTACCAGCCTTATGATGAAATTTCTCATAAGATTTCTCCTCCTGGGCAAGTTCCAGTGTTTATCTCCTTTTTCTCTCACCTTTCATAGTCACGATGTAGAAATTCAGTCTTCTCAGGGTAACATTTGGCTTTGACACTCATTTACCTCCAGAGTTTCTGCTTTCATTTCCTTTCTGGTTGTGGAAATTTTACTATCATACTAGTTTATCAATGAATTTTAAAATATTGCTGTTATTTTTAAAGTTTTTATTTAAATTTGTGTTAGTTGACATAGAGTGTAATATTAGTTTCAGTGTACAATGTAGTGATGCAACAATATATTTTACTTTATATCTTTTTTTCTTTTATTTTCTTTTAATTTCTTTTCAGTGTAACAGTATTCATTGTTTTTGCACCACACCCAGTGCTCCATGCAATCCATGCCCTCTCTATTACCCACGACCTGTTTCCCCCAACCTCCCACCCCCTGCCCCTTCAAAACCCTCAGATCGTTTTTCAGAGTCCATAGTCTCTCATGATTCCAAGTTCCCTCAACTCCCTTCTCCTCTCCATCTCCCCTTGTCCTCCATGCTATTTGTTATGCTCCACAAATAAGTGAAACCATATGATAATTGACTCTCTGCTTGACTTATTTCACTCAGCATAATCTCTTCCAATCCTGTCCATGTAGCTACAAAAGTTGGGTATTCATCCTTTCTGATGGAAGCATAATACTCCATAGTGTATATGGACCACATCTTCTTTATCCATTCGCCCATTGAAGGGCATCTTGGTTCTTTCCACAGTTTGGCGACCGTGGCCATTGCTGCTATAAACATTGGGGTACAGATGGCCCTTCTTTTCACTACATCTGTATCCTTGGGGTAAATACCCAGTAGTGTAATGGCAGGGTCATAGGGAAGCTCTATTTTTAATTTATTGAGGAATTTCCACACTGTTTTCCAAAGTGGCTGCACCAACTTACATTCCCACCAACAGTGGAAGAGGGTTCCCCTTTCTCCACATCCCCTCCAACACATGTTGTTTCCTGTCTTGCTAATTTTGGCCATTCTAACTGGTGTAAGGTGGTATCTCAATGTGGTTTTAATTTGAATCTCCCTGAGGGCTAGTGATGATGAACATTTTTTTCATAATTGTTTTCATTAGGTGTGTCATGCAGGGAAGAAGTCTCCAGGTAACATTTATTTATTTATTATCTTTTAAATATTTTTTTCATTTATTTGAGAGAATGAGAGTATGGGGGAGGGGCAAAGGGAGAGGGAGAGACAGAGAATCTCAAGCAGACTTCCCGCTGAGTGCAGAGTCAGATATGGGGTTCCATCTCACAGCCCTGAGATCATGACCTGAGCCGAAGCCAATAGTTGAGCACTTAATCAACTGAGCAACCCCGGTTTCCCTAAAATAACAATGCTTTCTTCCTGTCACATATTTAACTGGGATATTAATAATTCTTGCCCTGTTTTTCTTATTGTGTTCCTGTGTGTCTCCAATGAGATAGTGGATATCAAGGTGCTATAAGTTACAAAGCACTATTTAAATGGCAGTGGGTTGTTATTATAACTACCTGCAAGCCAGACCAGTGGCTTGGGCGTAGGGGAAGGAGATTCAAAGTTTAAAGGAGAGAGAACTCATTTCTAGTTGAGAAAATCAGAGGAAACATTCTGGACTTGGCTTCTGAGCTGAGCATTAATTGGTAGAAAAGATTTGCTTATGCAGAAATGGAGGAGAGCATTTTATATGAAGGGCACCACATGAACAAAGGCTAATAGAATGTTCTATTCTCAAAGGGAGGCTTTTAGGATTCATCTCTTGCCTATTACTGCTTATGTAATACAATTGCCTATATTCTCGTTCCTGATCTACACCATTAATGAAGTCCATATACCCCCCATTTTAGAGACTCCTCAAACAGCCACAGTTGCCTACATTCATTCTAGATAGGAGATATGTCTTTGGTTCATATCAAAATTGCCTAGGTACTGAATGACCCAAGAAGCAAGAAGTATACTCCCACCAAGTTTGACAGGTGTGTGTGAATGGTAGGCAAGATGCATGCTGTAACATAGAGGCTGTTGTGGAACAACAAACAATGCAATACTGATTATGTTGTCAGGGAGGCTGGTGAGTGGAAATGTGCAAGATTAGAAAACTCTATAATTGGACTTTTGTATGATACAGATCTTAAAATGTAGAAATAAGATCATAGGCATTAGAGTGAGATAAAGCTGGGGTTTCTGAGATTGACAAAATTCTGGTTTTAGCCAAAAGTTTCACAGAATCTAAGTTTCCATGTTAGAGCTGGAAGAAACCAGCTCAGTCCTTATCTTTCTTTTTGTACAGATGGAGAGACTGGGACCCAGAAAGGGAAATGGGCCTGTTAGAGTTTATCTGCTGATGAGTGGCAAAAGCTGGTATTCTCACTGCTCACCCAATGATATTTCCCCCTGCCCTCCTTTATAAATATGCTCATAGATTCTCTGAACACTCAGTAAAACTTCTATAGCCCAGGTACATCTAGTAGAGATAGGGAGGGAGACCAGGAGACTTGGCAAGGCACTTGGGAGATAGTAGGCCTGGAGAAGACCATTTTTTTTTTCTCCCAACAGGACTCATCAGAAGTTTTGGGAGGAGGCAGTTTTTCTGTGGAAATCATGGGCTCGTGTATACCAGATATCACTGTCACTCTTGGAGTAGCTGCTTATAAAGACAATTCCATTGTGACAGAGTCCCCTTTTTATTCCTATGTATAATGCAGCATGATTTTGGCTTCCTTGAGCCTCTTTGCAAAGACCTAGAAAATAAACCAAACTTTCAAAAAGTAAATATAGTGCAGAGATCAAAATCTTAAGTTTTGACAACACAACAAACACACTTGAGCTCAAGCTTTATTATTTAGAAAACCTTGGGTCTGAGCCAGAAATAATGTTGGGTCAGAGCTTCAGGTTCTTCATATAATGGGAGTAATTATGCTCAACTGATGGGGTTGATTTGAAGATTGTAAGACATAGTATAAAAAATTTAGCTTTAGCTTTTCTTGGCACATGGTAAATGCTCAGTACATTCTATTATTATTATTCCCTTGAGTCAGTCTCTGTGTCACCCTCTATTATAGTCTTATACAGTAGGTTTTAGTATAGTTTCCATCTCCCAAAACTAATTATGTTACATTTTTATTAAAAAAAATTCCTTACTGATCTTAAGTGCTGCTCTATAATCAGTGTGAGTTGTGGCAAAAAAAAAAAAAAAAAAAAAAAAAAAAAAAAAAAAAAGAAAGAAAAGAAAAAAAAGAAAGAAATTGTTGATAATACCTTAAACATTGAAGTTGGTGGATAATTTTCTTAAAAATATACCCTAGGAAGTTCACATTTTTCCTTTCAATACTGTCAGTTTTACTTGTATTTGCTTTTGTAAGTGGGGGGTGGGGTGGCTAAGCAATAACTCTGAGTCAGCAGTTTCATGTGACACTGGATGTTCCCTTGAGTTTGCTGCAGGTGGCTTCTATCTTTCACATGTGGCAGCTGAAGATGACTTAACTACAGAAAAAGATCCACTTCTTAACAGGACACACCAGCTTTTCATAATGGGTTCTAGCCCAGACTCATCTCTAGCACTTACTCCCCACTATTTCTTTTTTTTTAAATTTTATTTAAATTTAAGTTAGTTAACACATATTATTAGTTTCAGGGGTAGAATTCATCAGTTACTTGTAACACCCAGTGTTAATTATATCAAGTGCCCTCTTTAATGTCCATCACTCAATTACCCTATCCCCCCCCCCACCTCCCCTCTGGCTACTCTCAGTTTGTTCCTCATAGTTAAGAGTCTCTTATGCTTTGCCTACCTCTCTATTTTTATCTTACTCTTTCCCACCTCTTAGATATTTATCTATGCTCTTCCCTCTGCTTTGGTTGCCTGCTCAGCTACCTTTCCCTCCTGTGAAATTTCCTTTCACTGTTCAAGGCCTGAGTCTGGACATACTATCTTCTCTAGAATGTAGAATGTTATCTCTTCTTCAGCCTTTTTTTTTCCCAAATTCTTGTTTTGATCAATCAATGATGCCTATGCCCATAGAGCACCAACTTGGCTGACTTCCCACAGCCTGCATTACTCTTTAAAATTCTGCTAACACTCTCTGGGATGTCCTGTCTGTTATCTAGGAACCCCATGCCAGTGAGTGTCACCTCAGGAAGACAATGATAGGTATAGGTGGCATAGTAGACAGCACATACTGTCACCATAGAGACACTTAGACACATTCTAAGAATTGCATCAGGTCCTGAAGTCTTTGATAGATTGGTCTACTGTGAGAAGGCTGACTGGAAACAGGAGATTCAGTTCTTTGAGTTTATACTTAAGGCCCTTAATTATTCAGGAGCAGCCTTGCCAATTATTTACCATATATAATGTCAGTTTCCTTATCAAGAAAATGGGTTTGATCTCTGACCTGCCTGCCTCCACAGGATATTGTGAGGTTCAGATGAGATCATATGTTCTGGAAATTGAAATGCTGGCAAGGATTTCTATGGTTCCCCTTAAACCTTGGGGTAAAGTCACAAACTCTTTAGTGTGACACAGATCCTCATCAGCTTTACTTGTGTCTCCTCTCTACCCTCTTCTCTCATAGCCAACCCTTCTTCCAACTTCTCCCTCAGGCTAAACTATATTAGTTTACCTATGCTGTCTCTTGCGTGAGGAAGAATGCCTTTTTCTCTACCCTCAGCCCCATCTTCATTCAGCTTGGGTCACAGCTTAGACTGTTCTAAGGCAGCTTCCATATAGACCTTCCCACCACTCCATGAGGCATTCTTCTTTTGTACCACAACAGAACCTTGAACTTCCCTCATCATGGTACCCATTACATTATATTACAATTGCCTGTGTTCTTGTCTGTCTCTTCCATGAATACTGGAAGCTCCATAAGGACAGACACCATGTTTGTCTTGTTCCTATGTGGGGTACATAATGGTTGCACAAATAGTTTGTGAATAAATGAAAGAAATAAAGAATGAGAGAATAATGGGATATTGTGCCCCTGTGAAGAATCCTTGCAGTCTTTTGAGGTGGTGGGGCTCTTTCACAAGTTTTGTATTCACACTTACCACTATGTATAGGCATCAAAAGTCCTTACTTCTGGGGACAAGAGTCACTGCCCAGGTGGCAGGTGACATGCCTCTCACAGTTATCTGCTGTTCTGCTGGCCTATTTTCTGATCTGAGACTTGAAGTACCCAATGGGGATTGGAGGGGGGATGCTAATTGCAGAGTCTAGCTTAAGTCAGCTTTCTTGGCACAGTCTTCCTGGTTGGCAGCCAGTCCAAGTTCCCCAGATGACCTTCTCCTTGCTTGAAGTACCCTGGAGAAATAGTTGAGGGAAGAAGGCAAATTGTGCTCTCAAGAAATGGTGGCAGGAGAATCTGAGAATGTGAATCATATGCATCTGCCTGTTAACTAAGAAACCTACATTGTCATACTTCAGTGTGTTTTTAAATGTTTCTCATTGCTTTTGCAGTTACTTCTCTAGATTAGCCAATAATTCTTTCCTTCTCTCACTGCACCCCCTACAATGGGCATGAAGAAAACCTCTTTCAGTGGATGGTAGGTGAAGTAAGTGCTGTGGTTGGAATAGAGATGCTTGAACTGTATACATGAGAAAAACAGATGAGAAGCAGAGGATCTCTTACCAGGGTTCTGAGCCGGTGTACAAATTAATGGTGAAGATTCTCAGGTGACCTGCCACCCTAGCGCACTGCCTGCAGGCATATGAGGGGACCAGAAGCTGGATGTTCTAGGGCTAGTCCCTTAAGGACAATAACACATCCACAATAACATTCAATATTTCTTTTTTGGCCTGGATTCCTCACGTGAAGAATGTTTGGGTTAGATGCTAAGACCCCTTCTTGCTCTAAAAGGCAGCAATTATCGATCAAAGATTAGCTTACTCTTGTCTGAGGGATGGATGTGAGAAAGTTGGGGGGGGGATATGGTAAAGTCCCAGACTGGTTGGGCCTGAGGCATTTAATAGGCTATAGACTCACTGAAAGTATGGACTGTAGCTTGCTTAACTCATAAGTATCTCTGCTGTTTATGAGATCATCCAAATGATAAAATTATTTCATTTTTGAGCCCTTACCTATCAGTCAAGGGGTTGACATAGGATTCAATTGTTGTTTTGACCCTGTGCTCTCCAGGTATTTAAATTTTTATTGACACAAACATGGGGGTTTTAGTTCCAAAACTATGTGTTCTAGGGATAATGAAATGCCTATTCCTTTCCCCTTTCATGTCATGATTAAGAAAAGCATTACTGTAGTTTTCAATAAGCTTGGTTTCCATATTGGAAGGGGCTTCCCATTTTATCTAGTCTTATTCCACAACTTCAGATACACTCATTTATGTATGAGAGAAATAAGATCTAGAAAAGGGCAGAGAGTTGCCCAGGACCATATAGCAAGTGAATGCGGAGGTCAGAATCCTAGCTATACACTAGCTATATGACTATGAGCAAGTCACATATTGGACTCTGGCCTCCAGGCTTTTTAATGCACTAGATGCCATTGTTTCTCTGACATCTGTGTTTTGCTACACCTTGGAAAACTCATGGTGGAGGCTAACTACCTTGTTACTTTAGGCAGGGACTGACTGGTAAATAAAACCAAGTAGGGTGGCTGTTAGATCACTCTCTGTAGGTACAAGAGAACTAAGCTGTGGTGGTCAGAGAGGTCTTCTGGAGGCAGGTTCTGACACATGTAACACACAAGCATATATATTCTCTATTACTTAGACACACATATCCCCAAAATCTCATGTTTTCTTCCTCTCTCCATCAAGCATTATGTTCAGGAAAAATTTAAGAAATCCATTCACTCTGAGGGGGTCAATGACAAATACATCTCAACTTGGGATCCCTCTCAGGGGTTCTCACAGTTTAACAGGGAACAAAACAAAAGCATTTATCTCACCAGTTGGATTGCATACATTCTTATTGAATCTCTAACCTGGCGTGGGAGAGAGACATTGTGACAGCCCATTACAGGTGAAGACAGTGAGGCAAAGAGAGCTTTCAAATTATTCCTTAAGGTATCTGTCACACCTCATTGATGGTCTGTATGTTAGGCTCAGAAATTCAACTTGGGATCTCATTTGGTATCCAAACTTGGAAGAGACAAGAGGCCATTTTGCCCAAACCTTTGAAAATCTCAAAGAAAAGGTGGTCAAGGACAATATGGCTCTCGAAAAACAGTGAGAATGTGAACATGCCTATTCTTTATATGAAGCTTGGCAAGAACTGGGCAGTGAAGCTCCTAATCAGTTTATGTTCCCATAAGGATGAAAATGAGGGTGAACAGCTGGGTTTTGTGAGTCTTTCCCCTGTTTGACAAGCTCAGGGTTTTTGATGAGAGGTTGTAATGGGTCTTTGCTTTCTTAGCCCAGACTCTTTGATATTTTGGTGGTCCCAGCACAACCTATGCTAGGGCCAACACAGGGCAAATTTATAACCCCTGTGCAAAGATTTTTTTTAAATATGTGAAAATCAACATAGCATAAAAGGCCACTGGGCATGATACCAACTCTTGACTTCAATAAAGACAGCTAATAAAAGAGCTAATTAAAAAAACTCTGATGACATTCCCCTGAAATTTTAGATGGTTTTGTGTTTTAACAAATTAACAGTGGTGATAAGAGGACATTAGCAGCTTTTCTTGAGTCTCTTTGTTAACAATAACTTGAGCCTGCAGTCACAACAGGGGCCGTGGCCAAGTTTTAACTGGCAGACCAGCAAGCCAGTATTTTAAACAATGGATGACATTTCTGAAAGCAGAGACAGAGACAAACCCAGAGTCACACATGTATTCCAACAAACAAGTTTCTGCCATTTTTAATTGTATTTAGAGCGACAAAAGATTCCAAGATTACAAAAAAAAATAATAATAATAATAACAGAGCACTAGCGCTTGGGGCTGGTCCTGCTACCCAGTGGAGGCCAAGTGCCGCTGTAAGAACTGAAGCCCAATCAAAAGAAGTTTTAAGCAAAATTAATGTTTCTTTAAAAAAAATCTTTATATGATGCTTTCTTTTTTTCTTAATTTTTCCCTCAACATTGAAAATTAATTCTTGCATCTGGTTGCATTGTCTGCTCCCTCTTGCTGCCAAATTAATCTCAAAGACAGAACAACAATGTCACATCTGAGGCACTCCCTAATTAATGTCCCAGTCTAGGGGAAAGCAGAAAGGTGTCATTGAATGGTGAGAAGAAGTCTCTTTTTTTTTTAAGCTTGGGTTATGCCAATGGTGGCTACTCTCAGCACCTGAGTGACTTATGAGATAGGACAATCCCACAGGCACTTCACTACAGGACAGTTAGCACCAAGGGCTAAGGTTGGGAAAGACTACAGGCCTGGCCTGCCTGCAGTACAGGGTAAAGAGTCCCAAAATGTAAAGCAGCCTCCAGGGAGGGCACCACAAGAGAAGCAGCAATTTTTTAGGAATTTCTTTCCTTTGGGGGTACATGTGTGTTTCAGTTTTGGGTGGCCAGTGGAATCTGTAGCCGCCTAACAGCCAACCTCATGAATTAGTGCAGGTGGGGACTGTTTTAGGCTACAAGGGTTACTCAGTCCACAGCTTCTCATTTAATTCTATAAAAGGCTAAGAGACAGGTGTGGTAAGGAAAGGGATCAGGACTCCTATAATACTGAATTGGGGTTGGTAACCAATCAATGCATACTACCTACTTTCTGGCTAAATTGAATGGGGATAAATCAAAACTGTGTCCAAGGCTGTTTTTCCCTTTAAAAGTCTATCTGCTGAATTTAAATACTTATCACTAATTTATGGGGGCAGGGACATTCCAAATGGTTTGTTACTTCAGCATAAGCATCTGAGGACGAGGAGTTACTAATGTGGAATTTTCTGCCTTCACCTAGAGATGGTTTAATGTTGGGAGGCTCTGGGCAGCAGACCCCAGTGTCAATTTCTTAATTAAGAAAAACATCCCTACCCAAGGGCAGAGATGGACCTGCATCTATAGAGATACAACTTCTAGTACACTGACAATATTTTTTGACAGATAAAAACACATTTTCATTGTCAAAATCTTTACAGAACACATCCAAAAGCAAAATTAGAGCACACAGACACCCAGTAGCAAAAGCACCTCAGTCATAGGTGAGTGGATTGTGTAAAAGATGGAGCACTTGCTCCAGGTTCCCAAGTGCAGGAAACTACCTTTTTCTTACAAGGATGGTGAAGAACAAAGAATGTTTCTCTTTCTTCCAATCCTCAGGTCCCATTAGGGGTCCATCGGTTAATCATTTGGGTAGGTCTTTGGCCCCAAGTCTGGGCCTTCTCTGTAGGAAATCCCAGTTGATTCCAATCAGTCTTCACCACCCTTTAAACATTCATCTGTCTTGGGCTAGTAAAGTGCAATACATCATGTACCCTACTCTTTTCCCCCTCTGCTCCTCCGTTAGGCCTACTGGTAAGGCCCCAATAGAGACAGAGATCTCTTAGTTATCTGATCAACCCAGGTATCTTTTCCATTCTGAGAGAGTTTCCAAAATGTAACTGTAGCCTCTCTCACAAGTACATGGTATCAGTTATGACCTGGAACCAAATATAAAGGTGCAGAGAAAGATAAAGCTATCAGAACACTTTATAACTATATATATATAATTCAATTTCAAAACATGGATACAAATACTCATTTACAATATATTTCAACCTTCTGCCTTAAACCCAAGAGAACTTTTTGTGCCGTCCAGAGTGGGCAGAAATGAATATTTCTGCCTGCTGTCCCTTTAGTGCAAAATATAGTCCTTTAAATGCTCCCCTTCTCATCAAGGGCTTCACATCTTCAGATATGCAAACATGGACACTAGCAAACACAGTGGCCAACAGCTCCATTTCCAACCATGCAATAATGGAGCTTTAAGAATTTGCTCAGCGACTACTAGAGAAAAGGAAAGCTAGTTCTGCTTATAAAATCACATAGTGAAGGACCTATAAACCCAGTTTTTTCAAAATTGTCTTCCACTTTTCTAAGCATGTATATTGTTGGGGGGAAAACCCATGAAACTCTTATAAATCAGTCAACAACAAAGTCCTTTAGTCTGTCTTTGGGTAGTTCACCAAAGAGGCACTAATGCTTGTTCCCTCCCTGCTCTTAAATTTTGGTATTTTAGCAGATACAGTGTAATCTTTGGTTACATAATGTGATGCTTTCATCTCTTTGTCTTTTTTTTTTAACTGCTTTCAAAGATTTTCAAAGAGATTAGTGGTGAGAAACAGACCTGCCTATAAAAGGCAGCAGGGGCAGAAACTTCCTTTTACAAGAAAATGCACATGACAAATGGCTTATTTTGACTTTAAGTTTGGGATTTGATCCTGTTCTTTAGCATTCCTGGTTGTCATAACCCCTTACAGGGGGTTGAGCACAAAGGCCGCTCTTTTGGCCTAGTGCCTTCTCACCTGGGCAACTGGCACAAGATAATTAGTAGTCAGCCTATTGTCTCCCCAGAGCCATGCAGGGATCGTTACAGGGCTATCTGGAGAGTTTCATGAAGTGCAACCCTGGCACAGGGATGGAAAGGGGTAGAGGGAAGTGGCTTCGGCTTTTGAGCCCTGCAGAATATCAAAGGAGAAAAGAGGGCAAGACCATATCTGTGCTGTGGTTAATGAAACAAACAAACAGAAGTTACTTAAATCTCAAAGTTAGATCATTCGTGTAGTGTTACTATCATGTGGATGATGAAACTACTTTGTCTTAAAGTGTAAATAGAATACTTCTTGCTACATAAGCCTATAAGTATTTAGAAGTAGAATATGGACAGAGAGGGACTCTAGCATAAGCACATTATTTCTCAACTTGGAATCACCTCAGCAGCTATCCAAAGGACAGAATAAAGCTCTTTTCCCTTCTGTTTTAGTGCCAGTGAACATACATAAAAATATGTGAATTACTGATTTTCTTTTTCAAAGATATATGACAGAATCCTTCAAAAAATTACATTCTCATTAGAAAAATAATGAACTATCCAAGAACAATGATACTGTCTGTGGCACAGAAAAGTTATGGAACAAAGAACACAACCCCTGTTTCAGCTCAGAGACCAGGCCTGGGAGAGCTGCTCATTGATCAAGAGCTGAAACAGCCACAGGACTCTTTTCTTTGGTCACAGACTTTGTGACTCTGGTGGCTGTCTGTCGTCTAGCACAGATGGGGCCTGGTCCCTGGTGCTCCTTCATTTTCTGTTCCTCAGTCCATCCCCATTGAGCACTGCAAACCTCTTCGGAGGTAGTTACCACGACTTGTCTGGTGAGCGATCCTCATCTTTCAGCTCACCAGGTGAGTGGGTCTAGGTGGCCGATCCTTCATGGATAAGCACAGTGTACCAACCACATCAACTGTTTGTACAGCAGAGTGCATGCAAAATGAGACTTCTGTCAATTACACTGGCAAGAACATCAATGACTAAAAGAAAAAAAAATCCCCCTTTTATCCGTGGGAGAACAAAACCATACTAAAATCTCCTTCACTCACTGAAACCCTAACAGAAACACTAGGCCTAAAGCCTTGTTTAGGCTGTTTTCCCCTAGTCTTGCCATTCAGAAATTCAGAGTAGTTAGTTGTTGCTGTTTTTAACTACACTGCTGTTTCACTGATTTTTGGCTTTCACAAATGCAAAACATATATATTCATAAAGACAAGAGTCACAATTGGGAAATCCATAAAGGTGAAAAATTTGGTGGTCAGAGAAATAAAAAGGAGAGCATCTAGTATTTACAAGGAGAGATATTAGAATGATATAATCAAGTCGATGTACCATAAAAGATGAAAATAATTTTAAAACAGATGTAAAGGAACTATTAAACTATAACCTAGCATAACTGAAAAGAGTGATGGATTTTTTTTTTCTGTTTAAAACAGCCAGAAGTAATCTTGTGAGCTTATATAAGCCAAATGATGTCCTAATGAAGAAAACCAGAATTTGTCTATCCTAACCCAGAAAGAGAACCTGTCAATTTTAGTTTTGTCCAGCAGTCTTGGATTGGTATATCACCCATCTTAGGTTCCCTGTCCCTTGTTATTTAAAGAAGCTGTTTTGCAAGTTCATTTGGCTATTAATATCAACACAGAAATCAGGGAAGGAAACACATGTAGATAATAGCATGTCACTCAGAAACTGTCCTCTCAACAAGTAGAGTGAATCAACTGAAATGGGCAGCTTGGTAACTGGCCCCTAATTTCTTGAATTTAGCAGATGAATATAAGAGCTAAGTAAGGAGGCAGTTGCCAAGATGAGAAAGTAGGCAGACATTCCCCCTGAACTCAGGACTGGGGGACAAAGTCAGCAAAAGAGAGGTGTGCCAAAGGACCATATGAAACCAGTGTCCCAGAAGCACAACCTGAGTTCATGGATGGCAGCCCACTAGAGCCACGCAAACCAGACCTTTCCAAAGGAGGTCATGGTTCTGTAGTATAAATGTTTCAGCTTCCCTCTGGCCGCGAGGCAGCAAAAAAGGTGGGGTCTCTGAGTGAGTATGGCCGATGTCAGAACCCAGGATCAGCAGCAGAGGAGGATGATGAGTAAACCAACCAGATGGTGCCCATCTGGCTTTAGATTTTGCCTTTGAAGACTTTAATTTAGTAGTCAGATCCTCTTAGTTTCTTCTCTATTCTTCCCATGACTTCTGCAGGTGGAAATGCTGGGTGGCAAGGACAGCATTTACAGGGTTTCTGGTTCTAGTGCCTTCATTCTTCTCACCCTGCTAATTGAATTTTCTCTTTAACCCTGACCTGCATAGCCCCCTTTAGCTGCTCTGAAGGAAGAAGTAGGTGTTTTTCCACTTGGTGGGAAGGTGTCGTCTCTAGGGAACAAGGGCAAGATGCCCAGCTTGTCCAGTCCCATCGATGCCTTCTTTCCAGTTTGTCCAAGGGCTTCAGAGATCTGATAGTTGGTGAAAGACATTTGGTAAGTAGTCTTTGAGCTTAGTGGCATCTAGAGATAGATGTCAAAACTGCTGGCTTGCTAGCCTTCTTGGTGGTAACAGCTCTTAGCAGAGAGTCTGTTAACATGCCCAAATAAATGGACAAACATCACCACCATGGCTGTCATATAGTCTGGTGAAGTCCAGGCCCACAAAACACTGAAGAGAGGGTAAGAGGGAGCTTGCAGCTGCATGGAGTCAGGCAAAAAACATTCAGGTCTTTTAAAGATAAGGGCAAAGAGTGATCAACTCTTCAACGCCCTAAGCAGGAAAACAACCAACCAACCAACCAACACACTGATTCTTTTTCCTCTTACTCTGGCCCCAGCCTCTTCCCTGAACAAATGGGAAAGCAGACCTGGCTCTGGATAGGGCCTTCCAAAGGGTCAGATCTCTCCTTTACTTCTTATTAGTCTGACTCCTCAGTGAAAGTGGCCAAGTTTTGGCTGAAGAGAACATTCAGTTCAAAGCTCTTAGAAAAGCTTATTGAAAGTCAATTTGAGGGTGGAGGCAGAGGGTGAGAAAAAGGACTGGTTGGAGGGGAGGCATTCACATGCAGACACATTTTCAAACAAGAAGCACATTTTCAGTACAATGATTTGCACTGCAGTTAAGAGTCTAGCCATCAGAGGCCAAGGCTGTGGGCAGGTACTGGTGATCCATCTGTCCTCTTTGTCCTCTCTTAAATCTGTCTCCTCCCTCCTAACTCATCTCTGGGGTCATCCTGCCCTCTAATGGCAATAGCCATTGGCAGAAAATAAAGTCTCCCAGGGAGGCTAAACTTGGAAAAAAAAAAAAAAACAGTGACTCTCCATGGGCTTGCAATTTTCACCTTATTCTAGTCACTGTTGGCCTTTTGGGGGGTGGGGAGAGATTCTGTTTTATATTTTCTAAGAAGAAAAAACCCTACAGGACTTTTGGTTTTAGGGGGATTGTTTGTATTGTTTTCCCAGATACTCAGCTCTCTAAACTTCCCGTGGCATTAGGTGAGTAAACGTTTGTGTGGCTGGCACACAGTGCAGTGCTATAAACAAGCACAACTTGACACTGGGCCACATGAGGATCATCACAGATTTAAAGAAATACAACACCATTCAAAACACAGATAAGAGCCATGGCGGGGAGCAGAGTCTGAAAGTGCCATGGGAGGGTCAGATAGGAAGGGAAAAAAAGAGAAAGGAGGAAAAGAGGGGGAAAAGTGCAGCAAATAGAACTCAGGAACATCTTCATGATAGACGATACATCAAAAGAGGAAATTCCCCAAGGCACTGCAGAGAAGTGGTGCAGAGTTATAACAGGCAGAAGATATCTGAAAAGGGGAGTGGGATGGGGTGAGAAAATGGGTGCTTCCAAAGCTTCACTGTGTGTGGAAATAGATGGGCTTGACTTTCCCAGAAAGAATCTTGGGCACTTGCACAGAGATGATTTCTGCCATCATTTCTGGAAAGTCCACGCTCACCATGTGGGACTTGATTAGCAGGTCAAAAGTGAACTGATGCAGCTCTCGTGCAATCTGTAGGGGGAGCAATAAGAGGGAGAAAACAGGCTTGACAAGGAGCTGGCTTCTGTCAGGCTCTTACCCCCACCTCTGATTTCTTCCTCCTTCCCTGTCCTTTGTCCTCCCTGTGTGTGTGTATGTGTTCACACACATGTACACTAAATGGTCTCCAGGGAGTTACTGAGGGCTCCCAAGTGATCTCCTACACCATTGCAAGCTCTCTGACTCAGGACCGTGTGTTCCTCTTCCCGAGCACATGCACGTGAATGCACACATGTGCACACCCACACACACATTCTCTTCCTCACACACAAATCCACACACGCACATGTGCACAAATACACAGATATAATTCAAGGGAGCAGGGGAAAAACATTCAGGTCTGTTTTGTCTGCCTGGAGAACTTATCTGTTCTAAGCCCTTTCCCTGAGTCCCAACTGCCCTGTTCCCAACTCCTCCACCTCTTTCATAACACCCAGGGACAATGCGATCTGTGTTCCTTTCTTCTCCATTGCATTTTCTCTCTGGACCACTCTTAAAGCCAGAGGAGAATGGAAGCAACTCCCAACAGGTGGTGCTAGATCCTAGAGGAGCATATGATCACTTAGCTCTATCAAGTTGCTTCTCCCTGATGAAGCACCCTCCATCATTTGCTTACAGGTTGCACAGAGTCCAGGAGCTTGGTGAGCTGATAGAAGCGCCTTGAGCAGGATGTGGGATTTTTTCTCTTGCAAGCAATGATACGATCAAGTTCCTTGATGTAGTTCATTCGAAGTTCATCAAAGAATTTTTGATTTTTCAGCCCATCCACTGGAACTGATGTGGGGTGAAGACAGAATGGGGGAGGGGAAGCATGCCCACAAAGGAGATTAGACAAAGCATCAAGTTTTCTGACCACAAACTTGACCCCCACCCCCATAGGGAGGGAACCATTTACTCAGTTTCCTGTCATTTGAAGTCTGTATGCCTGGGTCCTTCAGCCTGCAAGGAAGTTCTAGACAAAAGGCTAACTGGACACAATTTGAAGGGCATGGAGTAAATAAAATTTACTGAGCCTTTCCCTTTTCTAGTCTTCTCGTCTATACATTTCTTAGGACTGGTGGTTTTACATTGTCACAGTCCAGCTCTGATTTAGACAATTAAAATATACAGTTTTGAGTATCAAATTTGGCTTCTTTTTTCCTTCATGGGGGCTAAGACAGTACTCTGATTAGAAGAGACATTAAAGAAAGATTACTTGGCTGCCTAATAAGCCCTATCTGAGTTGCTTACACAGACTTCCTACTATTGGCAGAAGAGGAAATTCTTCCCAGGAGGCAATCCCTTCTCTCTGCAACAAATATAATGTAGTCTTTGCCTGTCTCTGTGGTAGAAGCTATGGAAAAGTTCAGAGACTTGTTACAACCAGCCACAAAAGCCTTGTTCCAAAGAGAGACTGGAGGTAGCTGGGGATCTAAAAGAGATTGACTTCTAGCAAAGAAAATAGTCGATAGGCATGGAATTCATACCTGGTAGGAAAAAAAAAAACTTAGGATGCTAAAAGAGAGCGGAAGAGGGAGGGTGAATGAAGAAGGGAAATGCCTAGGAGCTGGCTTTTCCTTTATAAATCTTCAATGGAAAAAGTAGCTCCCTTCTGAGCCCCTATGACCCCAGCAGCATTTTTTTTTTTTTTTTTTTGTTTCTCCAGGCACTTACTAATGCTGAACAGCAGCAGTGCCTTCATGCACAAAAATTCCTGGGGGGTGATCTGGAGCCATCCAAATTCTTGAGAGAGGTGCCTCATTCGGACACACTGGCTGTACATCCGGGACTTGTGCATACGGTATCTGTAGAGGAAACAGATGGCGAAAGGAAAGGAGTAAGGGAAGGCTTAACAATAAGCTCAGAGGGAATGTCTTTGGTTTCCCTCCCCTCTACAGGTTCTCTAAGAAGAGCTCGTTGTTTCTCTTGCTGGTACTTCACTGACAAGGAACAAGGTTGTTTTTGTCTACCCACCCACCCCAAATCCCGACATCCTCGTAACTACTCATCTTCCCTGGTCAGGATATGGGTTAGCAGATGGAATTTCCCGATCCCTGTGTCTTTCTGTTTCCTGAGACAGAGACAGGAAAGCCTAACCAAATGAACACAGTGGGCCAGGCACATGGTCTCCCTGAATACAGTTCTAATATCCCACCTACAACCAAAGCCAGAACCTGCCTCCCAGGCATCCGAACACAGAGTATTTCTAGGAGACAAGATTTAGATATCAACCCCTAATGTAAGGACACCAGGATTTCCCAGTGACCACAGTAATTTATCCTGTCAATTCCCCTATCTCTTGGCATAAATTCCATTCCTCTTCCTAGAAATTTTGTCACTTAAAAAAAATCCTGGGAAGGAGATTCCCCACTGTCCCTTCACAAAGTGAGTTCCAATGTTTATCAAATTAGCCAAGTGTTTCCAAATGTCCAACCTAAATGTACCTCGAAGGGGAGCCTGCTCCCTCAAATAATGGTGGTTCCTTATCACAGTTTGAGAGTTGTAAACACATGTAAGCTGTTTTTACTATAGTGACTTGTCAACAGATCATCACATTATCACCTATAAATTAAATAAGGAAGTGGCCAAGGCTTGAACAGTTTCTCAAAGGGAACAACCTCTCTGTTTTATGACTGTCCATGGCAATCGCAGGCCTCTAGGAAGATCCAGCATCTTCTTGCTAGTTGGTTTTCCTGGCTTTCAGCACTCCAGAAATCATGTGTGTGTGTGTGTGTGTGTGTGTGTGTGTGTGAGAGAGAGAGAGAGAGAGAGAGAGAGAGAGAGAGAGAGAAAGAAAATGATCTTGTATCTTGTGGAGAAAGGAAAGGTAATTTAACACCCACTTAAGTGGTGAGGAAAAAGACCTAGATTAGACTTGATGGCTGTGGTTTGATACCTTGGTCCCCAAACCACTAGCCTTCTCCATGGCTAAGCAGGTCTGATACTGGTCGGGTGGAAGCCCAGCACCCTATCTCAGAGAGATCTTGGCTGCCCTGGAGAAAAACTGAAGGGGAACAGGTGGTAGATTCAATTCAGGCTGGAGACCAGCTAGAAAGAGTAAGTGTTTAAGATAGTATCACAAGTCAACTGACCAAGGCAGTGTTGTTTCAAGGTCTTTCAACCTAGAGAATTTTTGAGTAAGATCTGCTGACCATCAGACATGATCCGGCTCCAGTCTATTGTACTTCCAAATCTCTGTTGATAACACCACAGTCTTTTTACCATTGAAATCATGGTCCTGCTATGGAGGATTGATGTAATACTGCTGCAAGTGCCAAGGACAGAGAAATGTGGGGAAAAGAGAGGAGAAAAAGGGAAAGACAAGAGAAGGAATTCAGAGGGGAAGGAAACAAGAAGGAGAAAGGACAAAAAGAGTAGGGAGATAGTTAATGGGAAGGAAAGGGAGAAGAGAGTGAAAGGCAGAAGACAAGGGGGCAGGAATGGAATTCAGGAAGAGAGCAGAGGTAAGTTAGAATAAAAGAGAATGGTTAACAGAAGAGATACAAGTTGGAAAACACTGAGCACTGTGCTTGGCACATAGTAAGTGTTCAATAAATGACATGTAGGAAGGTGCCATTATAATACTATTCATCATTCTAAGAGGGGAAAGCTGAGGTTCAGAGAAGTTAGGCAGTTTATTCAAGGTCATACAGCTGGGGTCTAAGCCCATTACCCTCACAACATGTGTTCTCCACAATGAAGGGAAGAGGAGAGAAGAAAGCAGGGCTAATGACAGGGCTTGTTATGAGAGAGATCAGGAAATGGGTTGGCTCAGAGTCCCTCTCTCAATTTTTGGGCTTCAGTCTCCATATATTAGTATCTTGAGGAGGCTGGCAACAATTAGTGCCTGGTACTGGAGGGTACTTACCTCACTGGTGGGTGCTAGATATATGGTGCTAGATATAAGTTTGGCCTGTTACAGAGACAGAGATCTTATTGGTATTTAGTAGGCAGGTGCAGGCATGTTAAACATAAACATATTTCAATATACAAGAACATCCTATATAATGAAAAATTATTCCTCTGAAAATGTCACCAGCATCTCTGTTGAGAAACATTGGTTCAGATGTTTCTAGAGCTTTAACACAGTGGTTCCTACAAGAGGAAGGGCGGGCACTGTTGTTTGAGGAGCTCTGGGGCTCAATGGGTCTAGGACCCTGCCCATTTTGGGAGTCCCACGGTGCCTTCAGAAGAGATACATGGGAGTGGGCCAGAAAGCTGAGAAGGAGTGCCACATTACTTACACAGAGGCAGAAAAGGGAATGGGGATTTAGAAAACAAAGATTACCAACTTGCAAAGATTCAAGGGTCTTTGGACTCTGGATGCGGAGGGTGGTGCAGGTGTCCAGCATGTTAATTCAGTCACTGGAGGGCAGCAGAAGGGTATGGGTGAGAGATACACAGGAAGAGGCTTTTAAAGGCCTGCTCCAGAAGATGGCATCATAGGAGATCTGGAAACCATAAAGCAGGTTGTGCCAAAAGCCCAGTGGTTATTCTTAGCTCCTGGCTACCAGGGTTAGCTGGGTTGGAAGAGGGCAGCTGGGGATACTCATTTTCCCCCATATGGCCCTGCTATACTGGAAGGAACCAGTAGCCTGTACATTTTATTTTAAGGCTCTTCTGGGTTAGAGGGCTGGAGGGGAAGGAAGGTCAGTTCCTGCCCTGACCAAAAGGATTTTCTGTGGTGAGATTAGCTCAAGGTCCTTGGGGATACTTTTTTGGCCAGCTCCAGTCACAGTGCTATCAGGGGATCTCAAACAGCAGACATAGAGAAGATTAGCACTATTAGGGAAAGAGGATCAGAAAGGTACTTCTTTTTTATTTCTTGCCTATCATGGACAGGCATTTCACATCTCTTATCTCCCATTTTTGTCATCATAACAAACCATTTAAGAAATTGATTTATATTAACAAATAAGGAAATTGAAGGTCACAGAAGTCACGTCACGTGTTGCCCGAAGACAGTGTTGTAGGAAATTACAGAACAGAGATTTTAGTTAAGATAAGTGTAATTCCAAAATCTGAGCCCTAGACCAAAGTCATGAAGCATAAATAGAGCTGGTGGGCAGGGCAAGGATTAATTAAGCCTGCTTTTAGTTTTTATTTTTATTTACTGATTTAAAAAAATTTATTTTATTTAAATTCAACTAATTAACATATAGTGTATTATTAGTTTCAAAAGTAGAGTTCAGCACTTCATCAGTTGCATATAACACCCAATTCTCATTACATCAAGTGCTCTTTTTATTTATTTATTTTTTAAAATTTCATTTATTTATTTAACAGACAGAGATCACAAGTAGGCAGAGAGGCAGGCAGAGAGAGAGGAGGAAGCAGGCTTCCTGCTGAGCAGAGAGCCTGATGCAGGGCTCTCTGGACCCAGGACCCTGGGATCATGACCTGAGCCAAAGGCAGAAGCTTTAACCCACTGAGCCACCCAGGTGCCCCCAAGTGCTCTTTTTAAATGACCATCACCCAGTTGTCCCATCCCCCACCTACCTCCCCTCCAGCAACCCTTAGTTTGTTCCTGTAGTTCCTCTTATGGTTTATCTCCCTCTCTGATTTCATCTTGTTTTATTTTTCCCTTCCTCCCCCTATGATCTTCTGCTTTGTTTATTAAATTCCACGTATGAGTGAAATCATATAATAATTGTCTTTCTCTAATTGACTCATTTTGCTTAGCATAATACCCTCCAGTTCCATCTTTGCACATATTTGCAAATGGTAAGATTTCACTCTTTTTGATTGCTGAGTAATGTTCCATTGTATATATACATACCACATCTTCTTTATCCATTCATCTGTCAATAGACATATGGGCTTTTTCTTTTAAGATGTATTAATTTATTTGAGAGAGGGACAGACAGCACAAGTGGGGGGAGGGGCAGAGGGAGAGGGGAACAAGATTCCCTGTTGATCCTGGAGCCCCATGCAGGGCTAGGTATCACAACCCCAAGATCACAACCTGAGCCAAACCAAGAGTTAGATGCTTAACCAACTGAGCCACTAAGGTTTCACTTAAACCTATTTTTAAAGAGAAGGGAAGTGGCTGGGCCAACGTCACATGGCCAGAGAGTGGTAGAGCTGCTCCTCCCCATCATTTACCCCCATAAGGCAGTGTAAGAGCTGAGTTATGCAGACCTACTTTGAATTCTGTCAGTAATATGCCTTCAGTGAGCCACTTTATTTTGTTTATTTTGTTGAGCCTCATTTTCCCCATCCATTAAAAAATATTATCTATAAAAAGGGGAGATCAGGTTATCATGAGGGCTCAATGAGAAGAGGTATAGGAAGTATCTAATATAGTCCCGGCACAGAAGAACTTCTCAAAGAATGGTGACTGGCAATAGCCGTCAGTGGTGGCAAAGGGACCACAGCAACTTCAGCTTTCACAGCTAGTCTTTTTTTTTTTCAAAGATTTTATTTGTTTATTTGACAGACAGAGATCACAAGTAGACAGAGAGGCAGGCAGAGAGAGAGAGAGAGAGAGGAAGCAGGCTCCCTGCTGAGCAGAGAGCCCAATGCAGGACTCGATCCCAGGACCTTGAGATCATGACCTGAGATGAAGGCAGCGGCTTAACCCACTGAACCACCCAGGCGCCCTCACAGCTAGTCTTTTTGTCAATTCCCTATGTTACTGCTCAATGTGAAGAAGAGGGTCCACGACATGAGGTTGAGATAATCTCCAGGGCAGGTCAGAAGCATGGCCAAAATACTAGGTCTTGGGTGGGAAAGGAATAGCCAGCACCCACCCCCCTCCCCCACTGCTTTCCACAGGTGGCCTTTCAGCAGGGCAAAGCCACATCAGATTGGGAAGGCTGGCTGAAGCCTCTACTGCCTCACATACAGGTCAAATGGCCTACCCCCTTTCCCCTGCCACTGTTACTCCCATTACCATCATCACCACCAACCAGGTCTGGCCAGGATGTTATGTTTTATGTGAATTCTGGGCCCATGAACACTTACTCATTGAAGACCAGGTCAGGGGCGAAGTAGAGCATCCTGGAGTTGACATTGGTGAAGGACCGCCAGCCCATGGCAAACACCATAAGCCCCATCCAGGAGTACTGAATGACTGCCATCTGGTCATCCACATGCAAGTTGCGGAAGCCTGAAGATGGGGCAGAGGCAGTGGTCAGAGTGAGCACTGATGGGCTGAATGAAGTCCCCGCCCTCTACTGGGCTGAGAACCACTGGCTCTTAGGCAGCTCCTGAGGAGACCCAGGGACCATTAATGCTGAGGAGCAGGGGAAAAATATGGTGGTGGGGATAATATTCCTTGCTCACCCTACTTCACTAAGCTACTCAAATGAGATGATGATGGAGGCAAAAAATTGTACTGTCATTTGGAAGAGAATAATCCTCTAACACTGGCTGTTTACGATGAATGAACTCTTGTAGAAGTATGTTACTTATATTAACTCACTTAATCTTCACAATGATCCAGTAAAGTAGGTACTATTAGTAAACCCATTCTGTGAATTAGTAAAAGAGAATTAGAGAAAGGTTAAGAAACTTGTCTAAGATCATAAGGCTAATAATTGGCAGACCACATTCCAAAGCCAAGCAGTCTGACTCTAAAGCCTGTGTTTTGATTACTATATGCCTTTCTGAAGATGCGGTGTAATAATCATTTCTCCTAGGTGGACAACACTTTTCACTTGACAAAGATCTTTTCTAGCTATAATCTCATTTGTCCCTTTTAACAACCCTGGGGAATGGATATTATTACACATCAGCATACGTTGTAATGCCTTTGATAGCAACTGCCTTCTCTACACCACCTTCAGGCTCTCTCTTTACTCTGATCCTCCTTCTGGCTCTCACTTCCTATCCATTATTTTCTATTCAACAAGTAACCTGGCTCTGCTAGTTTCCTACTCTGTCATTTCTGCCCTACTGCCATTATTATGCACAAACAAGTTCCTTATGACCTGTCTCCTTAAACTAATTTCTTGTCACTTGTAATTTAGGTTCTAGTTATTCTGAAATGTTTAGTTTGCTGAACACACCATACTTTCTCATGCCTCTATAGCTCTGCTATCTCTGCACAGGCAGTTGACTTGGGCTAGAATGTATTCCTCTATCCCCAGGGGTTCCATCTGATAAATACCTACTCATCTTTCAAATCTTCAGTGAAAGCTACTTCCTCTGTGAAGGCTTTTCCAACTCACCTAAGCAGAAGAAAAGATTCTTCTTTTACCTTCTTACTGAACTTTGTGTACCCCTACTCAATCACAGCACTCATTACACAGTACTAGAATTTACTTATGTACACATATGTCTCCTCCATGAGACTTGTCGATTCCTGAAGACAGGGACCATCTTTTCTTTCATCTTTTCCTCCCTAGTACGTAGCACAGTTCAGATACTTAAGTACACATCTTTGAAATATTAATTTAATATTAAATTTATTAATGTGAGAGTAATTAAATGGAATAATGAACCACATTTTTTTCATTTTATAAAATGGGAATTAGATAATCTCCAAATTATCTCCCTTAGTCTCAGAGAAAGAAGGTTCCTAGATGCTACTTCCAGAATACCACAAGGTAGAACAGATGTACCTATATTCTTCTGGAAGTTTTGAGACAGTTGGATGTTTAGAGAATCACCTCAGAGCTCATCTCCTACCAGTACCCTATTTCTCTTTTCCCCAAAAGATCCAGAATTATCTTTGTTTTGCTATACCTCATTAAGAATGCTTCCATGAATATAGATAAAATTTATAGCTTTCTTGTTGATGACCTGACTTAACTCTCACAAAAACCCTAGAGGGTAAACAATGGGACACTTATTTTGCCAACAAAGAATCTGAGGGCCAGATAAGTTAACTGACTTCCCCAAGGTCATATAGTCTATATGTGCCTGAATTGGGACTAGACCCTAGGTGCTCTGATTCTCTACCTCAGTGTTTTTTGCCTTCTACTGCTGAAAGACACAGCTCAAGAACTACCAAGGTCATGAGTGTTTCTTTGCCACAGGCCCAGGTCTGAAGTCTACACTATAGAGACACATTGTTCTGTTTGGTTGGTCCTTGCCAACACAAAAAGCCAATTTCCCTTTTCTTTAAGGTCTCAAGCCTACTAGACAACAAAGATTGTAGAGTTCCCAGATTACCACCACTGCAGCTCAATGGACTGGCTGCAGTCTTAGCTCCCAGGCCTGTGCCTCCCGTCTTCACTGTAGTGACATGTTGACAAACTAGCTGAAGTCTCAGACTCCAGAGTATTTCCAGCCATAAGTCATTCTGCAACACAGAACTCCTGGTACTAACTCTTCCTAGTAGGACACAAAAAGCAGGGACCAATTATGCAACACATCTTGGGGAAAGGTTCACTTCCTATCCATTATTTTCTATTCAACAAGTAACCTGGCTCTGCTAGTTTCCTGTTCAGTATTACCCACAGGAGTCATACAATGGGAAGCCTTATAATACAGTATGGTAGAAGGAAAGAGTTAGGAGTCAGAACGCTTAGGTTCTAGTCTAAGATGCGGTGTAATAATCATTTCTCCTAGGTGGACAACACTTTTCACTTGACAAAGATCTTTTCTAGCTATAATCTGAACCCTGAACCTCTGTAGTGGAAGCAAGGAAAGACTTGGCCGCTTGGTATGTGAATATGATGGTGGCTAGGTGGAATGAGGATTAAACTATACAAGTCCCAAGGAAGCCATTAATACTGATGCTTTTTTCCTTCCCTGAGATGCCAGAGAACTAAAAAAGAAGAGAAAAATGGGAAAGCTTAGTTTGGCTCTAATAGTAATTATAATAATACTAATGGTCCTTAGTGAGGCCTGCTTAGCACTCAGTCCTGATTACTGTGTATATATCAGCAACAGAGCAGACTAATTTTCCTATAGATCTAATATGACCACAATACTTAACTCTGTTTTTTAATGCCCTTTGGAGTTGTCTGCTCAGATAGCATGACTATTAAGTAACAGATGACTTGAAGAAAGAGTAGCTCCAGCCTATGGATTTCCTTCAGCATACCTTCACTTAACACCTATTTGCTACTGTGTTACACTATTCTGGAGAAATAGAGAGGAGTCATTGTCAGGTTCTGAAACATACCCAACAGGTTAGGAAGCAGAGAAAGTGTTACTGGGATTCTGTTTTCTCAATAAAATTCAGTCAATTATAATTTCTCAGCAATCTGCAACGGAAACCTGTTGTCCCCTATCTAGTCTGGGAGAATATGTTCAAAGAGAGGCCAGTTGGGAAATCTTTACTGCTATAGTACATCTGACAGCTAAAGTCTTCACATAAGATAAAGCATCCTTGGGACCCATGCATGAACTTCTAGGTAAGGCTGGTGGCAGCTTGAATTGATTTTAGTGAAAGCCTCATAATAATGACCTATCCTCTTTCTACATAAGCTCCCTGTTACTTACAATTAGCAAGTTAGTGACTGTTCTACCCCCTCTGAAAAAACAGAAGCACATGAAGACACATGATTTGCTCAAGGTCACACAACTAGTGTATAGCTGAGATTTCAAACCAGAAACATCTGATTATAAATGTGCTTCTAAACAATCTACTCACCTACTCTCAATTGATAGTTATTATTTATTAATGTCCAGGTACTATTCTAGGTGATTTACATATATCATCACCATCACAGAAAACTGACAACAGAATTTGTGTAGATGCTTAGCACAGTGGCTCACACAAGATAGGAACTCAATCTGTTTAGTGAGCAAGTAACTTGAACTAGTAGATAATTACTGATGATATGAATAACAGTTCTTCTGAATGTGGCAATTGGCTTTCTTTTGAGGATACTATTTTAAATGACCCAGGGTCAAAGATCATCTCCTTGGTTGAGCTAGATGGTAGACTGATACTGACTTGCAGACTTGTTAAGGTAAGGAGAAGGTTTCCCATTCTGGAGGTTGAGCTGAGGAAAGCCAGTGACTCTAGGTCATATAAATTCTGCTATCATGATTTGCACTAGATTGTTGTTAAAACCACCAATTTAGAAATCAGACAATGTAAGCCCCAATTCTGGCTCCATCTGTTAAGTGACCAAATGGAACAAGTTAGTTAACCTCTCTGAGCCTTGTCATTTGAAATGGAAGTAATAACTTCTCTGATTAAGAGGACTGCTGTGAGGATTAAGTGGAATCACATCTTTGAAAAGGTTCTCTATCCCATAAATAAGATAATTTAAGTGGTTGGCGACAGGTAGGAAAGATTAAGCTGATTCTCTGTTATGCAAAGGACCTCAAGACATCCGGCCAAATAAGTAATAAGAATACAAACAACTTTCCTTTTTAATTCTTTTTTTTTTTTGCATTTCTTTTCTCCCTTTGTGAACACATTGCATACACAACCAGAGTCCTTAGGTCTTTTTCCCAGTGATCTTATTGGCTAGTCAACCTCGGCTTCTCAAGTGAGGAAGGTGTTAGGATAGTCTGGTGGCTATAACTGGGCCTTGTGAGTTAGAAAGGCAAAACAGAGGCTTGACAGCCAACATGCAATGTCTTTGAAGGCAACGAGATCATATTATGACCCAAATGGACTTGGATGAAGTTTTGGTCCTTCACTGTAAATCCCAGGGCTCCAGAACTACAGGGGTATCACACAGACTAGGGGTAGAGTGGAAAGAGGAGGGCATTTGGGATTAGGAAGGGACCTGGGCTCGAATTCCAGCCCTGCAACTTTCAGACTGTGTAACTGTAGGCCAAGCACATGACTGCTTAGAGCTTTAATGTTTTTAATCTGTTAATTAGAAAAAAAATCCCTGCTTTATAAGACTATTATGAAGATCAAATCAGGTAATATAAATGAAACTGCTCTGTTCACTATAAATTTCCATCTGAATGGCAGTTATTCTTAGAAGGCAGGTTAATCTTTGACTCCATAACAGGTTTAGGTTGTTGATATTTCAAAATAATCTTTGAGTCATCGAATTTTAGGATTAAGACAACCCTTAAAGAGTTTATGGTTCACTTGTTTCCAAACTGTGCTCCTTGGAGCCCTAAGATTCTGCAAGAGTGACCCGAAGCTTCTCTCAGGGTAGTGAGGGAGAGGCACTGGCTTTAATATTTTTTAAGAATTAAAGAGTTGGGCTGCTAAAGAAAAGTTGTGAATTCTTGGATAGAGGAGCTCTGAGGCTTCTGCAAGCTCTAATATGCTAATAATCAGACCAGCTCAAATAGCAGATGGCCTAGGGAGAGAGTGATTTCCCTGTCAATGGTGGTAACCAAACAGAAGTTAGACAAACACTTTGTATTTCTTTCATTATCACCTAAGATTACCTCCTACTACAATTCCCAATGCAGTTTAAAGAACAGTAAGTGTTCCTTGAAGCAAAATTTGACAACCAGCAATTTAGTCCAAACTACTTCTCACACAGTATAGACCCAGAACGGGAAGGGTTCACACAATGAGTTACCAGCAGAGCTTAGACTAGAACCTAAGCGTTCTGACTCCCAACTCTTTCCTTCTACCATACTGTATTATAAGGCTTCCCATGGTATGACTCCTGTGGGTAATACTGAAGACCGAATATCAGTCAAGCTCAAGACTGTTTCTATGGGTAAGCCTGTGTGTGCGCATGTAGAAGAGTACCTTAAGGCATACAAGGGTATTTCCATGTGATCTGTGATTATGGGGAAATTTGTTGACTATGTCTATAGGTGGAATAGGCAAACATAACCATAATGTGCAGATGTGAGAAACACAGGATACTCTATCATGCTGCTCTTCTCCTTGATTTAGGAGTTTCCTTATTTTTCAAGTGGGAATTATACCAAGCTCTCCCCTCCATAGGATTATGAGGACTGCATGAGTTAGGACATGGTGCAGGCCCATAGGAGCAATTTGCTAAATATGATCTCCCTTATCCCATGCCCCCACTGCCCATTTCCTTACCAGGCAAGGCCTTGGCCCACTTGACCACATGTACAAGCTGTCTTTCACCCAATTCATTAAGGCTAGAAAGCAAGGCTGCGAAGGAGTCAGGCTGGTTGTTGTCATGTCCAGCACACACCACACCCGGCTCAATGGCTTCAAGGACATTCAGAAAGATGGGCTGACACTCATAGCCTTCAATATGTGACACTGTCAACTTCTGGGTTGGCTCCTCAGTGGGGCTGGTGGCACTGGAAGCTTCCCCTTCCTCTTGTAGTTTCAGATTACCAAGTTTCTTCAGCTTCCGGGCTATAGGGGAGGAAAGGAAAACTTGAAGTTGCTTTCAATGGCCAAACACACCACTCAGCTACCCCGTTAGAAAAATTGCCCAAGCTAAGAAAATAAGGGATATTCATTCTCCCTGGTCACAGAATCTAAACTCCTTAAGGACAAGTGCTCAGTTTAAACACTGGATGAATGAATGATTTATCATTACAAATCCCTACTAAACCCAAACTTTCATATCTTGCTTTCTCCTCAATCCCATTTTGGGTTTAATAAATGGGAATTTTCTGGTGTAACAGTATTTTCTACTGAATACTATACAGCTTAAGATATTGTCAAACATTATGCTCATAGCTGAACATACACTGTAACACACATACTGATTTTTTTCTTTAACAAATAGAAGATTGAGAAGCTAAAGAGCTGAAATCCCCAATATTATCAAAAGAGTAACAGAATATCCCTGACTGGAAAAATGGGACCCAAACTAAGAGGCAGCCATCAGAAAGGATGATAGAAATAGCTTCTTTTAAAACAACATGAATTCCAAATTTAAACCTTAAGAATCACCCTCCCCCCCATGCTTGCACACACACAATTTAGAGGTGCATGAGCATCCTGATGTTTACTAGTATTTATACTGGCATATGTAGACATAACTGAGGAGGTCATAACATTGAGGCCTAGCATAGGCAGTTGCACTGGGGAGAACCATAAACCATTTTATTTCTAATCCCTTTATATAATCATAAATAAAAATAAACCAAAGAGATAAGTCGATTGCTCAATTTAAATGAATATATACCAAAAAACCTGTCACTGATGTATTTCTGGATCCTATATTAGAAATACTTACCTGGAACTGATTTTCAGCTTTAATTAGAAAAATAAGTCCTGCAAACTCCAGTCATAGTGCAACTTGGTGAGTCAATGCAAGAATGGACCACACATTTAGATCAACAACCAGGATAGAGAAGGAGAAAATGGTGGGGTTGATCATGTAAGAGGAGCACAGAGTACTCAGGGTAAAATAACAGGGGAGACTGGAAAATCAACCCAGAGTGCAAGATGGCAGGAGATACGCACACACACAGTCAACTCCCACCTCCCACCTTCCACCAAAGGCACAGGATGGAAGGTATTGGCCCATCTTCTCCCAGATATAGAGGCCTGGCCCCCAAAATGTCTCGCCATCTGGTGAACCCATGGCTGACATGTGTTCTTGTAGCCAGCTTCACAGACTGGCCATGCATACTGGGTCTGTTCCTTTGGTACAGTATCTAAAGGTAGACCCCATCTTTCTCAACATTAGCAGTTTCTGGCCTTGAGCTCAGAAGCCGACAGACCATGTAGTCCGCCATTCCAACCTGAAAGAGGGCTAGTTACATCTCTGTCCTCTAGAGGAGATGTAACTAGCCCTCTGCCTGAGGGAACGAAGAAAAATGAGGGTGACTATTTTTTCAGGGTCTTCTATATGCCTCAGTCTATGAACACATTACGTCATTTAACTCCACAATGATTTTAGGAGATTAGGAATATTTCCTATCCCTATTTTACAAGTGAATAAATTTAGGAAACACGGCTATCAAGAAATGGAATCCTAGGGTGCCTGGGTGGCTCATTCAGTTAAACATCTGCCTTCAGCTCAGGTCATGATCCCAGGGTCCTGGGATTGACCCCGCACTGGCGCCATCCCAGGGTCCAGGGATCGAAACCCGCATTGGGCTCCCTGCTCAGCAACGTGTCTGCTTCTCCTTCTGCCTCTGCTTGCCACTTCCCCTGCTTGTGTTTTCTCTTGCTCTCTGTCAAACAAACAAACAAATAAATATATTTTTTTAAAGAAAGAAAACCCAATAATCTGAACCTGGTCTGCTGACTACAAAAGCTATGCTCTTTCTACTTACTACATCATGTTGCCTCTCAAGTTCTCTGAAGCCCTGAATCTTACTTCTAGCCAAACAGCAGAGTTGAGGAGTGGGGATGAAGTTACATCCCCCCTGATTTCCATTCTCACCCTTAACTCCAAACTTCAGTAACTGCATCAAATCAGAAGACAAGAGGCAGGAAACTATGAAAATCCTCTAGTCATATGCCCAAAGTAGAAACAGGTTTGGAGCACTATAGTGGTCTAAAAATTCAAAGCATGACAGAGTAGGAAGGGTCTTTAGAAATTGTCTCAGCCAAAGCTCACAGATTCAATATACCTTCAGGGTAAACATAGATAATGCAGTGGTGTGTGCATGTGTGCATGTGCATGTGTAGGAGAATTGGATGAACTCTGGTAACCTGGAGTAAATGTCTACCTGCCATCCTGCCCTTGCCATGCACATGCATGTGCACATTCACATACATACAACCCTAGAAAGCATTCATGTAATATTTAAAAGATTTTCCTGGAACTCATCTGTATTCCAAAGTTAAATTCAGTCCTTAGCTACCATTTTGGCACTTCTGACATTAATCCAACCTTTCAATTCGAAGTTGGGGAGGTTGAAGCCAGAAAGAGTGAGGTCACCCAGTGGTAGAGCTAAGACGTTTTTAAAACCAGGGCTTTTATTTCTAATCCAGGGTTCCCTGTGTCACATTGGTTCTCTTTTTGACTAGTTCTTTTCTACTCTATCACAGTACTTACCTCTCTGAGCTCCTTCTAGATATGCACTGTCCAAAACAGTAGCTACTAGCCACATGGAGCTACTTAAACTGAAATTAGTTAAAATTAAAGAAAATGAAAATATAATTCCTTAGTCTCACTAGCCACATTTCAAGTGTTCAATAATACAGACACAGGACATTTCCATCATCTCAGAAAGTTCTATGGAATAATGCTGTGAATCTAGACTGTTCTCTGGGGCAGCTGTCTCATTTGTCATACCCTACTCATGCTATTGATAAAGAAGAAAAGAATCTAAATAAATTTTATACAGATGAATCCTTGGACTTTTCTAAAAGGAACAGGGACAAAGCAATTGGTGCTGGTGCAATCAGTGAAGTACACTCTGTCACCTCAACTCTCCCACCAGTGACTCAGATCTCAATAGGGTGATGACTCGTGGACCTAAGCAAACTCATTAGAGGCAAGATCAATATGTGCAGAGACTGTGGGGAGAGTCCATCAACATGAAATAATTCCCATTTTCTGCATAGTGCTAATAAGAACTTGGCTGGTATTTTCACATCCTCCTCCTCTAGACTTAAATGGTATCGGTTTGAGGAAAAGCAGCTGCATTCCCACTTGGGTCTAGGACCTGGGTAATGTGCTGTCCCTGCAGCCACAGTGGCCCAAGCTGCACCAGGTGTTCTGGCCTCTCTGCCTGAAGAGGGTGACTGTACTGGACGTAATTGAAATCAGATTCCATTCATTCTGCCAGGGGATCCTCTGTTCTCTTTCTGCAGCAGAGGCCAGCATGTTGCTAGACGACTTGGAATGCTGGACAATGAGGCTTGCTAGTCTCAGCTGTAACTCAATGCCCAAGGCCTTGTTTTCTTCCATGAAGGCTACCCCCACACCCCTCCTTCCTCCTGCACCTGAGCCCCAGAGTCAGCTCTAACTCTTTCATGTGAGGTACAGGCCTGCCAGCTCCTGTCATAGGAGAGATCTTTTAGTTTACTTAAATTGAGAAGCCAGGAGAAAAGGGATAGTAAAAGTGGATAATCTAATAATGTTTGAGTTGCTTTGCATCTCTCTCCTGTCTTTCAGTCTCAGATCAGTGACAACAAAAGGCCACTGGCAAGTTACTTCCTTGTTCCTACCAGCTATTTAGGGGATTGAAGCACCTGACATGAGGTCTGGATCCTGATGCCTGGATACTATGGAGAGTTCACTTTTCAGCCTGGTAGCATTAGACCCTTGCAAGGGCTGTCTCTAGAGCACCAAAGACAGATTTTTCAATTTAGGTTCCAAGGTGCATCCCCAAGGAGAGGTAGATGTGATTTATGTGCCGCTTTTACAGCCACTGTGATCTTTAGGTACTGTTCCAGCCTCACTCCTTGCCACCTCAAGACAAGGGCTTTCTCATCCATAGGCAAGGAAAAGGCAAAGTGAGGTGAAGTTCCCAAAGTTTTAGAAAACTTGCTTCACTCTCTCTAAGGTCAAGGATATTTCTCCTCTCCATACAACACAATAACATTTGGAGCACAAAAGAATCACTTTCTGTGGTAGGTGGACTTTTGAGATGGTACCCAGGAGTCCTAATCCCTGGCTGCTCACACATCTTCTTCCAGTTATTTAGTCAAACACCCGTGGTTGTGAAAGTGTTGGATAGATGTAATTAAGGTCATAATTCAATGGAGTTTTAAGGTTGGTAATCCTCGCTGGACCTGGCCTAATCAGATGAACTTTAAAAGGGACTGGTATCTTTCTGGAAAGACATTTGTGGAGTCAGGGGGGTTCAACATAAGGAAGAGTCTCTGTTGCTGGCTTTGAAGGTGGAGGGAACAACACTCCAAGGAAGGAGAACAGCCTCTAAGAGCTGAGAGCATCCTCTGCATGGCAGCCAGAAAGGAAATGGGAGCCTTAATCCTACAACTGCAAGGAACTGAATCCTGACATAATCACATGAACTTGGATGAGAACCCTGAGCTCCAGATTAAAATGCAGGCTGGCCAATACCTTGATTTCATATTTGTGAAACACTGAGCTAAGAAACCAGTCAGGCTGTGTCAGATTTTGATGTACAGAACTGTGCACTGATAAATAGGTACTATTGGAAGTTGCTAAGTTTGTGGTAATTTGTTTTGCAGCCATAAAAACTACTACACTTCCCTTACGGGAGTGTGGTACAGGGCAAGATGATAGACTTCAGAGTCAGATGATCTTGAGTTCAAATCCCAGCTCTGTCAATTACTAGCTTAGCAAATTTGAACTCCTTGATCTTTCATCTTCTCTGAGATTCAGCTTCCTCACTTGTAAAGTGGGGGTACCACTACCTGGCTATTAGGACATTTATGAGAACTAAATGAGGGAATGTCCAGCATATAATGAGCCCTCTAAAATGACTCCTTCACTCTTCAACCATTTCTAAAGAGTAGGGAGTGAATGGTTTGCAGGCGCCCTAACTCAGGCATGGGGAAGAAGGAAGTGCAGGATTAAGAGAACCAGATATATCAGAGAAGGGAAGGGATAACACATTATAAAATGAAAAACAACAAAGGAGTTTCTTCTGCACATAACTGCCTATAAAACTGAAGTCAGATCTTAAGGGTAATTCTAAATGCTAAGTAAACATCAAGGTATGTTTGGTGCAAGGCTACAAATTCATTGTGAAACCAGACTCGGCCATACTTCTTTCTCTCCGTGTATTTGAGTATGTGTGTATGCAGTGGCTTGTATATTACAGTGCTTACCTAAATAAAGGGGTCATGAATTCATATATCTTCACTAGTCAGGCAGATATGTAAATGAATAAAATAGCCTAGTGCACAAAAATAAGGTAGGCTGGGGAAAGTGAAAAGTACTTGATGCCTGGCCTAGGGGCAGTCTGTGTCAATTTTCTGAACAAAGACTGTGCTGGGCAAACAATTTTGTAAGTGAATAGTGGCCTGGGGAAAACCAGTTTGTGGCCTCTGGCTTACATCATGCCAGCTATCTTTTCATCCACTAGGATTACAGTCAGGGGATCTCACTGTACAACTTTAGGCTTAGAAGGTCAGATGAACACTGGATTAGGATTCAGGGGGAGCTCACTATAGAACCTCGGGAATACCCTTTTCCTTCTTTTGCACTTGCTTTTCTCCTATATGTATAAAAGGCAAAGAATTTGGAGCCAGACCATCTGTTGTAAGCCTGGCTCTATGCTTATTAGCTGTGTGACTTTAGACAAGACCTGGCCTCTCTGTACCCAAATCTCCTCATCTGTAAAGTGGGGGATATTATTAATACCTAAATAATAAAGTTTTTAATGAGGAATATATAGTTATAGTGGTGGCACCTGGGAGTAGAGAGCCGATTCTACATCCCCAGAAAGACTCTCCAAGATTGAAGCATGATGAAAAAATACACTAAACATAAGGAGGCTCAACACAATGATGACATCAAAGTTCTACAGTGTTATTTACAATAAAGGGCTTTTTATTACTGTGGTGGTTAATTCAGAGTCTTATGGGATATGTGACCTTGGACATATCCCTTGACTTCTCCTGCACCTCAGTTTTCTCATTTATATATTGGCTCCAATGTGACCTGACTACTGCATAGGATTATTATTAGTAGGAAATGAAATGATCTCAGTGAAAGTGCTCTGAACCTGGTAAAATTGTATTCCAGTGGGCAGGCTATGACGTCTTCCAATAATGGATCTTTAGTTAGAAAGCATTCTGGAAAATGGCTTAGGGTGGCAACCTATAAGAAATATTGCCTTCCACCTTGGGCATCTGGTCTCAAGCCAAAGGCTGAGGGCCAAAATGACAGTTTTCAGACTCCTAAGATAATAATAGGATCATCTGACAGAGCTGTTGTAATTTTCCAGAAGAGAAAGCATGCTAAGACAAAGGTGCTTAGAACAGAGCAAATTCTGTTAGTCAATAAATTATGCCTTTTACTTTTGCTAGCTGCTGGGCCCCACATGGCTCTGCTTCACCCCCTTTATCTTATGCAGGTAAACAACTTTCTGAATAAGGTAACTGATGAAACATACAGAGTTTCCACGGGGACTGAAATCATTTAGGAGATAGAGTTATAAGAGCCCCAGACATCAAATCTACTACAACAGTAGAGCCTTGAGAGGTCTACAAGTTCCATTAAGGGACACTGAGAGGAGGTAAAGTGGGCCTGTGGACATGATTTCTTCTTTCAAAGCAGAACAGCAGTACTTTATTCCATATCTACATTTGGGACTGTTTGTCAGATTTTGTTAGACGAAAAGGCTACATTGCCAAGAAAATACTTGAAGGCCCCAGATCTTGTCTATCCCTTCCTCTCCCATTCATATCATTCCATGTTTAAAAGGTAAGTAGACTGAAGGTCAAAGGTGTTTTGCCCCCATCACATAGTTAGATAGTAGCAGATCACAAAATAGACCCAGGTATCCTGACTTCTTGGGTGGTAATCTTTCCATTTCATCTGGTTGAATAGTATGTTAATGGGGAGGAGGGTCATTTGGAGAGGAGTGGGGAAGAAACAGGACAAGGACAAGAGGCAGGGAAGAGAGCTAGTCATAGGAAAGCATGGAATTAAAGATTAGTAAGGGGTGTATCCAAATATAAGTGTACACTAAAAAGTGTAGGCCAAATTTTCTCAGGCAAGAAGGCTCCTTGGTCCTCTCCCCCATGTCTCCATTCTCCTCCCAGTCCCAATTCTGATTCAGAGAAATAGTCTGCAAAAAGGAGTATCAAATTTTATCTTTCAAGGTTTATTTTGGACTATTTAGTCTAATGGTTTTTAGTTCATGGAGGAGTAAACGTAATTAATAATAGAATGATATGCAATGCTGCATAGACTTGCCAAAGCACAGGATCTGGCAGAAACTATTTCCAAGTCTTTTTCTCACGAGTGAGCCAGAAGAAAGGGAGTCACTGTCCAGATGCCATCCTGGGTGAGGGGCACAGAGTCATTCCCAAAAATCTTCTCATGTGAAATTATAGAGCCTAGAAATGCTTTTGCATACCAGGCTTTTCCACTGGAAAAAGTAACTACATGAATTTAGAGCATACATGCTTTTACAATTACATTTAAACTGACATTAAAAACAAATGTGAAACAGTCCAGGCTGAACAGGTCAGCATGACCTGGAAAGCAAACGAGAGGGGGAAAAAAAAAAAAGAAAAGAAAAAAAGAAAAAGAGAAAAGTAAAAAAAGACCCAAAGTTAACAGCATTAATTCAATTGTCAGTCTGTTGTAAATAAGAAAATACCATTGATATATTAATGATTTTATTAGGCAAAATACACTAGCAGAAATATGCAACGTTCAAACAAACTGAAAGCAGTTAAAAAATAAACTACATTAGCCTTTCAGTCCACATTAGGGAACCTCTCCTTGGACTAGAGATTAAAATTCTGTCCAAAGGAGTGGGAAATTCCCCTCCCTCCTAAAATCCTTCCTTGGCTTTTCTCCAGAATGTTGCTAAGTCAGGGGAAGGAGAAAAGGAGGGGGAGGGAGGGAGAAAGGAGAGAGAGGGATTGAGAGAGGAGGGAGGGAGAGAGGATGGAGGAAGGCAAAGGAGAGAGGGAGGCATTGAGAGACAGAGAGAATGAGAGAGAAAGAGAGAGAGAGAGTGTGTGTGTGTGTGTGTATGTGTGTGTGTGTGTGTGTGTGTGTGTGTGTGTGTGTAGGTGGAGACTGGAGAAGGAAAAGGGTGGAAAATACAAGCCCCAGGCAAGGCTGAAAGAATGCTCTCACTCGGGACGCCTGGGTGGCTCAGTTGGTTGGCTCAGGTCATGATCCTGGAGTCCCAGGATCGAGTCCCGCATCAGGCTCTCAGCTCCACGGGGAGTCTGCTTCTCTCTCTGACCTTCTCCTCGCTCATGCTCTGTCTCACTTTCTCTCTCTCAAATAAATAAATAAATTAATTAAAAAAAAAAAGAATGCTCTCACTCTCATGTTTGTCTGCCCCTAGTCTCACAGACTCCACATCCACCAGAAGGAAACTTTTTCCAGTATGGAGCTTTGGGGGCAGAGAGAGAATAGCAGGACATTACAAACTCTAAGTGCCTCTTCTCTTAGAATAATGTAAAGTTTGACACTGGCTTGAGAAAAGAACAAAACCTCACACCTGATGAAGAGGCAAGTGGATGGTGTGAATGAGTACTGGGGTTATTGTGGGGACACTAAGGCTAGAAGTAAGGGGTTGAGTCTGATCCACTTTTGTCCTTCATCCGAAGTTCAGTAGGAAATAAGAGAAGGGAGCACTGGTTTTTAGGTTTTTCCTTCCTCCCTCTTCATGAAAGGGTTAAGAGTATGTGCTTCTGAAAACAGAATCACCTTGACTTTGGGAATAAGGAGAAAATAACTGACTCTAGTTCCCTGATCTGTTTAGAGAGGGGGGCCAGCTGGCTTCTTAAGGCTGCTCCTGCAGAAGAAGCAGAAATCTGGTCCTTGTTTACTAAACTTACGTGGATCAGCTACTGCCTTCATCTCTGTGATGGGGCCTGAGGTTAAAATAAAAGTGCTTGGCAGTGGTCCAGCAGAACAGAGGTGAGGGGAAACTCATGATCTGAATAATGACCAAGTAAAAATGGCCACAGGAGCCTCAGGTAGGCACAGTGGCTTCTTGTTCTAGGTAGCACCTTGAGTCCCCACAGCAAAGCTTCTTCCTGGCAGCATGCTGTGGAAAGCAAACAACCAAACCAGAGCTTCACTGCGTCCATCCACCTGAGTGCTATCACATACAATCAAGAATAATCAAAAAGCACTCTGCTAATGCCAAGTCATATTACAGAAATCAACAATCCTGATACTACTACATGAATGGTAATTGATACTACTTCTAGAGCTAGTCCTCACAACATCCTGTCAGGTAGGGAAATGATCAGTCCCATTTCAGGGAGTCATTAACCTAGAAAGTAACCCCAGACCCAAAACTGGAATCTGAACTGATGAGCAAACATCTGAGGCCTTAAACTCTAGATTCCAGGTGTTTCCAAGTTATCCACTAGAACCTTCTAGAACCCTCATTCTGGAATGAAGCAGGTCAGCCTTTCTTCAGTGTCTGGTTGTTTTGAGATGCTTGAAACTGCCAACCCGGAATTTTTCTAATATGAAAATAGAGAGACACTGTTGAATGTAGCAACCTAAAAGTGGGCTTGCATGTAGAAGTCCCCATAATCAGTTGCCTGAGCAAGGTCCTCTGATTTTAGCGGCAGCATGCAAAATTGGGGCAAGGGAGTGGCTGCCATTTTAGTCTGGGGTTCTTTTCTCTTTTCCTACCTACCTGTTAAGTCAGGCAAGGGGGGGAAATGGAAAATTCTTTACTTATATTTGTTTTCTCCCCCCTTCCTTTTCTGCCTTAATGACACATATACTAAGAAGCCTATATATGTGTTTGTGTGTGCCTTTTTGTGCACAGTGGGCAATAATTAGTCAGTGGGGGTGGAGGATCTGGAGGAAAAGAAGGAGGCAGAATTTAACAGTCTCATTATAGCTACTCAGAGCCCAACAAAGCCTCCCTATTTGGTCTTCTGAATTTCTTGCAGCAGCCAAACAATCCCATAATATTAAAAGCATTATTACTCAGCCTGGAGATGGGAATGCTTCAAAATTAATGTTTCTGTGCCTAACAGCTCACTAATCAACGCTTGTATGCCTCATTTTCCACCCTGGGGAGAGTCCTCAGTCTCTTTCAGTTTCATTGTGGCCAACATGACACACCACCCTATGCAGGCCTGGGCTGGTGACCTTTTTATCTTGGTCAAGATCCAGATTTTCTTCTTAGTTCTAAATTCCAGTCCAAGTTTTCTGCAGGTGATTTCTTCAGGATTTGTGCTTACAGTTTTTAATTGCTGACTGCTAGAAGGCTGAAATGTCCCTCAACAATCAATTTTCACTTCAGCCACAGAACCATTAGTCCAAGCAGGGGAAAGAAACCCATTTCTAATGCCTGGCTTAAGAGATCTAAAAAGTGTACGTAGCCAGGATTTACTAAGTCGAGGAAAGTGGAACTTTATTTTTAAAAAGGTGACCCAGGATAGTGATACCATTTTATTTACTTCCTAGATACCTGTTGTCATGGAAACATTATCAATAAAAGACAATCTGAAGGCTCTACTGCTTTCTGGGTGGCCATGTACTTTTCCCCTTAGTTCTACTTCATACAAACATGATCCTAAAAGATGGGCAAAATTCTCTAAAAAAGCATCTTGATCAGGTAAATTGTCTATGTATAAGTTCAGTTCAATAAGAACATATTTTAAATGCTTTTGTGATAAGGACTACATCCTACAATTCATAAAAGCAGGTGGCTATCTTTTTAAATCAAAAGTTAAATATTTCCAAATAAGCAGTTATGTTATTTCAAATAATTTGTTTCTGAATTGTTATATTTAGAAAATACTTGTCTTTGTATATATGACCTATTATGTTCTGTGTACTCTTAGCTTTCTGCCTACTGCCTTAGAAAAATATTGCCTATGACATCATTTTACTCTCTCAAGAGCAACTGAGGGATTTTAGAGCACTTACAGCAAAAAGTAAACAACAATAAAATCTTTCTGCTCCTATTACACTTTAAAAACTCAAGGTTTTTAAGTGGAAATTTTACAAGTAAGATACTCATTCAAGTACCAGATATGGGGTATCATTAATTTTGATGACTTGAAAAAATTATTTGCTTCTACCATAGTTATCTAAAAGCAAAGACTCAAAGACAGACTACAACATATATGTGCTGTCCCAAATAATTTGGTTTGAAGGAATTGTGCGACAGTCTCTGATTCTCCACATGCAAGTTTGCTTGAGAACTATAATTAGAGAGAAGCATACCCTTTTCCATCCAAAGTGTCACAAAATTTGTATGCAAGCAACTGGAATATGGTGATCTAGACCAGGAAGAACAGATTTCAGGAGTTGATTCAAAGGTGATACAGAGACCAGAGAACCAAGGAACCAGTACTAAAAGCTACATCATAATAGCAGTGGTGACTGGGAGCACACAGGCCGATTCTCATCCAAAACAGCACTAGAGGGTACAGTGATATATTTTGTGTGTCCACTATGTACCAGTTTCTTTACAAACTTACAGTTCTGTAAGGAATATTTTATTATTCCCATAGTATAGTTGGAGAAACTTAGGCTCAATATCTAATGATTTGTCCAAGGTCATTAAGATAGTAAGTGGCAGAGCCAGGACTAGAAATGACACCTGTCTGTATCTGAGTGCCTTACACAATTTCCACTATATCATAGGACCTCTTAAAACAAAAACACACACACAAAAAGAGAAACAGATTGTAAATGCTGAGTCACATCCTGTGTATATTGATATCAAAGTTCATAGGGCAATTCTGCTTCTCAGTTATGCCCATCTGTAGGAGCACTCAGGTATCTGAGTTGTGTGTGGGAGTAGCATACTTCTTAGAATTGAGACTTACCACTTGTATCTCCAACCTGAAGACTTTTAGGGCTCTGATTAGAGTCAAAGGAGAAGGGAGAAAATCTCAGTAACTGAGTTCCACATTATTGATTCTTTATGATGCTCTGCTGCCTGCTGAATAGGAGGTAGGGTGGGAAGTGGGACCCAATCACTGGGTGGGAAGTGGGACCCAAAGTCTGCAAATTTATGCTTTATAGGCCTCCTACTTTAGCAAAGAAGGTCAGGGTAGATCTTGAAAGGCTATTTAGAGTTCACACAAAAGGATTATCATTAACCTTTTTAGGGAATAATATCTGGGTATTAACAAACATTTAGTGATCATTATGTGCAATGCTGGAAGTCATTATATTTGTTGAAAATAGCTGGTCTAGCATCTTTCTTGAGTCTGAAATCTGTACCTGTGGCCATTAGATGACTTTGACAATGATGCTACTTTGGCCTGGATTACATGCTGACATTTGTGTATCACAATAATATAACAGACATGGTTTACTTTAGAGGTTTTGATGTCCTCCAGTGCATCCTCTTGAGATGTGGTGAGGATGGTCTACTTTTGGTCACAAAGGCATTCTTGAATGAGTCTCCTGGTGAGCAATGGCATACACATCTACAAAACGAAAGAACTGGGCTAGGGGTATTGTCTGCCTATAGGACAGTCTTTACCTGTACCCAAGTTTTCCAAAGTGCATTCCAGAAAATAGTGGTTTTGTAGGATATTAACAGGTGTTTTATAAAAAATTGTTTCTGTGGTTGAATTAAATCTAGGAATCATGAGTTACCAAGCTCCTCAGGCTACTTTACTGCAGTGTTTGCCAAAGTCTGTGTTATACTAACAAGTACTGTAAGTCTTCCTGAGCAGGACCATAACATGCAGCTTTGCATAAATTATTTGACCATAAAAATCATTTTTCATGGACCATGTTGTGAAACTAAGTTTTTCAGAATCCATGTCAGGAAACACTAGCTTAGACCAAGGCAAGAAGTCTGTATAAAGGAAGAACTCTTGCACATGGTCAGTACTTCTGGTATCAACCCAAATGGAGGCAACTAACCTCAGGAACAAAGGCTGCAATCCTAGGTGTGAAGCAAAATTTGGTGTGGACTTTCTCTCTCTCTCTTTCCCTGGCCCATTACATATTTTTCTAAAGTATAGGTCCTCACCTATATCACACTCATGCTGCCAGTAATTGTATTAAAGAAACAAATGTAGTAACACACAAAATGATATGTGAATGTGTCTATCCCATGTCACAGATCTTCAGCTGCCTGAAATCCAAAACTTTTAGCATAATAACTAAGTCCATTTTTAATGTGGTTTTACCTTACCTTCCCCATTTCCCCAGATCTTGTCATATTAAATGACTTGCTCTTCCTAAAACCCTCATTACATTTCTTTCTTATGTTTCTCTGCCTTTATTCAAACTGTGCCTTTTGCCTTGAATGCCCCTTCCCTTCTATCTCATTCAGTTTCTTCCCAGGCATTTCCTTTTCATCCTTTAAGGTTTAGATGTATTCATTATCACTCTCTATCTCCTATTTAACTTTTTGAGGCCAGGGATTTTATCTTAATCATCTCTGCATCCCCAACATGCCTACCTTAGTGTCTGGCACATTGTTCATACTCAATAAATAAATATTTTTCAAATGGATAAATGGATGAATGAATGGATAGAACGATAAAAGGACTAGCTAGTTGGCTGGATGGAAGGATGAACAGATATATAGATGGATGGATACATGCTGTGAAACTTGTCTCCTGAGGAACCAAGCTGTGAATAGTGTTTCAGTGTTGGAATCACTCTTGCATCTGGACATGTGTGGATATGTAATCCAGAAATACCAATGCAGGGCTGCTCTTGAGCATGCAGAATTATTAAAGAGATGGCCTCAAGACTGTCTTCAACCTGGAAACCACATAACAAACCGTAACATCCATGATGACATCAGATCAAGGCCATGGGCTCCCTGAGCCATCCTCCCAACTGGAGAATCCTGGAGGTTATTAAAACATGCAGATCTGTTAGTAGTTTTGAGTCTCACATGTAAACTTCAGTCTTCTAGTAGGAAATATTCTCAAGCAACCCCTGAAGAAAACACTGAACAGTTTATAGATTCTCACATGTTCCAGGTTTCTTTTCCTTTTCTGGGGTTTGGCTGCTACATGAAATTCCTGAAGGGCTTACCATCTCCAGGATCCAAGACAGGAAGGAGTAAAAGTAGGGGCTAATGTCCTTTATTAAAAGCTAAGAACTCAAGAGTTGCAAAATGAAAAAAAAAAAAAAAGAAATGTTTGGGAAGGAATAGGATGGTAAATAAGAAGGAAAGAAGGGTTAGGAGAGAAGATGGCAGGTCAGGGCAATTCTTTTTTTCTCATTACATCTTGGAAACTGGAAGTATATCCTTGGGAAGTACAGAGAATAGTGAAAGAGGGTTGTATACTTATTCTAACTATGAGCTGTGAAAAATCCACAGTTAATTCACTAAAGGAAAGGTCCTTTTCTGGAAATTTATATTTGTAAGTATTTTCTTACATTAAAAGTAGGCAAGAGGTTTAGATTCTTGAAGCAATTAGCAATGTCTGGCTTTTCAAAAGCAGCCAGAAATGAGCCAGGTACAAAGAAAGTCCTACCCTTGTGGTGAATGGGCTGTTAATAGCCTGAAAGTAGTCTTTAAGGGATCCACCCAGAGAACCCAGCCACCCTTGGAAATACCAAGAAACACCAAGACCTGTTAGGAAAAGAAGCAATGAACCTGTACATATGCCTAGAAGTAGAAAGGAAAATGCTATGTGTTTTAAATATCTCTGAGTTAAGGAGAGCCCATCACCAAATAGTAGATGGAACACTACAGAGAAAGCCAGTTAGAAACCTTAAGGCCTTAGCACTAAGCAAGCATCAGCTACAGAGTGCCAGCTTCTTTAAGATACAAGGATAACCCTTCTGCCCTCCACTCCCTCAATAATTTATATATCTGGTCTACTTTGAGACAAGAAATATATCTTACCTGTGTAAGTAACCTGTAGTAGCTAAAACTATTATGCAAGTCAAAATATTCAAATCTAGACTGTCTGTACTTCTGAGGGCAGTGGATGGCTACCTAATCCAAAGAAAGACTGATATGCTTTTTCTGTGACTTTACACCCAGAATCACAAAATGATAGTGCCAGAAAGGTCCTTGGTAAATTGCATTATCCCAATTTCATGATGGGAAAACAGCCTCAGAGGAGAAAAGGGACTTGCTTAAGGCCACATTCCTAGTTGCCATTTTAGAATGTATTATACCATTTTGAGTTGAGTGATAGGAAGAATAAAAGAAAATTATATGAATTCTCCTTCAGTGTGATCAGAATGCCTATGCTAAGCCCAAATCTTATGAAAAGGGAAGTCTATTGCCAAAGTATTTAGAAGGGCCACTCTATATTTATGTTTTCATTCTTCTTCCCATTGTTATGAGTAAAGGTGTGGTAAACATCAAATTTGCAAGTTAACCACTTTGCTGGGTTTGCAGCAGAGAATCAGGCAGTGTGGAGATAAGTTTAGCAAAATGGAGCCTGCTTCCTCCTCTCTCTCTCTGCCTGCCCCTCTGCCTACTTTTGATCTCTCTCCGTCAAATAAATAAATAAAATCTTAAAAAAAAGAAAGGATTTCCCTTTATTTTAAGATTTGGACTCAAATTTTCAGAGATCTTTGGTTACAATTAAATTTCACCTGTGTCAAAGCAGGCTTACAATTCATATCAGCAGATGAAAAACTGAGGGGGGTCTCTACCTGGGAGCCCCATCTCTTACACACAATTCACAGAGAGCTAAATAACTGAGAGCTGAGTGTATCAGAACTCTCACCATAGGGTTGCAACATTCATATGAAGCAAACTTCTTCATATCTAGTCCCCTTTTGTTACCTTTCCTGACTTTCCTTCTGTACTTCCCTATACCAGTCCTGCTTCTTCCTCCCCACTACAGACCACAATTGTAAGATTTCTCTAGAGTATACCAAAAAAATAAGAACAAGATTAGTCTTTCTCTGATATTTGAGTCTCATTTAATGTGGCTGCCTGGAAAACTACTCACAGAGCATCTGCCTGTGATGTCTGGGGGTGCTAGACACTACTTGACATGGTTCTGTTGCGACTGTCTCAAACTGAACCTGAATCAATTCATTTGTAGTACTTTGGTCCGTTTAAAGGCTATTATTGCCCTGTAAGGAGGGGAAGATACAGTTATCAACATGAAGACCCACACATAGAAAACAAGTTGGTTTCTATAAACATGTACATAGGCAGACAAGGTATTGAGCACCTTGCAGAAAGCCAGAGATGGACAAGTGCTCTAAATTAGCCTTGAGAGGGGCAGGGAAAAAGGCAGGATTCTAGGAACTTGGGTTTTCCAGGCTGATAATGAATATTCAGGTAGGAGACTATTGTTTCAGGCATTCAGAAGAGAGCTTGCTTTTCTTCAGAGTTCCATTTCCAAATCAAAGTAGGCTAATAAGCTTGCTTTTCTTAGGAATTGTGCTTCTTTTTAGAAGCAGCGGGCAGCAGGGAGTACCCTGCCACTGCACAGATGTAAACACGAAGAAATGCAAAATTTGGAGGGGGAAAAATGGAAGGAAAGCCAAGCCTTTCTGGAATCCTGACAGTGCTCAGAGTAGACACAGACTAGGGGACAGAGAGCCTTAGGATGAATGGCTGCCCTTGAAAAAGCTGTATCTTCCTTCTGTCAAGCCACTGTGTTATGAAAAAAAAAATGTTGGAAGTTATCAACAGACTTGCAAAGAAAGGGAAATGATTAAAAGGCCTGCTCAACCCTGGGAGATATGGGATAGGAAACTGGTTCTGCTTGACATCCTAGTCATAGGTGCCAAAGAGAAGCAGCTTTTCATTCCAGGTGGCCAGTCCTACAATATAGGGGTAGTTAACTGAGGATATTCCTCGGTGTTCAGGTTCAGCCTGTGCCTGAGTCATTTTGCACCTGTGATTACTCTGGATTCTGTAATTCTTTCATCCTGGTCATCATTCAACAACATAAGGCCAGTATCACCGTGTCCCCTGGGGAATCCTTCATAATCATCTCCATACTCACTCACCCCCTGATGGGTCCTGATCCCTGCATCACACCTCCTGCTCCAGTGTTGAGCCCCAGAGTGGGATGTGACATGGTTAAGGATAAAGAAAGGCATTAGCTGGCTGATGGCCATGTTGGGTATGAAGGAGTGAGTTTCTGTCTAGAGCACAGCTGGCCATCTCAGAAGCACCAAAAGAGGAACATCTGGTTTAAAGAGACAATCAGAGGATGAAGGAGGGAGAGGGAGAAAATGAAAAAAAGAAGAAAAGTATCATACCTCCCAGAGTCATCCCTGCTTCATAGCATTTCCGGAGGCGACAAGATGGGCAATTTTTCCTTCGGAATTTATCAATGGTGCAATCGTTTCTGCTGGCACACAGGTACTTCTGTTTACCTGGGAGAACAAACAGAACAGTAGATGCCCCATGATGCATTTCCAGAGTCTCTCTCCTTTAGTATTTCTAGGCAGAAATGGCATAAGGATACATCCTGCCGAACGAGAGAAGTGGACAGAGAATAGCCCTAAACAATTTGATCACACAAAATCACTCAGCCTGGTTTACTTATATGCTATATTGTTTGGTTTTCATAGGTGTTTTTATAAGGTTGAACAATTGAGGTCTTGCTATACTTTATGACAAGGACTATGACAAGGTGTATAGAAGTAAGATGTTCTACCTTTACTAAAAGCTAAGAATGGGGATCCTGGGTGGCTCAGTTAAGTGTCTTCCTTTGGCTAGGGCATGATCCCAGGGTCCAGAGATCAAGCCTCACACTGGCTTCCCTACTTGGTGGGGAGCCTGCTTCTCCCTCTGCCCATCCCCTTGTTTGTGCACTTGCTATCCCACTTTCCCTCTCTCTCTGACAAATAAATAAAATCTTAAAAAAAAAAGAAAGCTATGAGTGTCCATGGGAAAGTGACCAATGGCAGAAATTATCACTCTTTTAGCATGACACAGCCATTTGGATTTAGGCAATGTTTCTACCTCCTGACAACTGTAATCATTCAAGGGGTCATACTTAAACTATTACAGTGCTTATTTTTCATAATAAAAATACAGGTAAAACTTCTATAAAAGAGAACACCAAGAGACTTCTAATTGTTTTTAAATTGATAGTTATCATATCCCTGATCCTGTGGGTTATAAAAATCAGAGATGAACCTCACTCTTTGTGAAGTGAATCACAACAGGTGAAAGGAAGTCCTCTGAAGCCAGCAGAAGAAAAACAATTTCTGTTGTGCACATTTGGAGTTGTCACAGATACACAGAATCATACTTATACACATACACACATGCTCAGACCCAGAGATCCGCAGGATCACAGCTGCTCAAAGAAAAAACATGGAGGCCACTAAAAAACACATTTTACTCAATATTTTACCTCCTTGCTCCCAACAGATGCCTGGCATACAGTAGGCCTTCAACAAACACTGAATGAATACACAAGTGGTACAGAAAGATACGTAGGCACAGTCACCAAAAGAAATAGACAAAGATACATACCCTGCTGCTCTGAAACATGCAGAACTTCTCATGCTTGGAGCCTTTAGACAGCCTGAGCTTGTGAATCCCCCTACCCCACCCCTTCTTCTTCTTCTTCTTTTTTTTTTTAAATCCAAGTCACTCTTATTTACTGCTGTGCTTTAGTTTATGGGAGAGACTGGGATTTTAGGGAGGTTTCTTTTGGCAGAGGAGGCATGTTTGTGGTAGGGAAGATAAATTGCTATTTGATAGCAGGGACAAAAACACATAAATTCAGCTATAGCTTTTCTCCTCTTTCCCTTTTCAGCCTAAAATGTACAGACCGGGCACAGAAAACACATGTATTATAGTAGGTTATTTTATGTATGAGATTCAGTAGTAGCCAGGTCAGCAAGACCTTTTTTTTTTTTATTTTTTAAGACTTTTGTTTTTCTTCCTTCTTTCCTCCCTTCCTCCCTTTCTCCCCCCACTTTTCTCTCTCATTCCCTTCTCTTGTCAAAGGTTTCCAAAATGCTGGACTTGAAGGAACTGTTAAAAATCACCCCAGTACAACCCAAGGATGAGTTCTGGGAAGGTGACTTGCTTGAAGAACACTCAATTGGAGGTTAATGAAGGAATAATATTACTATTTTATAGGTACCTACCTCGAACAAAGCCTGTGTTGGCAAGTTTATATATGCTATTTAAATGAATAACCACAGTTATTCTATTTAAATGAATAACACTTAGATACTACTACCATTACTTTTACTTAACAGATGAGAAAACTAAGGCCTCCAAGCCAGTACTCTTTCCACCATGCTACTGGATTTTTTTTTTTTTTTTGGTATAAACAGAACACATAATTTACTAACAGTCTTTTTTTAAGTAGGCTCCATACCCAGCACAGAGCCCAATGTGGGGCTCAAACTCGTGACCTTGAGATCAAGACCTGAGCTGAAATTAAGAGTTGGACACTTAACCAACTGAGCCACCCAGGTTCCCCAACTGACAGCCTTTTCCTTACACAAACTGAGGATTGTCATATGCACAGAAAGGATGGCGCTATGAGTGCCATTCAGTCTTTGAGTATCAACTCCTAGAAGGGAGGCCCTATATCTAACTCCAGTAGGTTCATGTTCAGTGCTGTGGGTATTCTAGAACAGGAACATCCCCACAATTTTGGTGCTATTGCAACCTTTAGATCTAGTTTTCACATTAATTAGTAAAACCAGGTCATTATGAATACTCCTTTGAAGAATCCCTTCTTCCACAGGGGTGAAAAATAAAGCAGCTCATGAACCCAAGTTGGTAAATGAATGGTTGCAGAGCCACTGGATTAGGGCTCCCACAGGAGTTCTAGAGTCCGCTGCTAAAAGTAAACACCCTCTGAATGAGTGGTAAAAGTAGGAAAATATTTTTTTTCAATTTGGCTCATCTCCCTGGCTATAGTTCATACTTTGTCCCAGAGTGTCTCCTGGCCTAAAACAATGTGACCTAAAATGCAGATATCCTTTACAATTTACCCAGGAATAAGTGCAAAGCCCAGTGCAACCAATACATTTAACTTACTGAACATTTATTATGGGCCAGACCTTGTAATAGCTGTTAAGGATACAGAGGAAAGTATCTGCTGAAGAAAAAGTTTTAAGTTCCAGATAACTGAGAGGGTACTAGGCTGGAAGTCAGAAGATGGAATCCTTGTTCAGTCTTATTACTAACTCACTATACGACCTTAGACAAGTCCTTTATCCTCTCTGGGCTCCACTGATAGTATGTAATGTTTGAACTGGAAAAATCACTAAACTTTTCCAGCTCAAGGAGTCTTTTATTTGCTTTAATTCCGGTGTAGTTAACACACAGTGCTATATTAATTTCAGCTGTACAACACACTTAGCAATTCCATATCCAGATCAAAGCCTTAAATGATATCTGGATTTTATCCATAATATATCTGTGGAGTCTTTCATATAAAAGTCACAAGTATTATCAATAAGCAAGACATTAACCAAAATAATGGTCTCTTGTCCCTCAACTTTCTTCTTTTAGGATAGCAACTTATTGTAACATTGCCTCTTATGTCTGCATTCAGTCTTTTCTCTTTGTTTTCTAAAGTCCTTCAAAAATCAATGCACTTAACAGTATTAGAGGGGCATTGTTATTGCAAGCCATATGCAACATATGTATAAAATATATGCTTATACACATGTATGTGTACTCATGTATGTGTGAATGCACATGGGTGTGGGTGTACATACTCCCACAATAGGGTTCTTAAATTATCTTTATATATGTGTGTATGTGTGATCACATAAAGTATATAACATAATAAGTCGTATAAATTCATACATATGATGTGTGTTTCTTTTGAAGTAGAATAGTGCCTTTACTTACTTTCTAAAAAGATTTTATTTATTTATTTGACAGAAAGATAAAGACAGTGAGAGAGGGAATACAATCAGGGGAGTGGGAGAGGGAGAAGCAGGCTTCCTGCTGAGCAGAGAGCCCGGTGTGGGACTGGATCCCAGGATTTTGGGATTATGACCTGAGCTGAAGGCAGACACTTAATGACTGAGCCACCCAGGCACCCCTAGAATAGTGCCTTTAAAGTTTTAAATGACACTTAACATGTGGGTGAGGGTCCCAAAGATGGATATAGAAGGAATCTCCTAAAAATGGAACTGTGACTCATCTGCAGTTTAGGAACAAAACAGGGAATGGAACAAAACAGGATTAGGAACAAAAACAGGGAATGGAACACCCTCTTTAGGTTGCTTTCAATCCACTTCTCCTGCCTGAATTACCAACCCCCAAATGATAGCAGAACCAGTGTACAACCACTGGGTTGCTATTACTTCTTTTCTATTTATTCTACTTCTCCAGTATGGCTGAAGTTACCAGGGTTCTTTATTATAACAATGAATTAAAATATAATACATAATAATATATATTATATATCTTTATCTTTATATAAAAATATATAAAATATGTACATGTATTTATATAATAATAAATTTAGATATATGGAGCACTGGACGTGGGGCATAAACAATGAATTCTGGAACACTGAAAAAAATTTTAAAAATTAAATAAAAATTAAAAAAAGAAATAGGAAAATTAAGTTTATATATTGAAAAGAAAGACAAAGCAACTTTTTTGATTGTCCACTAAAAAAATGAAGAATTATAAAATAATTTAAAAATGAAGAATTATTAGAAAAAAGTAGCAAAAAAATCAAATATAGAAAAAATTATATATAAATTTATATATTTTATATAAATATTTATAAATTTATAAATATTTATAAATATTTATAAATTTATATTATATATAATTTTTCTATATTTGATTTTTATTTTGCTACTTTATATGTAAATTTATATATTTTATATATAATTTTTTCTATATTTGATTATATATAAATTTATATATTTTATATATAATCTTTTCTATATTTGATTATATATATAAATTTAAATATTTTATATATAATTTTTTCTATATTTGATTTTTATTTTGCTACTTTTTTCTAATAATTCTTCATTTTTAAATTTTTTTATAATTCTTCATTTTTTTAATGGACAATCAAAAAAGTTGCTTTGTCTTCCTTTTATTATATATTAAATATATAAATATATATTTATACTTCCTATATATTAAATATGCTTCCTATATATTAAATATATAAATTTATATATAATATATATTTTTATATAACCTTTATATAACTATAAAACATCTAATAACATATAGTAACAATAAATTAAAACATATTATGAAATATAGTAACATAAGATTAGAATGTCTACCATTTGATTCGCTCACAAAAGTTAATAACAATCTTGTACAAAGTAGTATAATAGGGATTATTGTATACCCCATTATATAAGTGAAAAAAATGATGCTAAGATGAAATTGACCTGCCCAGCATCACACTGTTAGTTTGTTCAAAATCATTGTCCATAAGGCTATGATTCTCACAGATTGGAAAGAATTTTAAAAGGTATTTGGTCACAATACACCCACTCCTCTGTACAAAGCTTGAATCCCCTATGTAACATCCCTGTAAAGGGCTGTCCCATCCTTTCATGAATTGCAGCCTATTCCGTTTCTGGATTCCATTTTATAAGGCTATTCTTTCCAGGAAACTCAGTATTTGTCTCCTTGGACCTCAACCCGTTGGGTCTAATTAGAACTACATCATCTTTGGACTGTAAAGGATATTAAAAGCCTTATAACAAAATGTCCCAATGTGATGCCCTGACTCCCCATTTATGAAAATGGACACAAAGTATTGAAATGACATGTCACGAGCCATAGGAAGTTGGTGATAGAGCTAGAGAAAAATTTGGCACCTGCATCCAATGGAGATGTAGTGTGGGTGAGTGTAGCCTCAAGAGAGCACTCTGTAGGTGTTAGGTATCTTTGTTCATTGTCTAGCAAGTGTATCGCCCTGTGAATGCCTTCTCAGTATTCAGCTGACAGAAGTATAAGTGAGATCTGGGCCTGCCTGCTCCAAGGTGGTCTTAGAAAGTCCTCTATTGGATATGGTAGCCTAGGTGACTGAATAATTAACACAGACAACCACAAACTCCTATCCATCTCTTCCTCCTCAGAGTCTACAAATATTATACCTAGCTCTTTGACACTGTTGACCTTCAATAACAAGCTTATATTAACCTATAATCGGTCTCACAAAAATGTCATTATGAATTTTCTAGCAAAATACAACAATCCCCTCTCGCATTGAAGGAGATTAAGTTTACATTCTAGAATTGCAAACAGGCTGCACATTTAATGCTTGATAAATCTTCGATTGGAACAGCTGAAAGCCCTTGGCTACCATGAATGGTAACATAATGGGATAACATAAGGTCCTCTGCATGCCAGCTGGGTCTGAAGTCCTTAACTGCCCTAATGGTTTTCTTCATGTTTCTTCATGGTCCTATTCTTCCATCAGAAAGCTTAATAAGTATGATCCAAAACTCAGGCAGGAATAGAGGTCAGGAGACCAACTTCAGATATTTTCTCCATAGACTTCCCATTTCTATTGCGTTTTTTTTTGGGGGGGGGTCATCCCCATTGGTGCTTCCATGCAATATGAGTTGAGGCCAATGTTTGGTCAGGCTTCCTTCAATATGTTCATTCTGAAAAATTCTGCTTAAAGATCAGTTAAGGCAGGGGAGTTACCAACTCCTGCAGTATTATATCAGGCAAATAAGAGGATCAAAAATTCATGTTCATCATGAAGCTATAGAAAAGACTGAAGAACATTGGGTTTCTCATACTTTATAACTAGAGTGCAAATGCAGAACTTATATGGATGAATCTCTCTCTCTCTCTCTCTCTCTCTCTATATATATATATATATATATATGAATGTAAGAGAAGACATGAGTTAAGTAAAAAGATATACAGTATTCCTAGATGGGAAGATATAATATTGTAAAGATTTTGGTCCCCTTCTCCACAGTGAAATCTACAAATTTAAAGCAACCCAAACAAATCTTGACAAAACAATTGCAAAGTTTACCTGAAGGAGTAAAATGTGTGATATTGCCAAGATATTTTTGAAAAAAATTTTTACCAAACATTTAAAGTATTATAATGCCATAATAATTATAACAGTTTGGTAATGGCTCCAGTATAGATTGATCTGTGGAAGAGATCAGAAAAGACAGAAACAGACTCCATATATATAGTATTTTATCCTAATCAGTGAAGAAAGGATGACTTATTCATTAAATGGTGTCAGAACAACTGGTTAATCATTTGGGAAAGTGAAAAAACTTAAATTACTACCATCCAAACTAAACTCCATATGGATTACAGATGTCAATAAAAAAAAAAGAGGAAAGCATTAAAGTACTGTTGGGAAATATAGTTTTTTTTTTTTATTTTTAAAGGTAGAATAAGGCTTTTTAAAGAATGGCAATACAGAATATAAGTGAAAATTTTGATAGACTTGACTAGAAGACATTTCAACTTTCTTATAAAACTTAAAGACAACCACAAACAAAGGAAAACATATTGGCATCAAGCATGTAAAAGCAGTGGTCAATTTCCTTGATATATAAAGATGAGCTGTGCAATAGAAAAATAGACAAAAAACATGAAAAATAAATTAAAAGAATAAATACAAAAGACCGATAAATATATGAAAATTGTTGAACTTCAATTTCACTGGAAATAACAAATACAAATTAAATAAGATGTCATTTTTATAAGTCAGACTGGCAAAGATTAAATACCAAATATTGGTAAAGATATATTACTGGTATGTCTGTATACTTTAAGAGAACAATTTTGGAACATACCCCCCCAAAATTAAATACAAATAACCTTTAACCAGTAATTCCATTTCTTGAAATCTTTTTTATGAGAAAATAATTATTTAAGCATAAAGAAGAAGTTCAATATAGCATTATGAAAATAGGGAATATTGGAAAAATGTAAATGTCCAACATTAAGGGGATGGTCAAATTATCCCATATTTATGCAGTAGAATGCTGTGAGTCATTTTAGGTTGTTCACAATATTCTGTTTTGTTAAAACAACAAAAATGAAGCTACCAAACAGCATATTTTCTTGAATCCCACCTTTTAATTCCTAAGACTTTACAGCACCTTTATCAAGTTTTTTTCCTATGGTAGTGAAACTTTTTTTATAAGTGAAATATTACATAGAGGCCCCATATATAGAAAACAGATAAAATTAAACCTAATCTACCTGAAGTAGGCATAGGAAACTTAGAACTCATCCTGCCACACCTCTCCCTTTCTCCTTTTCTCTACATTCTTAGCATTGTGGTCTATCTTAGAGAAACTCTGTAAAGAGTTCCCAGGCCTTTGTGGAAAAGTTAAGACCTAGTGATTTAACCACAAACACCATATCTTCTATTTTATGGATTAAGAAACTGAGACTCAGAGAATGGGGGTGGGTGGAAACTTGCTTAAGGCTATAGCATGAGTCTGGCACCTGGGTGGCTCAGTTGGTTGAATGGCTGCCTTTGGCTCATGTCATGAGCCCAGAGTCCCAAAATCGAGTCCCACATCAGGCTCCCAGCCCCACGGGGAGTCTGCTTCTCCCTCTGACCTTCTCCCCTCTCATGCTCTCTCTCATTGTCTCTCTCTCAAATAAATAAATAAAATCTTTAAGGGAAAAAAAAGGCTATAGAATGAGTCAAAATGTTAAAATAGGGACAAAAATCCAGGCCTTCTTATTCATAGTCCAGTAGTTTAGTGCTATTCTCATGTGCGATAATACATGTGAAAATAACATAAAAAGCATAAAGCATTATACAAATCATATCCGTTATTATTTAAATAATAAACTCCTTGACTATCAGAAGGGGCTAGGACATCTGCAGGGATCTTCTAGTCCATTTTACGGATGGGGAAACTGAGATCCAGAAAAGTGAATGGGCAAAACCAAGATTAAATAATTGGTCAATAACGGTGATAGGATTAAAACTCAAATCTCTTGCCCACTATATGCTCTGCACATTTGCTTTATTATTTCAAAATAATTTTCATATTCATTATATTACTGAGACTTTCTTCAAAGGAAGGAAGGTACAGACCATTACCCTCAATTTATATATGAGGAAACCCGAAGTGCAGAGTGCTTACTGACACCAAAGCATATAGCTCAGTTTCCATCCAGGGAGCATGTGCTTTCTATTTAACCACCATAACTGAGCAAATATCTTATTTGCCTCAATCCTGATTTATGTGACCTGAATGTTCTACAACTACCCATACTGCCTATTCAAAGTGTGAAGGAAGAGTAACACTTGACTTCCTGGCGAAGAACAATAAAAAGAAGTGGAGAATCCCACTGTGCTTTCATTGGGTACTATTCAATTTGCCTTCAAAGATGTTACTTCATTTAATTCTTTTCAAAACTCTTCCAGGTAGCTACTGTTCCTATTTTAGAATTGAGGAAAATAAGTCTCAGAGATGCTGAATGACTTACCTACAGTCACCAGCTAGTGAGTGGCAGAAGCAGGATCAGAAACCAGGTCTGTATGACCTGTGATGCTGATGTTTGCCCTTGTCAGTGTGTTATTTCTTCTCAACTGGGCCCTGACACAATCATTCAAAGACAGGAGGCAGTGCAGAACAGTAAAAGAGTACAGACCAGGAAAGAGGAAAACCTGAAGACTAGCCCTTCTGTTTCACTGAAACCCTAAGTGACCTGGCCTGGTGTGTTATCTCTACTTCTCTCTTGGCCTTGGTTCCCTTAATTTAGAAGGCAATGTGGTAGACATTAAGAAAATAGTAGCAACTTAAGGAAGATGGATTCAGAAGTCTTTTATTCACATTGGAATTTCTGATGGGGGTCTCAAAATTCTCCTGGATGTGATTCAAGGAGAACTCTAAGGGCCTCCCCTGGGGGAAACACACACACACACACACACAAACAAAAACACAAAAAAACGACCACTCTACAGAAAAAAAGGAGTAAGTGCCTCCCCCCAAGTGACCTATATAGACTGGGACAAGCCAAAGGCCTGTTTAGGGCCATGCATCCTATGGATGTAACTTTTTCTGGAGCCAAGACAGCCTAGAACCTCTCTGGCTTAATTGTCCAAGGAATTCTCTTCTTTGAAATGCAGTTCCAAGCATTGTTGATTCGTGGTAAATTTTTCCCAAGATATTGCTTTGGGCTGTGGAACAGGCTAGACAACACCGGGCACAGAGTCTATACCCTGGCAAAAGGAAAAGGAATACTCTGGAGACCAGTGAGGTTTCAGGCCACTCAGATAAGTACTTTGGGGAGCACCAAACAGATGATGTTCTTCAGATGAGATTTGGAAAGACCATTTGGGAGAAGTACAGGCTCCAAACTCACCAAGGAAAACACCATGAGGAATGGCCAGCTGACTTCTGCCAAGGTCATTTGACATTTGGTCAGACCCAAGTTTTATGTTCTCAAGCTGTCTTCCTTTGAGCTCTGTCCAGTGTTGTGCTGGAGTTGGCTTGTAATGACTCATAAAAACTGATTTTGAGCATTACTTCCCAATTTCACATTCAGTGCTGTAATATTGGTAGCTTAAGTCATTCTTGACAGGAGTATCTACAGCATGGAAATTAGCAGACACTACAAAATCAAGGGCTCCCCACTGACCCTTACCCCTTCCAGGAAAAAATCCAGTTTACTGGCACACAACTCGTTCTTCCCTAATAGTAGTTTTTCCTTTCTCCTAATTGAGTCTGGCCCCATTGTTCTTTTCTCCCTATGCTTTCACCCAAGCACACCTCTGGGGTTTGATAATATAACTTGACCACAGCTTGTAGAGATTCATGTGCATTTCAGAGAAATTTTAGCATTTTCACATGCATTACCCAATAGCTGTATTCATCAGCAGTTGTGTATAAATAACATTTCTTTAAACTGAATTCACTTTTAAATGTAAAGATTGAACATTTAAAGAAACTCTGTAATGAACACTTTTTAAGGTCAACATAATAACTCTTTTGTAAAATGTACCATCTTACAATGTACCATGTAAAATGTAACCATTTCTTTTATAAATTTTATCAGATCTAAGTTCTGTATAATAATGATCTTACAACATTTGTGGAGGAAAATTTGGCAAAATCCTTCAAAATTAAAATGGACACATGCTTTGACCCACCACATGTTTGTACATGCATGACATGACATTTATACAGGAACATTCACTGAAACATTGTTTATAAGAGCAGAAGACTAGAAACAACATAATTGCTCATCAATATAGGCATACAGTACAGCCATTAAAAATGAAGCTATTGGAATGCTTGGGTAGCTCAGTCAGTTAAACACCTGCTTTCAGCTCAGGTCATGATCCCAGGGTCCTGGGATTGAGTCCTGCATTGGGTTCCTTCCTCAGCAAGGAGCCTGCTTCTACCTCTGCCTGCCACTCTCCCTACTTATGCTCTATCTCTCTCTCTCTCTGACAAATAAATAAATAAATAATTCTAAAAAATGAAGCTTTACATATATATACTGATGTGAAACAATCTCCAAGATACACTATAAAGTGAAAAAAATTAGATACAAAACAATACAGAACACTAGTTCTGTGAGGAATACTGGTGTATTGATTGATACATTGATATACTTAACATATATATTTGTATGTTTATTATACACATGCTATGTCTACATGGATACACAAGAAACTAATAAATAGTGGTTATCCTCCAGAAAGAGAACTACATGCCTGAGGGATGACAGCTCAGAATTATACTTAACTCTTTAACTTTTTGTGATTTTAAAATTTTGTATCATATCCATGTATTGTGCATTCCAAATATACATTTAAAATCAGCACAGCTCTGTTATGAATTTCCCTATGACCTTCAGACAAATCTTTTCTCCTATTTGGGTTTCAGTATCCCTATCTACATAAGGGAATTATATTTCATAATATCTCAGACAGAAAACAAGAAAAGGTTCCCAGCACATTATACTTCCCAGTTTTAGAATAACCATTCACAACAGGTGCATTGCCTGTTCAACACACTGTGTAATTAGGGGAGCTGTGCTTCTAATAGGGTCAGAGAAAGTACATTTGCTATCAACAACAACAACAACAAAATTGACTAGTTAACAAATGCCCACTGAAAATTCGATTGTTCAGCCTGTGCTTAAATCTGTAGAGGAGAAAGAGAAATCCTAAGTTCTGCCTTTTAGAAACTTGAAATAAACACATAAATTCAACATGAAGCAGCGATAATACAAAAGAATATAAAGGGATTTTGGAATGGGGCAAGAAGCTATAGGTCATGGCTTGAATTCAATGACTTGCTGTGAGGTGTTGGGCAAATCATTGCTTTCCTTCAAGTTTCAATTTCTTTGTATATAAAATGATGAGGAAGCATGATCAGAAATTAATAATCTCTCAATAAATTAATTCATCACAGAGATTCAGAGACTATTAGGCATAGATTGCAAAAACCACTTGTTCTTAGCCACTTGTTAAGTGGCACAGAAGTATGGTCCTGTGACAGGATCATAGACTTAGAGGAGTTAGAAGGACTGCATTGTGAATCCCAACAATATCGTTTAGTAGTTACTGCAAATAGCATAATCTTGGGTAAATAGCATATCATCCATTTATCTGCTTCCTCCCTTATAAAATTGAGATCATATCATCCATTTTTGCAGGGCCATGAGAATTCAAAATAATATATGTGAAGTATCTGGCAAGTTTCAGGTACTTGGTACACAGGAGCTAATTGAATGATGGGCATTCTCATGGGATCATGTGGAACACAAGAGGAAATGATTAAGGCTGAAGTGACTGCTGAAATCTTTATTGTGAAGCACACAAGGACTGTACTTAATGTTATTTATCAAGTGTTCCATAATAAAGAGCTTTTCAAATTAATTATTTAAATATCCTTCCTATATAGTTTTTTTAGAAGGGGGGTCACCTAAGATCAAATTTGAAAACTGAAATATAATAAACTACAACACAGACACACATCTGCACTGTGTTCTCCTTCTGGGTGCTGCTCTGATTTGATGTCCTGAAAATTCAAAAGCTACATATTAAGATGATTATAGTTTAGACCTTACCAAAACGCTTACATGTTTCTTAACAAGATTAAAGATGAGAGAGATAGAAAAAGAGAGAAGAAAAAGAGAAGGAGGAGAGGAGAGGGAGGAGGAAGGGGCAGGGTTGAGGAGGAAGGACTGGGGTGGTGAGGAGGAGAAAAGATGAAAGGAAAAGAAAACAAAAGGGAAAACGAAAGGAAAAGGTATATGAAAGAAAAAACCCAAGCCTGGGCCCCATGAAGGACTAACTGAACTGTGCAACAGCCTCAAGAAAATCTGGAGAAGCTTTTAGTGCCTCCCCTAAATATACTGCCTCACTGAGGTCAAGGTTGCCTGTGGTGTCACTGCCATTCCTACTGAGGGCTGAGGCACTACTAATTAGAAGACTGAAGATGTGAACCTGCATCCCAATTATTTCATAGCCACCTTCTCCAAGTCTCTCCCAAGGACTGTTCTGAGTCTCTTCCCCTTAGGAGAGTCACACTGTGATGGACTCATAGCACTAAGAAGCCAAAATTTCTTTCTGACTCTAGGGAAGCCCCACAAATGTGCTGAAGGTTTGAGGTGGGACACTCATAGAGGAATTAGTGGAAACTATAACAAAAAGAGCCAGTGTAGTAGTACAGTAGGGAGAAAATGGGGCATTATAGTTCCACAAACTGCTTTCAAGTCCTTGCTCTTCCTTCTTACTAGCTGGAACTTGGAGTAAGTCACTTGACTTCTTTGGACCTCAATTTAGCTTACTGTAAAATGGGAATGTAGAACACTTCAGGCAGCGGAAAGGATACATTTGAAAAGGCATAGAGGTTGGAAAGAGCCAAGTTTGATTAATTTAACATGCTGTAAAACTGATGATTTGTTGGTCATCAAAAAGTCTAAAATATCACAAACACAATGATTCCATCCATTTTTCTCTCCCTTTGTACCAAAACCAAAGATTTTTCTCTTAAAATTGCCTTGATATAGATGGCCAAACAGGTGTTACTGTTCCTTCCCTCAGCCTCTGCTTTGGTCTGCGTTTTGGTGATTATTATCTGAAAGACCAGTTACTGTAACCAAGCAATAGACACGGCTAGGAAAATGACGTCTGGAGGCCAGTGGGGTGGTAAAATGAACTGTTGGCATGCTGACTGCTTAGTTAAAACACTCTTAGGCTTCACCTTCCAACCATCAGAGAATGAGACAGGGAAACTGCATCCATTGAGAAAGGTCCATCCTTACCGTCCATTTGCCATAAAGATAATATATTTTCCTTTTATAAATTTGAATTCTTCAAAAGAATCCACACCAAAATTGTTTAAATCAACTGAATTGTGAACAAAAATAATGGTTACTGACCAAATGAGAAGTCTATCATTAATCTTAAAATTCCTCTATAATGTAGAACCCAAAAATGAGTAAATTACTCCTTTCCATTTGTGATTAGGAAGGTCAGAAGAACTCAAAAGTACATGTTGCTAGGCTTTCCTTAATGAAAAACAAAACAAAACAAAACAAAAACCACCCAGGCCAACTGGAGGAACATCAGCTGACAAACAGGTCTAACTTCATCTGTTCTTTTTTCACTGTCCCAAAGGTCCGTAGGTATTTGAGTGTCTATGCACTTTGGAGTACGTTTTTAGCACTAAGGGCACAAGAAATTTTCCTAAAAACACAACAGTTATCCTTGGCTCTAAAAATCTATAAAACATCAATAATTATTAGTAATTTAGGACAAGGATACTTGCAAAATTCCTGTTTTGAAAGAGACCTATTCTGGAACATCAGGAATGTAAAATTATCTGCAACTAATGTTAGGCAACACTGGTGTTACTCAGGCTTAGCCATTTTCATATTGAGCGTACCCCTTCTTTGTTCCCTAAACACTCACCAATAGGAAACAGTTCATCTATATCCAGCATCTTCCCAAATCATAAACATTTATATAACCTCCACCTTGCATTTGTAGGTAGCTTTATAACTTACAGAAAGTGTTCCAAACCACTGTATTCTCTGACCCTCACAACAATACATGAGCTACTCAGGGCAATTATTATAATTTTACAAATGATAAAACTGAGGTTTAGAATGGTTAACAGAATTGTCCAAGCTCGTGCAGTGAAGAGGTGAAATGATTGCCACAATCAGGTACTTTGACTCTTACTCCCATTCTTTTCTCCATAGTATTCCAAATAGCAACAAAACAAGTTATAGTAACTCTGCTATGTTTTAGAAGGCATGCAGACTATTTTACCTATTCCAATAAGATATATAAAAAAATATTAAAACCTAGACTTTTTGGAGATCAGTTTTCTGGAAAAGTTCATTTAGGTGGAACATTTCATTTACCTGACAATACTGGATAAACAAAGGGTTGAAAATGGAGCATAATATTCATTATGTAATCCAACCAAAAACTACTAACACCTATTAAGTGCCAAAATCTATACTAGGCACTGGTTTATATTCCATAAAACAGAAAAAATATTAAGAAAAATCTGGTCAAAATTAAAAGATTAATTATTTTAATACATATTTTTTGAATATCTACTCTATGCCACACAGTGTTCTGGATGCTTAGAATATGTAAGTGAACAAATACTAAAAAATAATTACCTTGACTAATATTCATATTAATGTATGTGAGGAGGTGTGGGAGGGAAGGAAACTGACAATCAACAATAGACTCAATTATTAAAAAATTAAGTAGTATGTTAGAAAGCAACAAGTGCTATGGACAAAAAGCATGATAAAGGGGACAGAGAGTCCTAGGACAGACTTATTTTAAATTGAGTGGTGGAAGCAGGCTTCATTAAAGTGAGATTTAGGAAAAAATCCTGAAGTGAGGGAGTAAGCCACACATATCTTGGGGAAGAGCATTCAGGACAGAGAATAATTGATATAAAGGCCCTGATGTGGGACAATGCCTATCATTTTTGGGGAATGGCAAAGAAGCCAGTGCAGCTATAGCATGAGGAAAAGTGGCAGTATGTGAGGTCTGAGAGGTAACATCAGTACAGATCATTTGTGATCTTAAAGGACAATAATTTTTATTCTTTTATTCTGAATGAGATGGAGAGATACTGGAAGACTTTGAGTAGAGGGAGAAACATGGCCTGGCCTACATTTCTATATCAATCACATGTGAAAAATAATACTTTTCTTCTTGCTTGTCAAACAAACAAACAAAAAACAGCATTGTGGTGAGTGACCTTAGGAATAGCTGGAAGATCCTGAAAATTCAATTAACTTTCAGGGTCATTTTTCCTGGACACTTGAGATGTGCAATTTTTTAAAGGTTGGGAAGTTCTCAATCAAAACAACTCTTAGACTGGAGTAATATGAGAAGATGATGGAGGGAGGAATTCCTAAAATTCTCTACTCCATAAAGGAAATAGAAAAATGGCAAAATAAGGGGGGGTCAGAATAAATATTTTAAGAACTCTAGAAATTAACCAAACTCTTGTGACTAGGGAGCATTTATTCAAAACTTTGCAGTGTTTAAATTTACTCTATTCCCTGTCACTCCTTCCTCAGTACCATAGTAACCATAAAAAAAAAACAGCCTGCAGCATGATGGTGAAAACCAGCGTGTTACCCAGGGAGATAAAATGGTGGAGATAAAATGGTGTTGGGACTCCTTCAAAGACTCTTTCTTAGAGAACTGCCATTATTTTACCTGTCTGGGGACTCCCTGAAACACTGCTCTCAAGACTGTGTTTATTTAACCTGACTTATAGCCTGCTCAGTATGAACAGCTTTTTCCCTGGGGGAGTTTCAAGAAAATAATCAGAGGCAAATGCTGGATATTAGCCTGGCTAAGGTGATGGATAGCAAGTATGGCAACAAATGAGCTAACTGAAAAGCTTGAAAAAAGTGGGGATGGCACTCCTGGCTAGCTCAGTTGTTGGAGCAGGCAACTCTTGATCTCCAAGTTGTGGGTTCAAGCCCCATGCTGGGGGCAGAGATTACTTAAAACTAAAATCTTAAGTGTCTCCTAAGTTTCTCAGTCAGTTAAGCATTCAACTCTTGATCTCAGCTCAGGTCTTGATCTCAGGATTGTGAGTTCAAGCCCCATGTTAAGCTCCACGTTCCACTAAACAAACAAACAAAATCTTTTTTAAAAAATGGGGAAATGAAATGTTTACAGGAGGCCTTGAAATGATTCAGTATATTCCCAGGCATCCAGAACTTAGTTCTAAAAAGTCACTAAACAATCAAACAACAAAAACAACAACAAACACCACCACCAACAAACCGTACAAACCATTTAACTTAATAATTCTACCTTATAAGTTAAGGCACATGCTGTGATGAGCACTAGGTGTTATATGCAACTAATGAATCATTGAGCACTACAACAAAAACTAATGATGTACTATATGGTGACTAACAGAACATAATAAAAAATAAGTTATTTATACTAAATGTAATTGGAGTAAACACTGCCATTAAAAAAAGATTTGACAAATGGATTGAAAAAACAAGATGTAACTATGCTGTTTACAGGAGAAACTTTAAATTCAGAGACAGAAAGAGGTGGGCCTGGGTAGCTCAGTTGGTTGAGTGTCCAACCCTTGATTTTGGCTCAGGTCTTGATCTTGGGGTCATGGGACCAAACCCCACATAGGGCTCCATGCTCAGGATGGAATCAGCTTGTCTTTCTCCCTCTGCTCCTCTCTCCACTTGCAGGCTCTCTCTCTCTCTCTCAAATGAATAAATAAAATCTTAAAAAAATAAATTCAGAGACAAAAATAGATTGAAAGCAAAGGGAATGGAAAATATATTCCATGCAAACAGTAACCAAAGGAGAGTTGGATATGCTCTACTAATATCAGATGAAATAAACATCAAGATAAAACATGTGACTAGAGACAAAGATGGACACGTTTTAATGGTAACTTGTTGAATCCACTAAAAAAACATACAGTTGGAAATACATGCATCTAATAACAGAGCCCCCTTCCCAAAATATAAAGTAAAAACTGGCAGAATTGAATGGAAAAATTGATGATTCAACAATGAAACTGAAGACTTAGATACCACACTTTCAATAAAGTATAGAACAAGTAAGAAGAAGGTAAGAAAAGAAAAGTCATGAATATCATAAACAAATTAGAACTAACAGGCATCTACATGACACTCCACCCTGAAACACTGCAATACATATTCTTCTCAAGTGCACATGAAACATTCTCCAGGGAAGAGCAAATTCAAGGCCATAAATTGAGTCTCAAAAATTTAAATTCATTGAAGTCATACCAAGAATGTTCTCTGATCAAAATAAAATAAAACTATAACAGGTAACAAAAGAGAGCTTCAGAAATTCACAAATGTATGAAAATTAAACAATGCAGTGTAATGAGTCCAAGAAGAAAACAAGGGACATAAGAAAATATCAAATTAATTGAAAAGACAACATGGCATAACTTATGAAATTCAATGAAGCAATGCTTAGATTAAATTTATAGCTATAAATGCCTACACTAAAAAGATGTAGTTCTTGCAGGCACCTGGGTGGCTCAGTGGGTTAAAAAGAAGTAGTTCTCCCTACTATCATCACAAGAGAGAAAACTAGAAAAGGGAGAACTAACTAAAAGAAAGCAGGAGGTATATAGCAGTTTATAGCAGCAATGTCCACAATAGCCAAACTATGGAAAGAACCTAGATGTCCATCAACAGATGAATGGATCAAGAAGATGTGGTATATATACACAATGGAATACAATGCAGCCATCAAAAGAAATGAAATCTTGCCATTTGCAACAACATGGATGGAACTAGAGCGTATCATGCTTAGCGAAATAAGTCAAGCGGTGAAAGACAACTATCATATGATCTCCCTGATATGAGGAAGTGGTGATACAACATGGGGGCTTAAGTGGGTACGAGAAGAATAAATGAAAGAAGATGGGATTGGGAGGGAGACAAACCATAAGTGACTCTTAATCTCACAAAACAAACTGAGGGTTGCTGGGGGGAGGGGGTTTGGGAGAAGGGGGTGGTATTATGGACATTGGGGAGGGTATGTGTTTTGGTGAGTGCTGTGAAGTGTGTAAACCTGGTGATTCACAGACCTGTACCCTTGGGGATAAAAATATATGTTTATAAAAAATAAAAAATTATATTAAAAAAAAAAAGAAAGAAAGCAGGAGGAAAGTGATAAAGATTAGAAAAGAAGGGGTGCCTGGGTGGCTCAGTCAGTTAAGCACCTGCCTTTAGCTCAGGACATGATCCCAGGGTCCTGAGATCCAGCCCTGCATTGGGCTCCCTGCTCAGTAGGGAGCCTGCTTCTCCTTCCGTCCTTTCCCCCACTCATGTTCTCTCTCTCTTTCTCTGTCAAATAAATAAATAAAATATTTTAAAAAAAGATTAGAACAGGAATAAATGGAAGTAGGGGTGCCTGGCTGGTTCAGTTGGAGAGGCATGTGACCCTTGAACTTGGGGTCATGAATTTGAGTCCCACATTGGGTGTAGAGATTAGTAAAAAAATAAATAAAATTAAAAAAAAAAGAAATGAAGTAGAGAATATAAAACAAAAAAGAAAATGAATAAAACCAAATCTTAGTCCTTTGGAAAGATCAACAAATGGATAAACCCTTTAATAAACTAACCAATATAAAAAAGAAACAGAGCTCAAATTATGAAAATCAGGAATGAAAGACAATACTACTGAAATAAGGAATTTATTGAATCATCCTAACTGAAATAAATCTTACTGAAATAAAGATTATTGGTGAATATAATATACAATTATATGTCAACACTGATAAAATGAAAAAATTACTGGAAAGATACAAACCACCAAAACTGACTCAGAAGTAAAAAGAAAATTTGAATAGATATATAACAACATATTTAATTAGTAATAATAATAACTAATAATAATATATTATTTCCCACAAAGAAAAGCCCTAGTATGCATGGCTTTATCAGGGAATTTTACCAAATGTTTAAAGAACTAGTACTTACTATTTACAAAACACCTCCAAAAAAGAAAAAGATAAGGGAATGTTTTCCAATTCATTTTGTGAAACTTTATTACCCTGATAAGAACACAAGAATAGGACAGTGCAAAAAAAAAAAAAAAAAACTAAAAACCACTCTCTCTTATGACTATAAAGGAAAAATCTGAGCTTTTTAAATACTTGCAAACCAAATCCAGCAATATATAAAAAGAATTATACCCTATAATCAAGTGAGATTTATCCCAGGAATGGAAGGTTGATTCAGAAAACAAAAATCCATGAAATATCAGTTTAATGAATAAAATATAAAAGCCATATAGTGATCTGAACAGACACAGGAAAAGCATTTGATAAAATCTAACTAGTTTTCATGATAAAAATACCAGGATTACATAGAAACTTCCTCAACCAAGCTCTGGATAGCGAACCCAATAATAGGTATCCATGAAAAACCCACAACTGGTGGTGAAAGACTGAAAGCTTCCTTGGTTCCTCCCTAAGATAAGAAACAACGTCTTCTCTCAGCACTGCTATTCAGCATGGTAGTAGATGTTTTAGCTGGGGCAATTAGACTAAAGAAAGAAAGAAAGAAAGAAGAAAAGGCATACAAAATGAAAGGAAGATGTTAAAATATTTCTTTTCAGATGATATTATCTTGCATGAAGAAAATTCTAAAAACTACACAAAAAACTACACAAAATAACGGAGCTAATAAATGAATTCAGCAAAGATGCAGTATAATAGATCACTATATAAATATTAATTGTATTTCTACAGTGTAGCAATGAATAAACCAAAATATAATTAAGAAAAAAAACCCATCTATAAAAAAGCATCAAAAAGAAAAAAAATATTTAGGGAGGAAGCAAGATGGTGGAGGAGTAAGAGACTGAAATGTTATCAGGTCCCAGGAGTTCAGCTGTATAGTTATCAAACCATTCTAAACACCTATGAACTCAACAGGAGATAGAAGAAAAGAGCGGCAATTCTAGGAACAGAAAATCAACCACTTTCTGGAAGGTAGGAAGTGTGGAGAAGTGAATCCAAAGTGATGGGAAGGTAGACTGCTGGGGGAGGAGCTGGGTTCTGAAACTTTTAGAAGTCTGCTCCACTGAGGGACATTGCTCCAGAGGCTAAGTAGGGGGTGGAGCCCTTGTGGGGACAGTGTGGCCTCAGGACCCATGAGGTCACAGAAAGACTGGGGGTGCCTGAATGTAGCAGAGCTTCCAGGCATCAGAGTGGGGGAAGCCAGCTGCAGAGACAGAGACAAAGAGGGAGCTCTCAGGTTGGGCTTACCTTAAACCATGATATGGGGCACAGTCAGGCCACTGCTTTTTAAGCAGGGACTCCACAAGTGGCAGATTCAGAGAGACCACCCTCCTTCCTCCTTCAGGAAGAGTAGTGCGGGAGTACACTGCAGGAATCTGCTGGGTTTGGAGACTCCAAAGGGGGCTGTGCACCAGAAATAGAAATGCTTGGTCACAGGCCAGGTGAGCTCAGAGTACAGCCAGAGACCAGGGAGATGGAAGAGATTTACTGCTTTTCTCTGAGGGCGCACTGAGGAGTGGGGCCCCGAGCTCTCTGCTCCTACTGGCCAGAGATTTGGAGGCCACCATCCTCATTCCTGTCCTCCAAAGCTCTACAGAAAGCATTCGGGGAACAAAAGCTCTGGATAGCAAACCCAAGCAGATTACTTAGCCTGGCCCCTGGCAAGGGCAGTGCAATTCCACCTCAGGCAAACACATTTGAGAATCATTGCAACAAACCCTTCCCCCAGAGGATGAGCAAGAACATCCACCCATGAAAACACAACTGTTCAAAGTCTTTGGGATGCAGCAAAGGCAGGCCTAGGAGGAAAGTATATAGCAATACAAGCCTTTCTCAGGAAACAAGAAAGGTCTCAAGTACACAACCTAACAGGACACCTAAAGCAGCTGGATAAAGAACAGCAAATAATGCCTAAACCCAGCAGAGGAAGAGAAATAATAGAGGAAGATAAATAATAAAGGGCAGATATCAATGAAATAGAAACCAAAAGAACAGTAGAACAGATCAATGACCCTAGGAGCTTGTACTTTCAAAGAATTAGTAAGATTGATAAACTCTTAGCCGGACTTATAAAAAAGCAAAGAGAAAGGACCCAAATTAATAAAATCATGAAAGAAAGATGCGAGATTACTACCAACATGAAAGAAATATAAACAATTATAAGAACATATTATGAGCAACTATATGCCAGTGAACTAGACAATCTGGAAGAAATGGATACATTTCTAAGAGATGTATAAGCTACCAAAACTGAAACAGGAAGAAACAGAAAACCTGAACAGACCCATAAACTGCAAGGAAATGGAAACACCAATCAAAAATCTTCCAACAGGGGCGCCTGGGTGGCTCAGAGGGTTAAGCCTCTACCTTCGGCTCAGGTCATGATCTCAGGGTCCTGGGATCGAGTCCCACATCGGGCTCTCTGCTCAGCGGGGAGCCTGCTTCCTCTTCTCTCTCTCTCTCTGCCTGCCTGCCTCTCTACCTGCTTGTGATCTCTGTCTGTCAAATAAATAAATAAAATCTTTAAAAAAAAAATCTTCCAACAAAAAAGAGCCCAGGGCCAGATGGCTTCCCAGGGAAATTCTATCAAACATTTAAAGATGAATTAATACCTATTCTCCTGTTCCAAAAAATAGAAGTGGAAGGAAAACTTCTAAACACATTTCATGAGGCCAGCATTACCTTGATCCCCAAACCAGGCAAAGACCCCATCAAAAAAGAGAATTACACACCAATATCCTTGATGAACAGAGATGCAAAAATTTCTCATCAAAATACTAGTCAATAGGATCCAACAGTACATTAAAATGATTATTCACCACAGCCAAGTGGGATTTATTCTTGGGCTGCAAGGTTGGTTCAACATCTGCAAATCAATCAATGTGACACAATACGTTAATATAAGAAAGAACAAGAGCCCTGTGATACTCTCAATAGATGCTGAAAAAGCTTTTGGTAAATTGCAGTGTCCTTTCTTGATCAAAACTCTTCACAGTGTAGGGATAGAGGGTACATATCTCAATATTGTCAAAGCCATCTATGAAAAACCCACAGCGAATATCATTCTCAATGGGAAAAAACTGAGAGGTTTTCCCCTAAGGTCAAGAATATGGCAGGGCTGTCCACTCTCACCACTGCTATTCAACATAGTACTAGAAGTCCTAGCCTCAGCAATCAGACAACAAAAAGAAATAAAAGGCATCCGAATTGGCAAAGAAGTCAAACTCTCACTCTTTGCAGACGATATAATAGTTTATGTGGAAAAACATTCCATGCTCATGGATTAGAAAACAAGTATTGTGAAAATGTTTATGCTACCTTAAGCAATCTACACATTTAATGCAATCCCTATCAAAATACCATCAATTTTTTTACAAAGAAATGGAACAAATAATCCTAAAATTTATATGGAACAAGAAGAGACTCTGAATAGCCAGAGGAATGTTGAAAAAAGAAACCAAAGTTGGTGGCATCACAATGCCAGTCTTCAAACCCTATTACAAAGGTGTCATCATCAAGACAGTATGGTACTGGCACAAAAACAGACAGATCAATGGACAGAATAGAGAGCCCATAAATAGACCCTCAACACTATGGTCAACTAATCTTCAACAAAGCAGGAAAGAGTGCCCAATGGAAAAAAGACAGTCTCTTCAACAAATAGTGCTGGGAAAATTGGATAGCCACATGCAGAAGAATGAAACTGGACCATTTCCATACTCCACACACAAAAATAGACTCAAAATGGATGAAAGACCTCAGTGTGAGAAAGGAATCTATCAAAATTCTTGAGGAGATCACAGGAAGCAACCTCTTTGATCTCAGCCACAGCAACTTCTTCCTAGACACATCTCCAAAGGCAAGGGAAGCAAGGGCAAAAATGAACTATTGGTTATTCATCAAGATCAAAGCTTTTGCACAGCAAAGGAAATGGTCAACAAAACCAAAAGACAAGTGACAGAATGGGAGAAGATATTCACAACTGACATATCAGATAAAGGGCTAGTATCCAAGATCTATAAAGAACTTATCAATCTCAACACCCAAAAAACAATCCAATCAAGAAATGGGCAGAAGACATGAACAGACATTTCTGTAAAAAAGACATCCAGATGGTCAACAGACCGATGAAAATATGCTCCACATCACTTGGCATCAGGGAAATACAAATCAAAACCACAATGAGATACCACCTCACACCAGTCAGAATGGCTAAAATTAACAAGTCAGGAAATGACAGATGCTGGCGAGGATGTGGAGAAAGGGGAACCCTCCTACACTGTTGGTGGGAATGCAAACTGGTGCAGTCACTCTGAAAAACAGTATGGAGGTTCCTCAAAGAGTTAAAAATAAAGCTCCTCTGTGACCTGGCAATCAGACTACTGGATATTTATCCTAAAGATACAAATGTAGCAATTCGAAAGGGGATGTGCACCTGAATGTTTATAGCAGCAATGTCCAAAATAGCCAAACTTTGGGAAGAACCTCAATGTCTATCAACAGATGAATGGATAAAGAAGAAGTGGTATATATACACAATGGACTACTATGCAGCCATCAAAAGAAACAAAAGCTTGCATTTTGCAAAGGCATGCATGGAACTAGAGCGTATTATGCTGAGCGAAATAAGTGAATTAGAGAAATAATTATCATATGATGTCTGATATGAGGAATTTGAGAGACAGGGTAGGGGTTGTGGGGTGTAGGGAAGGAAAAAATGAAACAAGATGGGATCAGGAGGGAGACAAACCATGAGACTCTTAATCTCGCTAAATAAACACACGGTTGCTGGGGGTTGGGGAGGTAGGGATGGGGTGGTTTGGTTATGGACATTGAGGACAGTATGTGCTATGGTGATTGCTGTGAGATGTGTAAGCCTGATGATTCACAGATCTGTCCCCTGGGGCAAAAAATACATTATATGTTAATTTTATTTTTTTATTATTTTTTTTTAGTGATTCACTTGATGAGGTATAGATCATTTATTCCAAAATGGGACTAATTGATTAAAGCTTTAAATAAATTCTACAATGTGGTATATTACTAAAGTCTTGGTAATCTGATTTTAAACATTTTTAAAAATTTTTTATAAACATATATTTTTATCCCCAGGGGTACAGGTCTGTGAATCGCCAGGTTTACACACTTTACAGCACTCACCATAGCACAAACCCTCCCCAATGTCCATAACCCCACCCCCCTTCTCCCAACCCCCTCCCCCCAGCAATCCTCAGTTTGTTTTGTGAGATTAAGAGTCAATTATGATTTGTCTCCCTCCCAATCCCATCTTGTTTCATTGATTATTCTCCTACCCCCTTAACCCTCCATGTTGCATCTCCACTTCCTCATATCAGGGAGATCATATGATAGTTGTCTTTCTCCAATTGACTTATTTCACTAAGAATGATACCCTCTAGTTCCACCCACATCGTTGCAAATGGCAAGATTTCATTTCTTTTGATGGCTGTTGATGGACATCTAGGTTCTTTCCATAGTTTGGCTATTGTGAACATTGCTGCTATAAACATTCAGGTGCACGTGCCCCTTCGGATCACTACGTTTGTATCTTTAGGGTAAATACCCAGGAGTGCAATTGCTGGGTCATAGGATAGTTCTATTTTCAACATATTGAGGAACCTCCATGCTGTTTTCCAGAGAGGTCGCACCAGCTTGCATTCCCACCAACAGTGTAGGAGGGTTCCCCTTTCCCCGCATCCTGCCAGCATCTCTCATTTCCTGACTTGTTAATTTTAGTCACTCTGACTGGTGTGAAGTGATATCTCATTGTGGTTTTGATTTGTATTTCCCTGATGCCGAGTGATATGGAGCACTTTTTCATGTGTCTGTTGGCCATCTGGATGTCTTCAGGAGTCAATCCCATTTATATGTTAATTTTAAAAAAGGATAATATATTTAGGGGTAAGTTTCACAAACAACTGTAAAACAGACATTGTTAATAAAGTTAATAAAACTTAACTGAAATAAATTAATGAACAATTAAATGGAAAGCCATCTTGTATTGATGAACTTAATGACCTAATATTGTTAGGTGTTACCCACATTGACCTACAGATTCAATATAATATGTATCAAAAAACCCTCTAGCACTTTTCCTGAAATTGACAAAGTGATCCAAAAAAGTATATGGAAATGCAAGACTCCTAGAATAGCCAAAACTATCTTGAAAATGAAAGACATCTAGAAGACTCACACTTCTCAATTTCAGACCTTACTACAAAGCTATAGTAATCAAAGTACTATGATAGTTGCCTAAGGAGAGACATACAGTTAAGTGGACTATAACTAAGAGTCCAGATATAAATTCATACATTTATGATTAATAGTTTTTCAACAAGGATAATAAGACAACTCTATGGGAAAAGATATCTTTTCAACAAATTTTGCAAGGACAGCAAGATATCTACATGGGAAAGAATGAGGTGGACCCCCACCTCATACAAATCAATAATAAAAAAGGAATAAACCAATTAAAACATGGACAAATAATATGAATAGTTATTTATCTGTAGAAGATATATAGACATCCAACAACCACTTGAAAAAGTGTACAACATCAAAAGCCATTAGCAAAAAAAATTAAAACCTCAATGAAATACCATTTCATACCAACTAGGATGGGAATAATTAACAATTAATAATAAAGTAACAGATTATACTGCTGGCAAGTATGTGGAGAAATGTGAGGCCTTGTACACTGCTGATCAGAATGTACAACAGTACAGTATCTATTAAAAAACACTTTGTCAGTTAAACATGGAGTTACCATACAATCCAAAAATTATTACTTAGCCAGAAAATTACATGAAGTACAGATACATACTAAAACATGGATTAATCTTGAAAACACCATGCTAAATGAAAGGATCCAGATAAAAAGGTCACATATTGTGTTGTTTCTTTTATATAAAATGTCCAGAATTTATAAATCCACAGAGAGAAAGTATTTTAGTGTTTACCTGAGTCTGAGAGAGTGGAAACCTGGAGTACGTGTTAACAGGTACGGAGTACATTTTCAAGATGATGAAGATTCTCTAGAATTAGATAATAGTGATGCTTGTGTGACTTCTTGAACATACTAAAAACCATGGAATGGCACACTTACAAAGGGTAAATGTTGTGGTATGTGAAATATATATATAAATTCTAGTGTGCCTTTTGTTGCCAATAATTCTTAGTTTCTGAGAGAGTAGTCTGAAAAGGAAATCAAGAGTGCCCTGTAAATTGTAGCACAAATGATTTAATTTAAAAGCATGCAAAAGTCTTTAAAGTACAAAGGTCAGTAATAAAGGCAGATCTACATACATAAAGTCCTAATAGCAATCCCTGACATTTGTAAGATATTTTAATATTAGTAAATCCCTTTCCATACATCATCTCACAACATACCTATGAAGTAGAAAAGACAAATACCATTAACATCTCTGCAGAATTCCAGAAAGTTCAGTGACTTCTCCGGGGTCATACACTTTCTTTTTTCTAGTGGTGGTTTTGCTCTGCTGTGATGCATGCATAAAGTAGATACTTTTAGAAAAGGAAATGAACTCTAACTTTTTCTAATTTCTAATCTCACCCATTTTATTCTGTCACCTATTTTCTTGCCTCCAGTGGCAGCAAGATTCTATTGTCTGCAGTGCCATGGGGTGAGGTTACAAAATAGTCCTTTGAAACTGCAATCCCAGTATTTCAAAATGGAGCCTTGAGAGTAGGTAAATCCACACTCAAGTTCTTCTTCTCCAACCTCTCTCCACTTTTCAGTCATTTCCTTGTGTCATTACCATATGAAAATACCCAGCAGTATATGAAATGTGATAGAGCATTATAAAATGAAGCAGCAGATATATTCCTCATTAGCTTATGAGGGAGACAAAGAAGAAACTTAATCTTTTTTTGTCATTCCAGACTGGAATGAAAGGAAGAATCTCCATATACATTAGCTGGATGCATAAATGATTTTTTAATATTTTGTTGGCCAAGAGAGTTCCCTATATTGTGCTTCTTAAGGAAGCAGTTCACGTCCTGGAAGAGCATAAGGTTTTGATAGTTTCCTAAAGAAGAGTAATATTTACTGGAATGAAAAGAATCAACAAAGAGACCACCATAATTTTACAAACTTTAAGTCTCATTCCTTTTCTCTGTAATGACTGTTTGAAAACATGGTTCCCCTTCAGTCTCAGTGAGTTTGGTGAGGATACTCTGTGGAATGCTGGCTTAGTGCCCTCTCAATGATGGATGGAGTGGGTCAGGGGAGGCCAGAGGAAAAAGTTCAGCTTACTACCACCTCATTGTCAGTCCACCATAGCCACTACTGACCCTGGCAGTTTGGGCATCAAGAGAAAAAACAAACAAACAAACAAACAAAAAACAAAGAAAGAAAGAAAGAAAGAAAGAAAAGGACCTTGGAATCAGTTTCATAAGGTTCATGTGTTAGCCAGGCAAGAATCTCCAGCACAAAGCAAGCACATTAAAGGCAGAGAAATTGCTCCATTGCGGGAAAGAGACACAATTTTGAGGGCGATGGAATTGAAAAAGCCCATATATTTATAACTTACAACAAATAAATCCATTCTACTAATATCACTTCTCTTCCTCAATTTGTATACAGCTCAGGACACTGCCCTGTTGCCAAATCTCAGATCATGTCTGCTGGGATTTAAAAACTTTAAGCAAAGAAACAGTGCTTGCTCTTGGAGAAAGTTTTGGTTTTGCTATAAACCCTCCAATTTATCTGCACAGGATTTTAGTAACTTGCAACTAAAGCTGAAAGCTGAGCCCTAATGGGAAGGCACTCTCATGTCCTTTCTTGGCCATTTTCTGGCTACTGCTCACTTGTTAGGAGGCAGTATGTCCATAAATAAAATTATATATCTGCCTATCCCTATATCATGCAAAAGTGGTTGGACATATTGCCAATCAATTGTTCAATTACATTTGTAATAGACCATGGGGGGGGGCAGGTACTTTCACTTTGAGAGGCCCTGATTCAGAGGTAATCATTGTGATGTGACAGCACACTTGAAGAGAGATGCTTTATGTATTAATGACCTATGTCCATAAAAAACATTCAAGCCAAGAAAGAAAAGAAAAGAAAGGAAAAAAAAAGAAAACATGCAAGCCATGAAGTTATTTGCAAATAAAGCTGTTTCCCCTATAGGCAACTCTCTTTGCAAAAGGTTCCAGGGTGGTCAGAGGCAAGTATTTATTTAACAATAACCATGACTCTCCTGAACAATGGTAAGGAGATCCCCTAGAAAATAGAAACTAATCAAAACCACAATGAGATATCACCTCACACCAGTCAGAATGGCTAAAATTAACAAGTCAGGAAATGACAGATGCTGGCGAGGATGCGGAGAAAGGGGAACCCTCCTACACTGTTGGTGGGAATGCAAGCTGGTGCAACCTCTCTGGAAAACAACATGGAGGTTCCTCAAAATGTTGAAAATAGAACTACCCTATGACCCAGCAATAGCACTACTGGGTATTTACCCTAAAGATACAAACGTAGTGATCCAAAGGGGCACGTGTACCCGAATGTTTATAGCAGCAATGTCCACAATAGCCAAACTATGGAAAGAACCTAGATGTCCATCAACAGATGAATGGTTAAAGAAGAAGTGGTATATATACACAATGGAATACTATGCAGCCATCAAAAGAAACGAAATCTTGCCATTTGCAAAAACGTGGATGGAGCTAGAGTGTATCATGCTTAGTGAAGTAAGTCAAGCAGAGAAAGACAACTATCATATGATCTCCCTGATATGAGGAAGTGGTGATGCAACATGGGGGCTTAAGTGGCTAGGAGAAGAATCAATGAAACAAGATGGGATTGGGAGGGAGACAAAGCATAAGTGACTCTTAATCTCACAAAACAAACTGAGGGTTGCTGGGGGGAGGGGTTTGGGAGAAGGGGGGTGGGATTATGGACATTGGGGAGGGTATGTGCTTTGGTGAGTGCTGTGAAGTGTAAACCTGGCGATTCACAGACCTGTACCCCTGGGGATAAAAATATATGTGTATAAAAAATTAAAAATTAAAAAAAAGAAAATAGAAACTAATATATGACATTTTGCAATTTATATGGTAATTTTATAAGCATCAATTCTTTTGGCTTTTCAGCCAACTGTGTTACCTCCATTTTATACATGAAGAATTTGAGTTTACAGAGACCAAATGAATTTCCTAAGGCCTACTCTACCACATTTTAGCTGCCTTAAAATCTCTGATGCTAATTAGAGGAAACCTTATCTGAAGGACCCATTGCCTGTACATATTCCCTGATGTGAGTCCACAAACTCTGGATTATATTTCCTAGAACAGTGAGGGTCTCCTTGAAGCAATACATCAATCACAGGCTGCTTCAAAGAGGGCTCAGGTCACTCACTAGTGTTCCTAGCAATGTAGGTGTCAAATGCTCACAGCATCATATAAGGGCTTGTTATTAGAATGTGACCTTCTTCTTGTTGGATATATGTTAAAGTTTTTGGCATTTCCCTAGGACATCCTAGGAGCATAGTGGATGGGTTAACAAATAAGGAAGAGTGTTACCAATTAACGACTGGGCCAAGGTGACATGGCCAAAGGAAAGCCACCTTATGGTAAGACATCTAATGTCCAAAGAATGTTCTTTACTATTTTATATGGGGTTCTAAGGAATGGAACAGATTCCTACCTTTATTTTCTATACAGGGTATCCAGTTAGTTCTCCCTCAGTATTTACTAATATGCATTTTGATAAATAAGAGCTCATCTTTTCTGTTTTGTGGGAACCCAAAGAATGTGATCTATACTTATACTCAGGGTGAAGAGGCCAAGAACAATGTGTGGTAGCATGAGGAACCAAAGTAAGAGAACCTGAGTCTCAGGGGTGACCAAAAAACTCCCTGGGGTATAGAGCTGGAAAATGCAGTTTGATTCTTAGTTCCATGTTCTACTGCAACTTGGGGACCCTGGTTTTTTTTTTCCCATGTGGAATTTTCAGTTCTGCAATAGATTTTGCAGTCTCCACCAAAAAGGAAAACTGAAGTATTTAAAAGTTACAGCTCCCACACCACATCAGTGAAGTCAACCAATAGGTGAATATGAATAACTCCCTCCAGTTCTTCAAAGACACCTATCATTTCTAAAGATTCTCCCATCACAGAAGGCAGTGGCAGCTGGCCTCTACTGCACATTGGTAGTTGCAATCCTGAGTGATGGCTGATGTGAACATACTTGTATGTTCTGAGTCTGCTCTACTGCTCTAATTTCTTCTGCCCTGCTGATTTTCTGATGTCCAAAATCCTCATGGTTTTCTAATGTCTACAGAAGCGAATCTGGAACCAGATATCCCCTCAGGACATCACCCTTACAATTCTATCGAAAGTCCTCTATTGGCTGCTCAGAACTCAATCATCTCTCCCTAGTATAAGGCGATCTCACCACTTCTGTTGTACCCCCAAACCTAACACAATTCCAAGTCCTGTTAAATGAAATGTATTTATCTCTCACCACAGTCCTTTCTTTGCTTCCCTCTTCCCCTTCTGTTCTTTCAATCTACCAAATGCTCAATGCTTTCATTTGGCCCTTGGCTCCTCAGAGCTTGCCACTTTGAAGGTTATCTAATCCTTCTTATTCCAGATAAAAGATAATAGAACCTGTTCCAATTCCCTATGTTTTTTCAAAATTTATGAGACTGGTGTTTCATGCCTCCAGAGTCCCGCCAATGGATATACTGACAACCTAATACCCTATAGTATTTCCTGATAATAGCTGAATGTGTCCCAGAAAGTAAACAGTTACACATATGGTGAGGGTATCAGACACTGTGACAGCTCATACATGGCAAGATACTTTCAAGCAGAGGGGCTTTTCATAATTTCTTAACACAGAACTTATGATTTTGGCTGGCTATATAGCTGCCTGCCTCCCTCCAGTTCCTCAACTGTGTCTACCATTCCTAAAGATCTGCCTATCACATGCTCCCTCCCCTGATCCATGCTTTTGACTCAGTATTTCCACTGGTAGAAATGGGTCCTAAGGAAATTATAAAAAGAAAATTGTAATGCACATGAATACAACCTATGTACATGTAAACAATCTAAATACCTAACAGTAGATGGGTAAGAAAAAAAAATTATTCTATAAATTATGTAAGCATGAATTCAAGGCCTAAAAGAGTAAGATACATTTTAGTCAGTTGTTGTTTTTAGGTGGTAGGCATTTAAAAAAGCCACTAGTAGAAAGTATAAATTTCCAGATAGGTGATGTAATTTCATATGTTTAAGATTGAAGGCTGAAGCCCACGAGACACAACGCAAAATAGGTTTCCAATACATCTAAAATAAAATCATGGTTTTATTAAAGGGAACCTTCCACTAAAGAACTCACTCCAGCAGAGACAGAGGATGGTGGGGTTACGGACATTGGGGAAGGTATGTGCTATGGTGAGTGCTGTGAAGTGTGTAAACCTGGCGACTCACAGACCTGTACCCCTGGGGCTAATAATACATTATATATTAATAAAAAATAAAAAAAAGAAATCACTCCAGCAGAGAGAAATATATAGGTAAGTACATTACTGAAAGGTAAAGCAAAAAGTGGTCAGAACCACAAGAGCACTGATGAAGTACTGTGGGAGTACAGACAAGGGTTTTGATGGGGTGGAGGCTTTGATGGAGGAAGAGGCTTTTGAATGAAGCTTTGAAGGAACATAGGACTTAAGGATATGGAGATGAGGAGGAAAAGCACTTGTACCAGAGGGAGGAGCCTGAATAAAACTGAGAAAGAAGAAAGTGTGGGCATGCAATGGAATAACAGAATAGTTTAACTACATTCACTAGTTTAATAAATAGTTAACTAGTTTATTAAATAGTTTAACTACATTAATGACAATACTGCAGCTTCCTGCAGTATTTTGTTATGCTTGGATGCAAAACAAATACTAATCATTCATTTTAGGAATAGAATGAAAAATGGAACACAAATGACCAAGCTGAAATAAAATTAGATTAACATTCTTAGGGGGGGGCTTTGGTTTAGATCAATTAGTTTCTCTATAATTCTTTTTTTAAAGAATTATTTATTTACCCTAGAGAAAGAGTGAGAGTGAGAGTGCCTGAGTTGGGGTGAGGGGCAGAGGGAGAGGTAGAGAGAGAGAAACCCATGCAGGCCTCATGCCCAGCATGGAGCCCGACTCAGGGCTCCATCTCATGACCCTGAGATCATGACCTGAGCTCAAACCTAGAGTCAAATGCTCAACTGACTGAGTCCTCCATGGGCCCCTCTCCATAATTCTTAATAACATAGTTTCTTTAGGCCTTTGATTTAAAACAATCAATTGCTGCATAATCTGTCCCATTTTTTACTTAATCTTTCTTATGGTACTTATCAGAACAGTATTTAATTTTTGTTTACACATTGATATCCCCCACTAAACTTTGAGATCTTTGAAAGGAGGGCTGTGTCTCATTCATCACTCAGTTTCCAGTATCAAGCAGAAGTCCTGGAATATGCTTGTCTCACTTCTGTGCTTATCTGTTGCTTCTGCTGAACTGAGATTTTTTTACTCTTATCTCTCTCCTTAGTTCTTAGCAGAAGGCCCGATATATAATAGTGGCTGAAAGTATGTTTTACTGAGACGGATTAGTTCCCTTACTGTTCTCTTAGTCCTCTGTACCTCAGTTTCCTCATTTGCAAGCATCTACTACCTCATAGGGGTGTTGTGAAGTTTAAGAAAGCACTTAGTGTAATGCCTAACACATAGAAAATTTTCAGTAAATATTAGCTGCTATGATTATTATCATCATTATTGTTTGTTATTCTTGATAAGGCTTCCAGACCTGCTGATAGGGACTGGCCCCTCAAATTGTGATGGTCTTATTCAGAGTTGTTTTAAAACTTAGCTGACCTTCAATTATCATATGGTTTTGCTTATTTGTGGAACATAAGGAATAACATGGAGGACATGGGGAGAAGAGGAGAAGTGATTTGGGGGAAACTGGAGGGGGTGATGAACCATGAGAGGCTGTGGATTCTGAGAAACAAACTGAGGGCTTTGGAGGGGAGGAGGTGGGGGTTGGGTGAGCCTGGTGGTGGTTATTATGGAGGGCATGTATTGCATGGAGCACTGGGAATGGTGCATAAACAATGAATTCTGAAACACTGAAAAGAAATAAAAATAAATAAAAATTAAAACACAAAAACTTAACTGACCTTGGAGAGTATGTCCAATAGACTAGAAACTCCCTGACAACAGGGCCAACTCACACTTATCTCTGGGCCCACACAGGGCATGACACAATACATGCTTGTTGAGAAAAATGAATGAGTATAAGCTACTCACCTCCAAACTTTCTTCTCTGCCACTAGACCATGAGAATACAAATACCCAAAATCTAATTCCCTCTAACTAGGAGACAGGACCTAGAATTGCTCTAGCCAACTCCTCTTGTGTTTTTTGGTATTCAAGAATGTACACATCTGCAGAACTATTATATTCTGAATTGCATCTGAAATATGCTATCTGTCAGAAAATAATTACTACCAAATTATCTATGTAAATAGCAACACATGAATTATTTAATGTTACTAGCATTTCCACAGTGAAATCATGGGACCCCTAGAAACATTCTATAATTTGACATGGGGATTATTTTTCATTCATGTAGTATAAGACATTGTCTACAGTGTTTTGTTCACTCTATTTTTTAAAGTCTGACACAATGCAAGGAAACTTGCAGTTGCCTTACCTCATGTAAATCTTTTTTTAAATATTTTATTTATGAGAGAGGAGGAGGTGGGAAAGAAACCCAAGCAGACTCCTCACTGAGCACAGAGCTGGATGCAGGGCTTGGTCTTATGACCTTGAGATCATAATCTGAGCTGAAACCAAGAGTCAGACACTCAATCAGCTGAGCCACTCAGGCACTCCAACCTCATGCAATTCTTATAACTACTCTGGGGATGGTCATCCTTATCCTCACTTCACAGGTGAGAAGACTAAATAAGTTCAGGGAGGAGATGTCATTTTTTCCCAAGGTCACGCAGTTAACAAACTTTTGACTTAAATCAAGCATTTTACTCCTATATCAATAGGGATTCTAGGTATAGACAATTTTAGTATCTTTGTAGGGCTCTTAGTTAGATGAGAAGTCACTCCACATATCCAAGCCCCTTTCTTTTGTTTTCTACATTTATTTGTGCTCCCATATAATCATAATCTGAATCTAAATTTGCTGGCTAGTCCTCATCAAGTTTCAAAGAAGACAAAGAAAAACTTCTTTTTTCCTAATTTTATTTTATTTTTTCAGTATTCCAAGATTCATTGTTTATGCACCACACCCAGTGTTCCATGCAATACATGCCCTCTTTAATATCTACTCCCAGGCTCATCCCTCCCCTCCCACTAAAACCCTCAGTTTGTTTCTCAGAGTTCACAGTCTCTCATGGTTCATTTCCCCCTCTGATTTCCCCCAGTTCACTTTTCCTTTCCTTCTCCTAATGTCCTCCATGGTATTTCTTATGAACCACAAGTAAGTGAAACAATATGATAATTGACTTTCTCTGCTTAAGAAAAAAACGTTTTCTAAGTAACCATGGACTACAGAGGAGTTTCTGGAGAGGCATGGAGGTTAAACAGGTTCGGTGGCATAAGAGTCAGGGTAGTGGGAAGGAGGACACCTTTAGTTATAATCAACACAAATAAAGGACCATCCTTGTCTGTATTTTGAAGCTTAACAGAGATAAGGAACCTCAAGAACTAGATATCCACCTACTAATGGGCCCTGGGGGCCCCTGAGAGGTTATTAACCATCCCCTAAACACATAGGGTTTTAGGTAAGATCTGAATGTGATTCAGGTAAGAGTTAGAGATAAGCAGTATGCTACACATTGATTTTGGCTGGTTCACTCTTGGAAGAATCAACATTGAAGAGTGAGTGGGGGTGAAGAGATGTATAGCCAATCTATGGGAAGCAGAATGAATTCCAGCATATCACCAGTGTTTCATTTCAAACACAGTAGAGTCATAGATCATATTAAGACATTATCCTATTTTTGAAAGAAATGCCCCATACCCTCAAAAACAATAACAAAAATAATAACACTACAATAAAACCATATTCATCTCCAAGAGGCCTAATAACCAATAATATAGAAGGCAGCGCTCTACATAAAAGACAACCTGGCTTGGTTTCTTCAGGAAAAGAAGCCTTAAAATTTTATTTGCACAGGTGCTGGCTCAGGTTTCTGTTGAATCTGGCCTCAAAATACTTTAAAACATACCTCTGGCTGGACAAGGGAAACCAATGGCTGAAGAACATGGAGGATCATTTAGGACCTTTATTAGCTTTTGTCCTGGCCTATGGCTATGGACCTGCTTACCAGGGAGGTCAGACAAGTTTTGAAGATGAAGACACACAGAAAGCTATAACACCTTCAAGTCCAGAGCCTGGAAGCCAGGATAATTAATGAAGTATGTGCTTGCTGAGCTGTCTGGAGAATGTTACATATAGTGCCCTGGAAGACAAAGAAGGAAGGAAGAAACTAACCTTTGCTATATTCTTATACAAATACTATTGGCTCTTTCTGATCAGTAATTAAGTAACACTGAAGAGGGGTGTGTGTGTGTGTGTGTGCGCGCACACACACGCCCTAAATTAACCAGGGGACTACCACAAATACCATTTCCCATCTTCCCTTTCTGGTTTCCCAGGGGACACCACAAGTGTATATGTGCCAATGGCTAAAGCTTTACTCCAAGAGAAGAAACCAAAACTTACTGGGCACTGGGAGCTGTGTTACACATTATTTGTTCTTACAAGTGTCATGTAAGCTATTATTCTCCTCACAGAAACACAGAGAAGTTAAGTGACTTGGGATTGAACTCAGGTCTACCTATTTCCCATGGCTGATGCATAATAAAGTGAACCACTGACAAATGGACACATCTGTCACATCTGATTTGTATCACATCTGATACAAATGGAGTATCTATAAGATTTTAGAGCTTTATTTGAAATATTTCAGTTGTTACAGATTCACTGCTAAATTCTTCAAAACCATATAGTCCAACTACTTTATTATTCATACAGAGGTTTGTTATGCATGGAGGGAATGAGACATGCCCAAAGTCACATAGTATGTCAACGGCAGAAGCAGAGCCCTTTTGGTGCTCTTGCATTGCACTTTTCCACTACCAAGACAGCAGCCTACTTCCAAAAAGCCCAGAGATTAGCATAGGACAGGAATGTGTAACTGGGCATGGGGTGGGGCAGGCACAAAAGGCTAACTGACGGCTGGTCAAGGGACCTGCTGCATGTGGTAAGGGGAACTCAACCGTCTCTGTACTGTATGTTTCTCAAATAGACCTTTTGCTTTCATGTAATCCTGTCTTTGGCTAGTCTGTTCCCTCTTTCTAAAGTTCCCTCCCTACCTTTTTGTACCTAGCAAATTATTATACATCCCTCAAGATGTAAATCAACCTTTAACATTTCTGTGGAGCCTTCACAAACTTCCAGGTAAAACAACTCCTTTTCTTATTCTGTATGCTGTAGGGGATTGTGTGTGTATTTCTAGTTCAGCAAATTATCCCTGCTATGTTGAGAACTCTCTGTCATATTCACTCCACATCCATTAACTAGTTTTATGACTTTGGGAAGTCATTTTGACTCTTCTATGCCTCAGTTCACCTTTCAAACTGGGGGCAATAATAATACCTACATCATAGGGTTGTTGTGAGGACAGAATAAGAAAATGTCTATAAAGCAATATTGGGCATATTTAGTGCCCAATTAATAGTTTTTGTTAATATCTCTTATCCCAGTGCCTGGTAGAGGTCTCATGCACACATTAAGTAAGCACCCACTGTTGAATAGAAGGACACCATGTGGGGAAAGTGCCAGTCATCAGCCATTTTGGGTATCCCTTTAGTCAGGCTACTCTTTTGTGAGTCCATAAATTCCTTATCAAGGACTAAACTGGACTAGCAGTCTGTAATTTTTTTCTGTGTTACAGGACCTCTGAGAATCACATGAAAGCCATGAAACTCTCTCAAAGAAAAAAAAAAAAAAAACCCGTACTCATTTATACACATGAGAACTTGCAAGAATCTTCATATCATAAAATGTCTCATAGAGCCCTTCTGCTACAGACTAGCATTAGTTCTTTTTCCCCTGCTAAAGGGAAAATTATGTACTTTCAGAAGATGCTCTTACACATGGTGGAAGCAGAGGGGACTCACAGGGTCTGAGCACTTTTGGGGAGGCAAGGGCTGTTCTAAGGATTTATTGTGCTGCCTCACATAATTTGGGGGGCTTTCAAGATAACAATCTCTGTGACTCTACTAATTGGCGGTGAGGCAAGAGAGCCCCTCAGATAAGAAACAAGAAACCTCTAGGCAGCCCTAATTTCTACCAATTTTATGTCTGTAAACCTGGAAAAGCCATTTCCTCTCTCTGAGCCTCAGTTTCCTTGTCCATAAAATGACTTGCTCAGAGTTTTAGATTTCTAAGTTTCTTTTCTTCATGTTCTAAAATATTAACATTTTAAGACTCCAAGCATTACAAATTTTTTGTCTTTTCATCAAACAACTCATGGCTGAATTAGCTGTCCACAAAGTCAAAGAGGTTGTAACCACAGGGCTGTAGGAATGTTTATGTAACTTATGGAACTGTGAGAAGCCCAGTCTCAGGGCCCACATGCAATTACTACCAAGAAATCAAGGTCTGTCTACATTATGATGCATCTCAGGAGAGAAAGGAAGATCAAAATTTTAAAAGACAACAAGATTTTATGACTTTTTACCTCTTTCCTGAAATATAGCATTTTCTGTTTTTGACATCAAAGGGGAGGAAAATAAATTTCTCTTGCTCCTGGCACCATGGAAAACATTCTGTGGTACACTTTGAGAAGGCCCAAAGCCAAGGTTCAAGGAATCAGGCCTCTACTATTTGTGTGTGTGTGTGTGTGTGTGTGTGTGTGTGTGTTTATACACACATACACATGTGTGTGTATAAACACACACACATGCTTACTACATGTGAGATACTGGGCTCACATACATATATATGCTCTGTCTCTGAACTGTTCCCTTACAGTTTGGTAACTAGCAAACTTCTCTTTAAAAAAGGTGTTAAATTATGCTTTCTGTTCTGTGACTCTGTGATGAAAGTGAATTAGAAGCCAGCAAGACTGGGTGTATCAGAATCATAATTTTCCCTATGAAGAGTAGGAGGTGGTGCTTTCACTATGGTTCTCATGTCCCTGGCCCTACCTAATGAAGAATCTGCTGATAAATCACCAGCTCTTTTTAAGTATTTGGGGCTTTCTTAGGAAGACAAGCTCCCTGTCAAATTAGTGTTACTCAGTGGCTCCTTGGTTTCTCCCCACAATATTTATGTCTTTCTTAATTTCTTTCTGTCATTTCTGACTCTATTGTTCCTCTTCACTGTTGTTTTTCTTGTTTGCCTAGGCATAACCCTTTCTTTAAACTCTGGGTTAAGTATGTTTATATATTTGAGGGGAAGATGTGCTAGAGCAGAGTGACTGTTATCTTTGGACTCAGAACACCTGGATTCAAATTCTAGTTATTCCATTTATGACCTGTTGATTAACTGGAAAAGCCTCACTTTTGACTTTGCCTTCTGTCCCAGATAATTGTGAAGTTCAAATGAGCAGTGGAGGGACACCTGGGTGGCTCAGTGGGTTATGCCTCTGCCTTCTGCTCAGGTCATGGGGTCAAACCTTCCGCTTGAAGGTTCTGGGGTCAAGAACCCTCTGCCTTCCACTCAGGGTTCTGGGGTCGAGCCCCACATCGGGCTCTCTGCTCAGTGGGGAGCTTGCTTGCCCTTCTCTCTCTCTCTGCTTGCCTCTCTGCCTACTTGTGATCTCTCTCTCTCTCTGTCAAATAAACAAAATCTTAAAAAAACAAACAAACAAACAAACAAACAAAAAAAAAATAAACAAATGAGCAGTGGATATCGTGGTCCTGCATTCACTAAAAAGATTTAAAGATGTCCGGGATTAGAGAACCTGATTGGCTCAGTTGGTTAAGCATCTGACTCTTGATTTCAGCTCAGGTCGTGATCTCAGGGTCATGAGCTAGAGCCCTACGTCAGGCTTTGTACCAGGCAAAAAGCCTTCTTAAGATTCTCTCCATCTCTCTCTCTCTCTCTTTCTCTCCCACTCTGCTCCTGGCCCCCCCACCTGCACATGCACACTCTCCCTTTCTTAAAAAAAAAAAAAAAAAAAAAAAAAGACGTTCAGGATTATGATCACCAAGGTCCTTGAGGCGAGCTCTATATCCTATGTATGTGAGCCTAGTATCTCACATGTAGTAAGCATCTAGTAAATGTTTACTGGCTGAATGTATGAGCAGATTACTACTAGGCCTGTTCTTATGAGGTATTCAGTAGAAGGGAGTCCCTAGTCTAGCCAGGAGCTGAAGAGATTCTACTGGGGTGCCCCAGGAACTGAAACAAAGACTAGAAGCAAAGAGACTGAGAATTCTAATCTTTACTCTCTTTATAAGGATTAACTCACCTCCAAATCACAGTTTCTTCTTTTGTATAAAAGGAAGTTTCCTCTCTGTACTCTCTTCTGAAGGTACAGGTTTACCTGCCTACTTGGAATGCTGAGAGCAGTTGCCCAGCCATGAATAGGAGTGCGAACACCTGAATAATAGGTTTCAGAATTATGCATGCATAGCTGTTATAACTGAAGAGATTGTTTTTTTTTGAAATAATGGCTCATCACAGAGTTTGATCATTTTGAAGGATAGTGTGTTTCTTGCTATGGGAGGACAGCCCACAGAAGTAAGAAATAACTCCCACCTTTGGAAAAAAGGTGGTTCTAACATTTACCCTTACAATAGAAGCCAACTGCAAAGACCTACTACACACAGTTTCACAATTACCAAGAGATTCTGTGAAGGATAGAAAAAAGTTCTGGCTACAGCACATGGGCTTTAAAAATATAACAGACTGGGGAATAGTAACATAAGGTGGAAGCAGGCAATGAACTCAGAAAAGCTTGCAAGTGACATAGCAACTTCTTGTTAATCATAAAATGTATATGCTATAAATAAGGAGGCTCAGAGCACTATATAGCAGCAATGGCAAATTCTTGACATGGCTCCCAAACTGGGCACTATCAAGACTTGAATAAATATCAACTGCAGTGTGTTACAGAGCTAAATTATTTATTCTGAAGGCCTGTTGTCTGGTCTTGTTATGGGGACAACCAGAATTAAGCCAGAAATGTGTAAAGGCAAAGAATTATGGGGAAATATATGGCAGATCCATAACCCAGCTGATCACCTGGGGCCTACTTTCTACACCACTTAGTATCAGATAGTCCCCAATGTCTGTCTTCGTTATCACTTGGGTTTTAGGTGGCATGGAGCAAAACTCATTCGTATGTATTTCATAATTATCCATATGTTTACAGTGCAAAAGTCTAGGAACCATATGAAATATTTTCAAGTTATGGGTATTATAAAGGGGAATGAGCTACTAGATCATTAGGAAAAATGTGTCCTCTTCTAGCATTTCTGTATTAATTTACTTTTTTTCCTGGCTTTTCTAAAAAAGTGTTTAAGACCTAGAGACCACTAGATCGGCATTCCGGACAAACAAGACATGCAAACTCTGGCCACTCAGAAGAATGTCGAAAATCAGAGAATCTAGAGAGTTACTAAAATACCAGAAGCTGGAAAGAGTGAAATTTACTCTGTAGATTTGCAAGCACAGGAGTGACCATCCAAAGCAGGAGTCAAAAACTAGAGTTCACAAGCCAAATCCAGTGTGCCACTTGTTTCTGTGTGGCTCAAGAGCTGAGAATGATCTTTAGATTTTAAATGGCTGAAAAAGTTCAAAAGAAAAATATACTGAATGGCATGGGAAATTAAATGAAATTCAAATTTCTGTGTCCATAAAGTTTTACTGTAATACAGCAACACCCATTAGCTTAGTATTGTCTAGGGCTATTCCCAGGCTACAAAAGCAGAGTTAAGTAGTCAAGTCAGAGACCATATGGCCCACAAAGCCTAAATTATTTACTACCTGGTCCTTTATAGAAAAATTTGGCTGATCCTCTGATATAAATTCTGGCTTTGACATTTAGAAAAAGCTGAGAAAGATAAAAGGTAAGAGGAACTTTGTGAAAAGTTACCTAGGATTAGTGCAACAGGATCAGTCAATTCCTTGGCCAAATGTACCTGATCAAGGCTCTGTTGAAGCTGCAAGCAGATCCTCCTAGCATAGTTAATTTGCCCCTGGGAAATGTTACTCAAAAAGCCAGGGAGTGAAGAGGACACTGAAAGGCACAAAAAACTCTGTGCATGACTCCAAACGAGGAGTAATATTTAATTCCACATGAGTTGAGGTGGTAAAGAGTGGATTTGAAGGACAGAAAGAGTTCAATGAGGGTTCACTTACATTTATTCCCTCACAAAAACCTGGGGTGAGAGAGGGAATCAAAGCCATACTTTTATAAAATTTGCCAATACTAAATTGGGACATATTGTAAACATCAGTGACAATGGTATAATTCTTTGAGTCCAGAATGTAAACTACAGTTTCAATTTTATGATGTGTACCAAACAGCACTCCATGTGTACAAAACAAATGGATACACAATCTCCAATGTTTTACTAGAAAATGTCTGAAAAATAGTAAATTCTTGAGCACATAGTGCACATGATGAACTAATTAACCCTCTTTGAAACATGATGTGGTGGACATGGGGATTTATGTCTTGATTTTCCAGATGAGAAAATGGAAAAGAAAGGAAGTTATCCAACTATGGTCACAATGCTGGGGGAAGGCGGAATCTCAGAGTCCTGAATTTTAACCTAGCCCGTCCACAGTGCACTTTCTTAACCGGCTCTAACCTCATCTGAAAATTGATTTTTAAAAGAATGGGAGCTAGGGTTCACCACCTGTTAGGAAGGCAAAACGAAAAGTGCATATACATAGAAACGCATATTTGTTTGTTGATGTAATAGTTTTGGCAGTGATAATGTATGTAATTTGTAGAGCCATCATAAAAAGTCAAAACTGGAAAGGCATATGAAAAATATCTAGGGGTGGGGTGCCTGGGTGGCTGAGTGGGTTAAAGCCTCTGCCTTTAGCTCAGGTCACGATCCCAGGGTCCTGGAATCAAGCCCCGCATTGGGCTCCCTGCTTAACAGAGAGCCTGCTTCCTCCTCTCTCTCTCTCTCTCTCTCTCTGCCTGCCTTTCTGTCTACTTGTGATCTCTGTCTGTCAAATAAATAAATAAAATATTTTAAAAAAATATCTAGGGGCGTCTGAGTGACTCAGTCTATTAAGCATCCAACTCTTGATTTTGGCTCAGGTCACCATCTCCTGGTCATGAAATTGAGCCTGACATCAGGCTCCACACTGAGCATGAAGCATACTTGGGATTCTCTCTCTCTTCCTTTCCCTCCACCCCACCCACCCCACTCATGCTCACTCTCTCTTAAAAACAAACAAACAAGCAAAAAAAAAAAAAAAAAAAAAAACCTAACTTACATCCCTTATCTTATAGACAGAGAAAATTGAAGTCCAAAAAGGAAAATTAATTATTCAAATCCAGACAACTAAAACCCCTCTGAGCCACTCTATTGGTGTGTACAGGTATCACCTTCCTTTGATTTCCTGGCCTTTTAGATGGCATTCAATATGCCTTCCCCTGTCACTTCCCTGGTCATCCCATCACCCCATCAACTAGCTGATTCTCCTCATGCCTGTTTCTAGCCCACAGAACATCCTCCAACTGCACGAGCATGTATGTACACACCCAGACCCAGACACACACACACACACACAGTTTTCCTCAACCAGATTTTAGTGATTTTATCCCCATGGCTTAACATCATTATTTTTTTAAATATCAAAATATGCAGATACCTCCATGACTAGCCTAATCCTCACCCCAAACTCCCAGAATTACTGACAATGAGAAAATATGAGGCTCCCTCTTCTTCCTACTCCTCTATAGGAAAATCTGGCTAGATTACAATTGACTCTGTGCTGAGCCTTGCACCAATGACAGCATTAAAGCCTCATGCTTTATGAACTACCAAAGCTAGAAATGGATTTCTGTCTGATGTGCCAGGCTTTTAAGTCTTGTACCTGTGCCCAGTCCAGAGATTTTTGAAACCATGAATAAAGTGGTAATCAACACTCTGAATAAGTCTGACTTAACTGACAACAACAAACAAATGAGGAAAAGAAAGATTTGTGTTCCCACTCTCTCCAAGACAGGTGGAATTCCAAGTTTCAACAAGGCAGATTCAGGATCACTTTCATAAAGGCCACTGGGGTGATAAGGACACATTGTAAAAATGGGGGGAAAAAACAAATCAATAAATGTTCTCGGTGGATAATAAGACAACCCCTTGTCTTCAAATAGAGATAATGACAGCAGTAAACTCCAGCCAACAAGCTTTACAGATGGAAGGAGAAAGAAAATGCTTTTTTTTATTTGCTTGGGGTGTGTGTGTTTGTGTGTGTAAACTACCTTCTCTTATCCCTTAAAGGCTTCAGGACCGGAACCTGGGGTTCATATTCCAAAGGAAACAAGAGGCTTTGTAGATTCCTAAGCAATCCATTTGTGACTTTTCATATTTCAAGCAGTCAAGGATATTTGGCCCCCTGAGCTCACAGAGGCTCATTTTCTCAAAGAAAATATTACCAAGTTTCCCTAACTTGAGTGATTCTAAGGTCTAGAGCATTTTGAGATCTTGCTGAATTTCCAAGTATTCTTTAAGTTGAGTGATTACCCCTTTCCGCTTCCTTATTCCCAAATAGCCCAAGTTCCACACCATCGTGCAGCTCTGCCAGCTGCCATTCTGCCATTTTCCCTTCTTCAGCCCCAACTTCTGAAGAAAGCTCCCATGTGGAATATGTTATGACAGCAAAATATTCCCTTTTACATTATGTTTGATCACTTTCCCTGTTTTCCAAAAACAACAGTATTGTGATGCAGATTTGTAAAACCCAGAGGCAACATTAAATACAACCTAATCTATCTGACTATTCAATTTGCTTTCTCAGTTCCTTACTTGAACTCTTTCCCCAACTGATATGGCTGCTCTTCCTGTGTTGCTTGGGCTTACTGACACACTATCTCTAGATGAGTGCTCTGGTTTATTCTCTGCTCTGTAGGCAGGACCTACTGGATGATGGGGGAAAGGGAGGAAACAGATTCTCACTGGGGAAACTGAGAGTGATCTGATGTGTTCAGACTGTTCCTAACTTTCTTTTCTGACAGGCATCTTTCTCTAAGTACTCTTAAGAAGGGCAGGAACTGTGTGGCTCAGTGGGTTAAAGCCTCTGCCTTCAGCTCAGGTTATGATCCCAGTGTTCTGGGATCGAGCTCCGCATCGGGCTCTCTGCTCCACAGGGAGCCTTCTTCCTCCCCTCTCTCTGCCTATTTGTCATCTCTCTGTGTCAAATAAATAAAATCTTAAAAAAAAAAAGAAAGGCAGGAACTGATCTCTGTGTCTCTTTCTAAACTGCCTAGGGACAGTACTGGGGCCCTGGACCTTATACTAGCTCAGTTTGTGCAGCAGCTATAGGCCACTTGGGGGTATGGAAGGTTCAGTAATACTAAAAGCTGGCTGTCTCCTTGTTGCTTTGGGGACTGGAAGAAAACAAAATAACAATTTTCTGTTTTATAGCTATTACTGCCACCCGTCTAAAATAAGGAAAAAGCAATCACCATTCCAGTTGGTTGTCAATGGGAAAACCAGAAAAGGACACTTGTTTTGCACCTTTTCTCCAGATGCCAAGAACTCCCTGTTGCTTCTGTTATCCTCTGAGGGATGCCCTTACATTTCTGGTGAAAAGTGTGGCTTATATACCTGCCACTTTTATGAGTGTCCACAGGGTTTTTTGTCCTTAACTAAGGAAATGCTGTTTTGGTTCTGACTTGGAACTCAACATGTCTAGGCCAAAAGGGGGTAGGAAAGACTTTGTCAGGGAGTATTTCCCTTGTGGAAAGTGGATATAGGAGTAGATGCTGGTGTTTGACAACAGGGTTTGCCCCCCAGAGCAGAATAGATCTGTCTAGGGGCTGCTTATCAGTGTCCTATTGAGAAAAGAAGCCCTTATTAGAGGATGGAGGATGGAGTGGATGAGTAGGAGATTTGATGCCAGGTTGATTGCGAAGGAAGGAATCACTAGCATACACGGGAGGTCTAGAAATGATAGTTCTTATTGTAGGATCTATGGAAAGAATAAAAGTATTTTGTCATTCTCGATCTTTATTTACTTGGGGGCTACTAATGCAAAGAGGGCACAAGGAGGCAGTAGCAGGAGGGAACAGGTGCACAGACCGATGGTCCCTGAACAGCAAGAACACTTCCTTTCTGAGGCTGAGGACGAGAAGACTTTGTGAAGGAACAGTCCCATACACACTATAGAGAATAGGTGGGGACTCAGTTGGGGTTTCTCCACTTCTAACTTCTCTAATAAAGACATTTTATCCCCTCACTACACAGCAGAATGAAGCACAAGCAGGGAAGAAATTACAACTTTTCAAATCATAAAGAACAAGAGGCAGTACCGAAGGCTAGGGACCTAATCAATACAGACATCGGTAATATGTCAGATCTAGAGTTCAGAATGACAATTCTCAAGGTTCTAGCCGGGCTCGAAAAAGGCATGGAAGATATTAGAGAAACCCTCTCGAGAGATATAAAAGCCCTTTCTGGAGAACTAAAAGAACTAAAATCTAACCAAGTTGAAATAAAAAAAGCTATTAATGAGGTGCAATCAAAAATGGAGGCTCTAACTGCTAGGATAAATGAGGCAGAAGAAAGAATTAGTGATATAGAAGACCAAATGACAGAGAATAAAGAAGCTGAGCAAAAGAGGGACAAACAGCTACTGGACCACGAGGGGAGAATTCGAGAAATAAATGACACCATAAGACGAAACAACATTAGAATAATTGGGATTCCAGAAGAAGAAGAAAGAGAGAGGGGAGCAGAAGGTATAGTGGAGAGAATTATTGGGGAGAATTTCCCCAATATGGCAAAGGGAACGAGCATCAAAATTCAGGAGGTTCAGAGAACGCCCCTCAAAATCAATAAGAATAGGCCCACACCCCGTCACCTAATAGTAAAATTTACAAGTCTCAGTGACAAAGAGAAAATCCTGAAAGCAGCCCGGGAAAAGAAGTCTGTAACATACAATGGTAAAAAGATTTTCTTCCATTCTTAGGACCACCCCAAGCTCTAAACACCAGGTAGCATCACTTATTGACTACATTGGCTGTTCTACCAAGGTTGCCAAAGCCAGAGGATAAGCAAATATAAAAACTTTCTTCTTTAGGTTCTTAGGTTCTTTGAGAGGGTCCTGCCAGTGACTTTGTCTCTGAGACGATAAAATCCTGGTCTCAGGAAAACTGGTGTCACTCTATATAAGATAAAGGAGAAAGGGAAAAAGATGTGAGTGTGCAAGTCCCTTTACCTTCAGCAGCCCTTTTAAAGAAGACTTTGCAGCTTCCACAAGTGAGAGCTCCATAGTGACAGCCAGAAGCTTCATCGCCGCAAATCAGGCAGGTCTTCTGGGGTGGAAAGTAATAGTCAATGGGTAGAACATGATCTCTGGCAGTCTCCAAACTGAAAAGACACATGAGAAACAATGCAATAATTGTCAGTGGTTGGCAGAGATAAGAGGATAGAAGTCTGAGGTCTTCAGGAGCAAGCTACATTTGTAAATTATTAATTTTTATGAAATAAAATTATTCCTTACTTAATTGGGTCAGTGTGAAGCTGATTTTTTTTCTGGTTCTTCTAGGGATGATGTTTGTAGGGTGTCTTGTCATGTGGACAGAACCTTTTGGAACCCTGCTAAGGAATTCAAGTTCTCTGGGGTCAGCCAGTCTCATGGGCTAAGTTTACATGAGGGAAGGATGAAGACAGAAACCTGAGGTTAAAGTATCTAACTTAGGGTGGTTCTTGCAACAATTTCAGAGCAGTTAAATGGTCTGAACCCAGCTCTATGACCTTACCTTATCCAAAGGGAGATCGAAGGCAAAAAATGTCTAAACAAAACAGTTTGGTATGCTTTTCTCTAGCTCTCTGAGCCTCACTCTCACCTGTCAATAACATTGCCCATCCTACCGAACTACTATTCTAAGTGGCAGTATAAATTGTATAAAGGATAAAAATCCTTTAAAATGAATACACAAGTGAGGGATCATGATTTGTATTATCATTCTGGTCTGATTTGTTCTCCCCCCACCCCAATTCCTTCACTTTCTTTAGCCATCTCTATAGATCACATGAACATCCCCTCATCTTCATTCTACAACATAAAGTAGCAGAATCCTTTATGCCTGAGGCTCTTGTTGGGAAGTGATACACGGTAATGCTGGAAATTTCTCAGGCTACCATCTCAACACTTGGCCATTAAAATACTCATAGGGGGGCACCTGGGTGGCTCAGTGGGTTAAGCCTCTGCCTTCGGCTCAGGTCATGATCTCAGGGTCTTGGGATCGAGCCCCACATCGGGCTCTTTGCTCAGTGAGGAGCCTGCTTCCCCTTCTCTCTCTGCCTGCCTCTCTGCCTACTTGTGATCTCACTCTCTCTCTCTCTCTGTAAATAAATAAATAAAATCTTTAAAAAAAAATAAAAAATAAAATACTCATAGGGTCCTTAGGCTAGGATGGAGCTTCAGGGATCACCTAATCTAAACTTCCTATGTCTTAAGAAGATCTGTGTCTGAGTCCTTTCAGGTGGATGTGAAGGAGAGGGTCAGAAAGCCAATCCTGAAGCTTTAATAGAAGTGTAATTCTGAGTCTACCGTAGTAATTAATTCAAGATTAAACAAATGAAACATGGTTCTTCTAGGCAAAGGTCAATTTTTTTCTCTCCAATGTCCTATGTCTAAACATTGAACAAAATTCAAATGACCTCCTGGGTTAATCTGCCTAAGGTAGATGGTAATTGCCCATATTCTCATCTATAGGAATCTAACCATATTTTTTATGAGCACTTCTTCTTTATAAAGGAAAGGAAAAGAAGGAAAGAAAGCCTTAATAGCAGCCTATTTGCTGTGTTGGATAATTTCTACACTTCAAAACAGCTCTGATAAATATTTTTTCTTTCATTACATCATATGAAGAAAGATTCAGAGAGGTGAACCCCAAAATGATTTGACAACAAGTCCAGGATATTTGGCTGCAAATCCAATACAGTTCCCATTACCTTATCATCTTCCTGACACTCTCTCACTTTCTACACATGGCTTTTTGATTATCATGCTCAGCATAGTCATCAGAATCAAAAAAAGAATGAAATGTTATCCTCTCCTTAATAAACACGGATCAGCCCTGGCAGGGCAAAAGCAAGGAAAACTTAGCACTTTACCTCTAAGACACAAATATCAGCCTTGATTCAAGTCCCAAGTACAACAGAAACCACTCAAAATGTTTAGCTGATATGCAAACCCAGCAGCTGGCTATGGTGGCCTATATCCCCACCCCCACCACCTCACCATAGGCTCTCTCTTTCTTAACCTGACTTTGGAAAGCCAGCAGGAGTTTGTCCACCAAAACAAAACTAGCAGGACCACAAATTCCACAGGCAAATAGTTCACTTTCCATATATAAATGGGCCAAATGTTAAAAGCATCATTCCTTTGGCTAAAAATGTCATTTCCTTGGGTAAAAAATTGTATTCCCATTCTCATTCACAAAACAAGGAGAAGCAGAAGTTTTTTTGTTTTTATTTTTGTAGATGTCTTCATCTTCCCCCCCCCCTTTTTTTTTTTTTAAATTTCTGGAACTAATGCAAGACATTCAAATAAACTAAAAAAATGTATTTAGATACTTTATGTGCCAGGCCATTTCATATATATCATCTCATTTAATCTCCCCCCAAAACCATGCCAGGTAGCTCTGTATCATCTCTATATCATAGGAGAGGAAGCTGATGTTCAGTAAAATTGAACATGTTCAAGATCACTCGTCTCATAACTGGAAATGCCAGATTCCATCCTAGGTAAGTCTGACTTCAAAGGGCTGATTCACAACCCATGAATAACTATGTTATAAAATTGAAGGTTGAAATGAGATAGATTAACTCAACTCTTAGCACCTAGTCCTATGAACCAAACAAAGGGCTCGGTGCTGGGGATATTGTGACAATCAATACATTACATACTTCCTCTAAGAAACCTATTATCTAGTAGAGAAGACAGATGGGAAGTAAGAAACTATAAAATAACATAGTAGATAATAGAATAAAGCAGAGTACAGATTACTGCAGATAAGGAAGCACCTCAAAGACAGGAATTTTTTTTGAAAGTTATAAAAGTATATAGGGGTAAATGAGATGATAATGATAAAGACTAATTTTTATCATATGACTGGAAAATAAATATGAGATATACAATATAGAAACCTGCATAAATAAGATGTCTTTTTGAAAATAGCCTTTAAGGAACATACATTTTCATCTTATTTTAAAACAGTTCAAATTGTTCGAAATAATCTAATCAAATTTATAGTCAATACTTAAAGACTGAAGAAAGTCATCGATATTTTATTAGATATAAGTTTAATAAAATGCACTATTTAAAAAATAACTATGAAAGAGGAGGAAGAAGAAGAGAAATAATAAAGACAATTTTAGAATCTGAACATTTCCTAATTACAAGCCATTTTGACTAAAGGCCTGAGATGTCTTTTAAACTCTCCAGGCTGGTCTCTGCCTACCTACCCCTCCTTTTTCTGGAAAAATATTTTTGGACAGCATTCTTACTGACCCTGACCTAGTGTGGACAAAAGGCACATTTCAGTTCTGCCTCATGGGTTGACCTTTGGGCATTGGAAACGAAAATTACGACCAGAGTCCCTATCTCAGGTTTATATCCCCGAGAAACTCATACACATTTGTACCAGGAAGCATGTATAGAAATGGTCATAGCAGATTTATTCATAAAGGCAAAAATAATAAGCATCCACTAAGAGGAGAAAGGCTAAACTACAGCACACTCACTCAATAAAACACAACACAGCAATGACAAGGAAGAGAATACAGGTACATGTAGGTGAATCTCACCAGCAAATATTGCATAAAAGACATAAATTACAACAGCCTACATATTATATGATTCTACTACATACATGTCCAAAAAAAGGCAAAAGTAAACAATATATAATTTGGGAATATATGTGTGTGTGTGTGTGTGTGTGTGTATACACACATATACACATACATACATAGACACACATATATATGTATGTATATGCATATATATATGAAATAACATATACACACAAGGTAATAATAAATCTGCAATATAGGATCACAGTTATTTCTATGGGGAGACTGCGGTTAATGATCTAAGAAAGGGGGATACAAGTTGATTTATGAATTCATTCAAAAATATTTATTGTCTACCACATACCAGGCATGATTCTAGGTCCTGGAGTTAGAGCAGTAAACAAACAAACAAAAACGGGTTTTAATGTTCTTATTTGTAACCAGGCTCTTGAGTGTTCATTTTATTATTATGCTGTATGACTAACTTATATGGTACATGCATGCCTTGTATGGCTATAATAGCACATAGTGAAAGAAAAAATAACAACCTGAGAAGTTTTAACATCTTCCTAAATAACATACTAAGTGCAAGACCAGCAGAGGTTTGCTTTGAGAACAAGTAAGTTCAGAATTTGCATGCAGCATTTACATTTCTTCTTGCCTCCCCTGGGTTACACGCTCATTTATTATCCCTATGCAGAACATTCAGTTTCATGAGTCTTAACAGTGCTGCCATAGAAAATGGAAGTTTCCCAAACCAGAATATGACTTGCTTTTCTTCAACAGTTTCACAATTAATTAAATAAAAGTGGATTACTAGTGACATTACAAATGCCAGCTCAACTATGGGGAAATTGGGCCCAGAAATCTTTAGCCCCTAGCTATCATCTCAGTCTGTCTGTCTCTCAGACTTGAAAATACATTAAAGGGTCTTACTACCTTAAGCAAGTTCCACAAAGACTTTTGGAACCAAGGTGAAATGCAAAAGTCACAGACTAATTTTCCTTGTCTGGTAGATGAATGTCAACTCAGCAGGGCTTTGAACTCTAATCTGGAGACTGGGGATATTTTCTAACCTAAAGGGCTTTTGTGAGAATTACATTAAATTTTTAAGCCCTTCCTCCTGTGCCTTGTACATGATAGCTGCATTATAGTACAGGTTGCCTTTACCATTTGCCTTACCATAAAAAGGGGGAGAAATCTCTAATATCCTTAAAATTTTTTAAAAAATCATCTTTTTGCCTATACAATGTATTTAGAAAAAGGTAAATATAAGTGGAGAGAAAAGGGAAAAAAGGCTAGATGTGTAAACATGTATCTTTTCATACTTATCTCCACACTTTTTGAACAAGAAGAAATTTAGAAAACCACTAAACATCTTTAAAAAAGCACACTGTGAGAGACTGTGAACACTGAGAAACAAGCTGAGGGTTTTAGAGGGGAGGGTGTTGGGGGTTGGGTGAGCCTGGTGGTGGGTATTAAGGAGGACACATATTGCATGGACCACTGGGTGTGGTACATAAACAATGAATCTTGGAACACAGAAAAAAAATTAAAAAATTTTAAAGACTTAACAAAAAAATAATAAAACAAAAACAAACAAAAAACACAAAAGTATCATATTTTTCCTGATGTTTAGTAACTTAAAATATTTTTTCTTAATCACATTGTGGAATATAATGACAACTGTACATGATTTTTAAGATAAAAATTCATAAAATTTAATTATCTTCTCCCACTTTTGTGCCTATTTCTTCATGGGAACAAGGGTTATTTCAGTGGAGAAATTGACAGAGTAACAATGTAAGACTTGTAGCTTCTTTTCCCTCTGCCAGCCTGAGATTTGAAATTTGATGACTGTCCAAGTGGATAGTCAGGTTTTCTTTCTTTTTCTTTAGAATTTTTTATTTATCCAGGTATGTGTGTGAGAGAGAGAGAGAGAGAAAGAGAGAGAAAAGAGAAGAGAGATAGAGCATGAGTGGAGGGAGTTTCAGAGGGAGGGCGGGAAGCAGGCTCACTTCTGAGTGGGGAGCCCAATGTGGGCTTGATCCCAGGACTGCTGGATCATGACCTGAACCTAAGGCAGATGCTTAACTGACTGAGCCACCCAGGTTTCCCCAGTCACGTTTTCTTTTAAAAGTACTACCTGACTAAGGAGCCTGGGGGACTCAGCCACATGGACAGCCACATGCAAGAGAATGAAACTGGACCACTTTCTTTCACCATACACAAAAATAAATTCAAAACGGATGAAAGACCTAAATGAGAGACAGGAAACTATTAAAATTCTAGGGAAGAACACAGGCAGAAACCTCTTTGATCCTGGCCATAACAACTTCTTACTAGACATGTCTCTGGAGGCAAGGGAAATAAAAGCAAAAATGAACTACTGGGTCTTTATCAAGATAAAACACTTCTGCACAGAAAAGGAAACAATCAACAAAACTAAAGAGCAGCCTACAAAATGGGAGAAGATTCTTGGAAATTTTTATCAAATAAAGAGTTGGTATCCAAAATCTATAAAGAACTTATCAAACTCAACGCCCCAGAAACAAATAATCCAGTTAAGAAATGGGCAGAAGACATGAATAGATATTTTCCAAAGAAGACATCCAGATGGCTAACAGACACATGAAAAGATCCTTGGGATCATTCAACACCAGTGAAATACAAATCAAAACTATGATGAGATACAACCTCACACCTGTCAGAATGGTTAAAATTAACAACATAAGAAACAACAGGTGTTGAAAAGGTGTGGAGAAAAGGGAATCCTCTTGCACTGTTGGTGGGAATGCAAACTGAAGAACAATATGGATGTTCCTTAAAAAGTTAAAAATACATCTACCCTGTGACCCAGCAAGTGCACTACTAGGTATTTACCTAAATGGTACAAGAGTATGGATTCAAAGAGGTACATGAGCCCTGATGTTTACAGCAGCATTATCAACAATAGCTAAACTATGGAGAGAACACAAATGTTAATCAATTGATGAATGGATAAAGAAAATGTTTTAAACATATAAAATAGAATATTACTCAGCCATCAAAAAGAATGAAATCTCGCCATTTGCAACAACATGGATGGAGCTAGAGAGTGTGATGCTAAGTGAAATAATTCAGTCAGAGAAAGACAAATACCATATGATCTCACTCATATGCGAAATTTAAGAAAGAAAACAGCTGAACATATGGGAAGTGAGGAAAGAACAAAAGGAAAGAAGAAAACAAGTCCTTAAAAGGTTCTTAATGATAGAGAACTGAGGGTGGATGTAGGGCAGTGGGTGGGGAATGGCTTAGATGTATAATGGGTATTTAAGAGGCCATTTGTTGTGTTGGACACTGAGTGTTATATGTTAGTGATGAATCACTGAATTCTACTCTAAGAAACAATATTGCACTTTATGCTAACTAAAATGTAAATTAAAAAATTAAAATTAAAAAAATGCTGCATGACTTTACCTCACAGGTCTACAATTCTCTTTAGTAATGCATTATTGAAGTGGAAAGATATATAGGTAGAAGATTTGGTTTTCATGCCCATCTTTTCCACTTTCTAACAGAATGACCTTGAACAAATCATTTGGCTTCAATTTATTCATGTGTAAAATGGATATAGAAATATAAAATTCACTACTGGGTATTTACCCTAAAGATACAAACGTAGTGATCCAAAGGGGCACATGCACCCGAATGTTTATAGCAGCAATGTTCACAATAGCCAAACTATGGAAAGAACCTAGATGTCCATCAACAGATGAATGGATCAAGAAGATGTGGTATATATACGCAATGGAATACTATGCAGCCATCAAAAGAAATGAAATCTTGCCATTTGCAACAACATGGATGGAACTAGAGCGTATCATGCTTAGTGAAATAAGTCAAGCAGAGAAAGACAACTATCATATGATCTCCCTGATATGAGGAAGTGGTGATGCAACATGGGGGCTTAAGTGGGTAGGAGAAGAATAAATGAAAGAAGATGGGATTGGGAGGGAGACAAACCATAAGTGACTCTTAATCTCACAAAACAAACTGAGGGTTGCTGGGGGGAGGGGGTTTGGGAGAAGGGGGTGGGATTATGGACATTGGGGAGGGTATGTGCTTTGGTGAGTGCTGTGAAGTGTGTAAACCTGGTGATTCACAGACCTGTACCTCTGGGGATAAAAATATATGTTTATAAAAAATAAAAAATTAAAAAAATTAAAAAAAATCAACCTAAAAAAAAGATACAATATATGTAAAAATTATTTTTAAGAAAAAAAAAAGAAATATAAAATTCACAAGAATGCTACCAGGATTCAGTGAGATTTTGGAGTTTAAGCCATCCACACTGTTGCTGGCACAGTGCTTAGCAAATGACCATTATTGTAATAATCAAACAAGAAAGGGGTAGGAAGGAGACATGGGAGAAGAACTGGGTTCTAAAAAGCTAGCTGTGAGGTAGGTATCATTACTCTTTGAAGATAATGCAAACTGGAAATTAGATAAGGTAAATAACTTCTGAATTCATATGGCTAGTAAGTGGCAAAGCCAGAATTCACACCTGCCATTATTTCCACCCAGATCCTTATTCTCCTACTATTCTAAATTGCCAAGGCCATAGGATACTTATTTTATAACCTAGGTTTAATTTAGTTAGGTTTTTATAAGTTCATTGATATATTATTCACATACCATAAAATTGACCTATTTTGTCATATTCACATCTATTTCCACAAACTAATTCTATAATATTTTCATCACCCCAAAAAGAAACTCCATACTCATGAACAGTCACTCCCCATTCCTTCCTTCTCTCAGACTCTAATTTACTTTCTGTCTCTAAAGATTTGCCCTTTAAAAAAAATAGAATAGACTAACACTTTATGTATGTATGTTTGCATGTATTTATGTATTTTTATTATCTTATTAGTCACCATGCAGTATATCATTAGTTTTTGATGTAGCGTTTCATGATTCACTGTTTGTATATAACAACTAGTGCTCCATGCAACACGTGCCCTCTTCTCAATACCCATCACTGGGATAACTCATCCCCCACCCCTTACCCTCTAAAATCCACAGTTTATTGTCTGGAGTCATAGTCTCCCATGATCCACATCCCCCTCCGACTCACCCCCACCTTCATTTTTCCCTTCCTTCTCCTAATGTTTTCCATGCCATTACTTATGTTCCACAAATAAGTGAAATCACATGATAACTGACTTTCTCTGCTTGACTTATTTCATTCACTTAGACAACCCATGGAATGAGAGAAGATATTTGCAGATGACAGTACAGACAAAGGGCTGATATCCAAGCTCTATAAAGAACTTCTCCAACTCAACACCATAAAAAACCAGATAATCAAGTCAAAAAAATGGGCAGAAGACATGAACAGACAACTTATCTGAAGAAGACATACAAATAGCTAATAGAAACATGGAAAAATGTTCATCACCACTAGCCATCAGGGAGATTCAAATCAAAAACACATTGAGATACTACCTTATACCAGTTAGAATGGCCAAAATTAATAAGACAGTAAACAACAAGTGTTGGAGAGGATATGGAGAAAGGGGGAACCTTCTTACACTATTGGTGGGAATGCAAGCTGGTGCAGCCACTTTGGAAAATAGTGTGAGATTCCTCAAAAAATTAAAACTGGAACTCCCATATGACCCTGCAATTGCACTACTGGGTATTTACTCCAAAGATACAGATGTAATGAAAAGAAGGGCCACATATACCCCAATGTTCATAGCAGCAATGTCCACAATAGCCAAACTGTGGAAGGAGCCAAGATGTCTTTCAACAGAAGAATGGATAAAGAAGATGTAGTTCATACACACAATGGAATATTACTCAGCCATCAGAAAGGATGAATACACAACTTTTACATCAACATGGATAGAACTGGAGAAGATTACACTATGTAAAGATTTGCCCTTTATGGGCTTTCAATATAAATGAAGTTATACAATACAATCTTTTGTGACTTGCTTCTTTCATTTAGCATAATTTTTTTTTATGTTCAATTAGGCAACATATAGTATATCATTAGTTTTTTTTTTAAAGATTTTATTTATTTGACAGAGATCATGAGTAGGCAGAGAGGCAGGCAGAGAGAGGGGGAAGCAGGCTCCCTGCTGAGCAGAGAGCCTGATGTGGGGCTGGATCCCAGGACTCTGGGATCATGACCTGAGCCGAAGGCAGAGGCTTAACCCACTAATCCACCCCAGACGCCCCTCATTAGTTTTTGATGTAGTGTTCAACAATTCTTTAGTTGTGTATAACACTCAATGCTCACGTGTAGCATGTTTTTAAGATTCATCCACATTGTAGCATGTATCATTGTTTCATTTGTTATTTCTGTGTAATATTCCATTGCATGCATATACCACTCTTTGTTTACCCATTCATCAGTTGGGGGACTTCTGAATTTCTTTCACTTTGGCTATTATGAATAATGCTCCAATGAATATTGATATACAAGTCATATATAAAATTTCAAGTGGTAACACTTTCATGAACTTCCAGGTTAGTTTCCAAAGTGGCTGCACCATTTCACATTTTTACCATCAATTTTATAATGGCTCTAATTTCTCCACATCCAAGCTATTTGTCTCTTTTACTAGTCATCTTAGTGAGTGTGAAGTGGTATCATATTTTGGTCTTGATTTGCATTTCTCTAATGAGTAATGGTGTTGAGCATTTTTCATTTGTACATCTTCTTTGAAGAAATGTCTATCCAAAAATTTTGCACATTTTAAAATTGGGTTATTTGACCTTTTATCATTGAATTCTAAGAGTTCTTTATATATTTTAGATTCAATATGTTTATCAGATATATGACTCACAAATGTCTTTTCTCATTCTGTGGGTTGGAGTTTTACTTTCTTGATGGTATCATTTGTAGCACAAATGTTTTAAAATTTGATTGTTTCATTTATCACTTTCCTTTCTGATGTTGCTGTGCCTTTGGTGTTATAAACTAAGAAACCCTAGCCTAACATATGGTCACAAAGATTTACTCTATATTTTCTTTGAGGCTTAATGTCTTGGTTCCAGCATTTAGGTACATAATATATTGAGATAATTTCTGTACATGGTATAAAGAAGTGGTAACATATGATTTCACTCATATGTGGAATTTAAGAAACAAAACATGATCATAGGAGAAGGAAGAACGAAGAGAGGGAAGCAAAACATGAGACTCTTAACTACAGAGAACAAACTGAGGGTTGCTGGATGGGAGGTGGGTGGGGTATGGGCTAAAAGGATGATGGGTATTAAGGAAGGCATATGTTGTGATGAGCACTGGGTGTTATATGTAAGTGATGAATCACTAAATTCTACTGCTGAAGCCAATATTAAGCTTCATGTTAACTGACTAGAATTTAAATAAAAACTTGAAACAAACAATAAAACAAGAAGTGGTCCAACTTCACTTCTTTGCATGTGAATATCTAGTTGTCCTATTTGTTGGAAATACTATTCTTTCTCCCATTGAATGATCATGGAATCATTGTTGAAAATCAATTAACCAGGGCACCTGCCTTTGACTCAGGCCATGATGTCCGGGTTCTGGGATCCAGCCCTGCATTGGGCTTCCTCTCCCACTCCCCTTGCTTGTGTTTCCTCTTTCGCTATCTCTTTCTCTCTGTCAAATAAATAAATAAATAAAATCTTTAAAAAATCAGTTAATCATAATGTAAGTGTTTACTTGGGGCCTCTCAAGTGTATTTCATTTTCCTATGTATCACTTATGCCAATACCTCACAGTCCTGATTGCTGTAACCTTTAGTAAGGTTTGGAATCAGGAATTGTAGATCCTCCAACTTTATTCTTCTATCTCAAAACTATTTTGGTTTTTGCTTCATTGTTAATTATTTATTTTTAAAATTCCAGTATAATTAACATACAGTGTTATATTAGTTTCAGGTGTACACTATAGTGATTCAGCAGTTCTATATATTAGTCAGTGCTCATCACAATAAGCGTACTCTTAATTCCCTTCACCTATTTCACCTAATCCCCCAACCACCTCCTCTCTGGTAGTCGTGTATCTTCTCTATAGCTAAAAGTCTGTTTTCTTTTTTTGTTTCTCTTTTTCCTTTGTTCATTTGTTTTGTTTCTTAAATTCCACATATGAGTGAAATCATATGGTATTTTGTTTTCTCTGGATGATTTATTTTACTCAGCATTATACCTTCTAGGTCCATCCATGTTGCAAATGGAAAGATTTCCGTGTTTTTTATGACTGAGTAATAGACGGATTGCATAGATAGATATCAATAGATATCTACCAATCTTCCTCATCTATTCATCTGTGGATGGACAGTTGTGTTGCTTCCATATCTTGACTATTGTAAATAATACTTCAATAAACATAAGGTTGCATGTATCCCTTTGAGTTAATCTTTTTTAATCTTTGGGCAAATACCCAGAAGTGCACTTGCTGGATGGCAGGGTAGCTGTCTTTTTAACTTTTTGAGGAACCTCCGTACTGTATTTCAGAGTGGCTGCACCAGTTTGCATTCCTACCAACAGTGCACAAAAGCTCCTTTTTCTCCACATCCTTGCCAAAACTTGCTGTATCTTGTGTTTTTTATTTTAGCCATTCTGACAGGTGTAAGATGATATCTCATTGTGGTTTTCATTTGTATTTCCCTGATGATAAGTCATGCTAAGAATCCTTTCATGTGTTTTGGCTATTCCAGGTTTTTCAGTATGAATTTTATAGTCAACATTTCAATTTCTGCTTAGAAGCCAGCTGGAATTTTGAGAAGGATTGCCTTGACTCTATGGGGAGTATTGTCATCTTAATAATATAAAAGCTTATGATCAATGAAAATGGAATGATTTTCCATTTATTTATAGCTTATTATTCCACAATGTTTCACAGGTTTAACTGTAGAAGTCTTACACTTCTTTTGCAAAATTTATTGGTTTCATTATATTTGATATTATGAATGAACTGCTCTATCAATTTCAAATTACTCCTTGCTAATATACAGAAATACATTTGATTTGAGCACATCAATCTTGTATTCTGCAACTTTGCTGAATTAATTAGCTCTGATAGTTTATTATAGATTCCTTAAGATTTTCAATATATAAGATTATATCATCTGTGCATAAAGACATCTTTACTTTTTCCTTCCAGTATAGATGCCTTTTATGTTTTTTTTGTCTGATTGCCCTGAGTAAAAGCTCCAGTACAATGGTGCACAGAAATGGTGAGAGCAGACCTCCTTATCTTGTTCCCAATTATTGGAAAAGTTCATATTCTTTCACTCAAGTATGATGTTAGTTGTGATTTCTTCATAGACATACATTTTCAGTTTGAGAATGTTTTCTCCTATTCCTGTTGTTGAATGTTTTAATTGTGAAAAAATGTTAGATTTTTTGCCTATTTTCCCCTACATCTATTGAAATGATCATGGGGTCTTTATCCTCTTAAACACAGTATAATATATTAAGTAAGTGATTTTCAGCAGTTAAGCCAATCTTACTTTCTTGAGATACATCTCAAATTTACATTATTGAGAAAAATCCACCTTGGTAATTATAATCCTTTTTATTTGTTGCTGGATTTGGTTTGGTATTTCGTTTAATTTTTTTCTTATTAATATTCAAAAGTAGTTTTCTTTTCATGTGATAACTTTAGTTTTGTTATTGGGTAACACTGTCTTCACAGAATTAGTTGGGAAATGATTTCACCTCTTATTTTTTGGAAGAATTTATAAAGGATTGATACTAATCTTTTACTAATTTGATACTAATTCTTCTGTAAATGTTTGATGGAATTCACCAGTGAAGACAAATAGATTTGAGCTTCCTTTTGTAGTAAGTTTTCTTTTCTTTTCTTTTTTCTTTCCATTTCTGTTTCCATTTCCCTTTCTCTTCCCCTTCCCCCCTTCCCCTTTCTTCTTTCTCTCTCTTTCTTTCTTTCTCTTTTTTGAATTTGGAAGGTAATATTTACTTATCTGTGTAAGTTCTGGTGCCCTGGTAGAAGCAGATACTATAATTATTTCCATTCTAAGGATGAAAGTGGAGGTACCGAGTGTCCTGGTATCCTCCCTCCAAAGTCTGAGCTATTCATAATATACTGGCCCTTTCTGACCCTGTGGTTTTGTTTGTTCATTTTGGCTTTTTTGTTTTGTTTTTTTTAGTATAGTTGACACACAATGTTACATTCACTTTACATATCCAACATAATGATTCTAAAAGTTCATACATTATGCTATGGTCACCATAAGTGCAGCTACCTACAGGCTTTCAGCAAGGGAATGAATAAGTCACTGGGAAAAAGAAAGAGTACAACATAAGGATATAGTTAATGATATTAATAGTTTATTATGGATTATTTAGGATATTATTGTATTATTGTATTGTAATAGCATTGTATGGTGGCAGATGGTATAGGAAGCTTCTTTATTGTATTACTAATATACTAAGCTAATGTTATATTTACTCTCTTTATTTGTCATAGAAATATTCAGATTTTCTATTTCTTCTCAATTTAGTTTAGATAGTTTGTGTAGTTTGTGTCTTCTGTCTAGTTCCCATTTTATCTGGGATATTAATCTGTTGGCATGCATTGTTCATCCTTTCTTAAATTTATAAAATTTAAAATCCTTTTATTAAATTTTAATCCTTTTTAAATTTTTAAATCAAATCCTTTAATCCTTTTTTAATCCTTTTTTAAATTTATAAAATTTAAATTAACATATTACAGTATTTTATTATGTTATGTTAATCACTATACAGTACACTATACAGATTTTGATGCAGTGTTCAATGATTCATATGTGTGTATAACACCCAGTGCTCATTACAACATGTGTACATATTACTGTAGTGTTAGTTTCAGCTGAGTTCTACCTCTGAAACATATTACTGTATTATTAGTTTCAGAGGTAAAATTCAGCGATTCATCAGTTGCATACAACAACCAGTGGTCATTACATCAAGTGCCCTCCTTAATGCCCATCACCCAGTTATGCCATCCCCCTCCACCTCTCCCTCCAGAAATCTTCAGTTGGTTCCCTATATAGTTAAGGGTCTCTTATGGTTTGCCTCCCTCTGTTTTCCTCTTATTTTATTTTTCCTTCCCTTCCCCAATGTTCACCTATATTTTTCTTTAATTCCATATATTAGAGAAACCATATAGTATTTGTCTCTCTCTGACTTATTCTGTTTAGTATAATACCATCTAATTCCATCCACATCATTGCAAGTGGCAAAATTTCATTCTTGTGATGGCTGCATAATACGCCATTGTATATATATAGCGCAAGGTCTTTAGCCATTCTGACTGGTGTGGTGGTATGGCTATCTCATCGTGGTTTTGATTTGTATTTCCCTGATGCCATGTGATGTGGAACATTTTTTCATGTGTCTATTGGCCATCTGTATGTCTTCTCTGGAGAAATATCTGTTCATGTCTTCTGCTCAGTTCTTGATTTTTTGTTTTTTAGGGGTATTGATTTTAATAAGTTCTTTATAGATTTTGGATATTAGCCCTTTATTTGATAGACATTTGCAAATATCTTTTCCCATTCCATAAGTTGCCTTTTAGTTTTGTTGACTACTTCCTTTGCTGTGCAGAAGCATTTTATCTTGAAGAAGTCGCAATAGTTCATTTTTACTTTCATTTCCTTGCTTCTGGAAACATGTCTAGCAAGAAGTTGTTGCAGCTGAGGTCAAAGAAGTTTCTGTGTTCTCCTCTAGGAGTTTAATGGATTCTTGTCTCACATTTTAGTCTTTCATTTGTTTTGAGTTTACTTTTATGTATGGTGTAAGAAAGTGGTCCAGTTTCATTCTTCTGCATGTAGCTGCCCAATTTTCCCAACATATTTGTTGAAAAGAATGTCTTTTTTCCACTTGATATTCTTTCCTGCTTTGTCAAAAATTAGTGGATCATATAGTTGTAGGTCCATATCTGGGCTCTCTTTTTTGTTCCATTGATCTATGTGTCTTTCGTTTTGCCAGTAGCATACTGTCTTGATGATTACAGCTTTGTAATACAGCTTAAAGTCCAGAATTATGGTATTTCCAGCTTTGGTTTTCTTTTTCAACATTCCTTTGGCTATTCAGGGTCTTTTCTGGTGCCACATGTATTTTAGTATTGTTTGTTCTAGCTCTGTGAAAAATATTGATAATATATTGACAGGGATTGCACTGAATGTGTAGATAGCTTTGGGCAGCATAGACAGTTTAAAAATATTTGTTCTTCCAATTCATGAACAGGGGATGTTTTCTCCATTTCTTTGTATCTTCCTCAATTTCTTTCATAAGTGTTCTGTAGTTTTCAGAGTACAGCTATTATACCTCTTTAATTAAGTTTATTCCTAGGTATCTTCCAATTTTTGGTGCAATAAATGGGATGGATTTCTTGATTTCTTCTTATTCTGCCTCATTATTAGTGTATAGAAATGCACCTGATTTCTCTGCATTGATTTTATATCCTGTGACTTTGCTCAATTCCTCTACCAGTTCTAGCAATTTTGTGGTGGAATCTTGTGGGTTTTCTACATAGAATATCATGTTGTCTGCAAAGAATGAGAGTTTGATTACTTCTTTGTCACTTTGGATGCCTTTTATTTCTTTTTGTAGTCTTATTGCAGAGGCTAGGATTTCCAGCACTTTGTTGAACAAAGTGGACATCCCTGATGTGAGCCTGACCTTAGGGGAAAGCTCTCAGTGTTTCCCTGCTGAAGATGATATTCACTGTGGGTTTTTCTATATGGCTTTCATGACATTGATGCATGGTCCCTGTATCCCTATACTGCAGAGTTTTTTTTTATCAAGAAAAGATGCCATATTTTATCAAGTGCTCTTTCTGCTTCTATTGAGAGGATCATATGGTTCTTGTCCTTTATTTTATTAATGTGGTGTATCACATTGATTGTTTTGTGGATATTGAACCACCCTTGCAACCCAGGAAGAAATCCCGCTTCATCATGATGAATAACACTTTTGATGTACTGCTGGATCCTATTAGCTAGTATCTTGGTAAGAATATTGGTCTCTAATTTTCCCTTTTGGTGGGGTCCTTGCCTCGTTTTGGGATCAAGGTAATGCTGGCCTCATAGAATGAGTTTGGAAGTTCTCCCTCCATTTCTCTTTTTCAAAACAGTTTCAGAACAGTAGGTAATAATTCTTTAAATGTTTGGAAGAATTCTGCTGGGAGGCCACCTGGCCCTGGACATTTTGTTGAGAGATTTTTGATTACTGGTTCAATTTCTTTGCTGGTTATGTGTCTGTTCAGATTTCCTATTTCTTCCTGTTTCAGTTTTGGTAGTTTATAAGTTTCTAGGAATGCATCCATTTCTCTAAATTGCCTAATTTGTTGGCATATAATTGCTCATAATATTGTCTTATAATTGTTTTTATTCCTTCAGGAATGGTTGTGATCTCTCCTCTTTCATTCATGGTTTTATTTATTTGGGTCCTTTCTGTTTTCTTTTCAATTGGTCTGGTTAGGGGTTTATCAATCTTATTAATTCTTTTAAATGAACCATTTCCTAGTTACACTGATCTGTTCTACCATTGTTTTTTTGTTTTGTTTTTGGGTCTGTCTGTGTGTGTGTGTGTGTGTGTGTGTGTGTGTGTGGTTGTTTTGTTTTGTTTTGCTTCTATTTCTGCTCTAATCTTTATTATTTCTCTTCTCCTGCTGGATTTAGGGTTGTTGTTGGTTTTCTTTTCCCCCTCTTCTTTTACCAGCTACCTTAGGTGTAAGTTTAGGTTGCATACTTGTTTGAGAAAAACTTGTATTGCTATATACTTCCCTCTTAGGACTGACCACCTTTGTCCCATCCAAAAGGTTCTGAAATAGTGTTTTAATTTTCATTTGCTTCCATGTATTTTTTTAAATTCTTCTTTAATTTCTTGGTTGACCCATTCATTCTTTAGTAGGATGCTCATTAACCTCCATGTATTTGTGTTCCTTCCAATTTTTTTCTTATAGTTGACTTTAAGTTTTAAAGCATTATGGTCTGGGGTGCCTCAGTTGATTAAGCTTCTGCTTTTGGCTCAGGTCATAATCTCAATTTCCTGGGACTGAGCCCCAAGTTGGGTTCCCTGCTCAGCCGGCAGTCTGCTTTTCCCTCTGCCTCTGCCCCTTCTTCCCCAATCATGTGCTAGCTCGCTCGCTCTCTTTCTCTCTCACTCACTCTCTCTCTCAAATAAATAAACAAAACCTTTTTAAAAAGAAAGCATTGTGGTCTAAAAATATGCATGCAATAATCGCAATATTTTTAAACTGGGTGAGATCTGATTTGTGACCCAGTATGTGATCCATTCTGGAGAATCTTCTATGTACACTTGAGAAGATTGAGTATTCTGCTGCTTTAGGATGAAACGTGCTGAATATATCTATGAATTCCATCTGGTCCAGTGTGTCATTCAAAACTCTCATTTCCTTCTTGATCTGTCTCAATGATGTGTCCATTGTTGTAAGTGGGATGTTAATGTCATTTACTATTATTGTATTATTATCAATGAGTTTCTTTATGTTTGTTATTAATTGGTTTATATACTTGGCTGCTCCCAAGTTAGGGGCATACATATTCACAATTGTTAGATCTTCTTGTTGGCTAGACCCTTTTATTATGATATATAGTATCCTTCATCTCTTATTATGATCTTTTTTTTTTACTTTATTTTCCAGTGTCACAAGATTCATTGTTTATGCATCACACTCGTGATCTTTATTTTAAAATCTAGTTGGTCTGTTACAAGAATGGCGACTCCAACTTTCTTTTGATGTCCATTGGCATGATGATGCCTCTCCAATCCCTCATTTTCAATCTGCTGGTGTCTTTTGGTCTAAAATGAGTCTCTTGTAAGCAGAATATGAATGAGTCTTTTTTTCTTAAATCCAATATGATACCCTATGTCTTTTGATTAGAGCATTTAGTCTACTCACATTCAGAGTAATTATTGAAGGATATAAAGTTAGTGACATTGTATTACCTGTAAATTCACTGTTCCTGTAGACCGTCTCTGTGCCTTTCTGGTCTTTATTACTTTTGGGCTCTCTCTTCATTCAAAGGATACCCTGGTTTAGTGTTCATGAATTCCTTTAGTTTTTTGTTTGTTTTGGAAATTATTTCTCCTTCTGTTCTGAATTACATCCTTGATGGATACAGTATCCTTGGTTGAATATTTTTCCCATTTCACATATTAAATATATCATGCCAGTATTTTCTGGCCTGCCAGGCCTCTGTGAATATGTCTGCTGCCAGCCTTATGTGTCCATCCTTGTGTAGGTTAAGGACCTCTTGTACCAAGTTGCTTTCAGGATCTTCTCTTTATTTTTGAAATTTGCAAGTTTCACTGTTATATGCCAAAGTATTGACCTATTTTTATTGATTTCAAGGCTTTTTGTTTGTTTGTTTTTTCCTCCTGGACTTTATACCTGTTTCCTTCCCCAGATTAGGGAATTTTTCAGGTATAATTTGTTCAAATAAACCTTCTGGCCCTTTCTCCCAAGACCTCTATTATTCGGATATCATTTCACTTTATTTATTGAATTGCTGATTTCTCAAAGTTTCCTGTCATGATTCAATAGTTTTCTTTTTCTCTTCTTTCTGGCTTCCTTATTCTCCATCATTTTGTCTTCTGTATCACTGACTCTTCTGCCTGATTTATCCTCACTGTTAAAGCCTCAATTTTTTCACTGCATTTTAGTAATAACATTTTTAATTTTGTTCTGGTTAGATTTTAATTCTTCTATTTCTATAGTAAGGGATTCTCTTGTGTCTTCTACGTCCCCCCCCCCAAGCCTAGCTAGTATCTTTATAATCATTTTAAATTCCAGTTCAGATATTTTACTTAATTCTGTAGTAATTATATCCCTGGTAGTGAATATTTTTTCCTGTTCTTTACTTTAGGGAGAGTTTCTCCTTCTATTCATTTTTTCCAGGAAGAAAGGAGGAAAGAAAAACAAAAAAGCACAAGCAGCAATAACAACAACTACAACTACAACCACCACCAAAACCTCAGGAAGTGTTTTTGGTATATGTTGTATACACTCTGCTGTTGTGTTTTGGCTGCTCTTTCCCAGTGGCCCTTCCTCTATTGAGTTCCTCTTTGCTTGTAGCAATGAGTGTTTGGACCTTTAAGTGGGTGTACTTTGATTTGTTTGTGAAGATAAGCCTTACATCTGTCATGTTCTCTCACTCCAACTTGCAGATTCTTTTCTTAATCCTCAGATGATCTTCTTAGTTGTTCAAAATAGCTGAATGTTGAGGTAGCTATATTCAAAGGACCAGGTATCTTCAGCGTCCCCCTACTACTCTGCCATCTTAATTTGAGAAGCCCTTTAATCCTGTATTATTGTTTTAAGGTAGCTAGTGATAGCCTCACTTGCATTGCTGGTTTTGTGATGTAAGTCTTTTTTTCTTATTCTAGTGGTTTGTCAATTTTGTTGATCTTTTCAAAAAAGTAACTCTTGATTTCATTGATTCCATTGTTTCTTCTTATCCTCTAATTTGTCTCCCCACTAATCTTTATTAATATTTATTCCTGCTATTTTTGTTTTTATAACAAACATGAACAGTTAAGTTATTGATGTGAGATTTTTCATCTTAATTAATTTTTAATTAATTAAATTAATTAATTCTTCTAAATAATTTTGTTTTTTTTTTAACTTAACATGAACAGTTAAGTTATTGATGTGAGATTTTTCTTCTTAATTAATATAGGTGTCTTATTCTGTTCTGGCTAGTACAACAATATACCACAGTCTGGGTGACCTATAAACAATAGAAATTTATTTCTCATGGTTCTAGAGGAAGGAAGTCTGAGATCAGGGAGTCAGCATTGTGTGAGGGCCCTCTTCCACTATGCAGACTTCTCCTTATATCCTCACATGGCCGAAAGGCAAGCAAACTCTAATCACTTACTTTTATAAAAGTACAAATCACATTCATGAGGGTGCCACCTCATGATCTAAGTGACCCCCAAAGGCTGCACTTCCTAATACCATTACACTGGGCATTAAGATTTACAAGGGGAACACATTCAGACTACAGTCTTAGGCATTCATAGCTATAAATTTCCCCTTAAGTACTGATTTAACTTATCTGTATCTCATAGGTTTTGATGTATTACATTTTTGCTATTATTCAGCTGAAGAATTTTCTCATTTCTCCTTTGATTTCTTCTTTGATTCACTGCTTATTTAGGGGTGTGTTATTTAATACTACACATTTGTGAATTTCACACATTTCCTTCTGCTATTGATTTCTAATTACTTCTATTTAATCTGAGAACATATAGTCATTTTTCCTGAATAAGTGCACTTCAGATTGTTGCTAGACTTTGTTTGCTTTCCAGAGTTCTGGAGAAACTGGTTTTCATAATTTCTGCTAGTATGTTTGTTGCTTTTATGAAAAAGTAGTTTTATGGAAGTCTTCACTCTAACATTGTTGAAGACTTCCTTATATTCCAAGACAGGTTATATTTCACATGCTACAAAAATCACTCCTTCCCCCAACACATACACATACATACACACTAATCCTCATCTTCTGTCATGAAGGGAGGAAGAAGAGCCATCACTCATACCATACATTCATCCAATCAAAAATTCATATCATTCATGCATTATGAAGGGAGAGCTCTGCTAAATGATGGGTATGTAAAGATGAGAAAGACACAGCCTTTGTTTACAAAGGAGTCTCCATGGGCTCATTTTGGGTTAAGACGAGTGCACAGATGGTTAATGCAATGTATAAGAAGAAAAATACTACAAAAGGGACGAAGATACTGATTACTACTGGAAGAGAAAATTGTGTGCTTTGCCTGGGGGTACTAGAAATTAATGCCCACCTGATACTAAAATCCTCTTACTAATCTAGCTAGGAGTTTTACATACTTGTCAAACATTTACTCTGGAATAGATCAGATGAGGATGCTCATGGTTCTAATGTGTACTCAAGCCACAGACCTGACACACAGAGACATGTATGAATAGAAAAATTACTTATCACTATGTATCTGGTAGTTATAGGTCTACTGATGATTTACATTTTCCTGTAGTTTATATCAACTGATAAACTTGCCAAGATAGCTGGAAGGGTGGCAGTAAGTCTGTTTTTATCAGTGTGCCTCACCAAAACGGCCAAGCTGTCCTTTTCTTCTGAAATCACTTTCAGAAATGGGGCTAAACAGATGAATCCTTATTACAGTCATGTCCTTACATCTCCTAAGCCACATCTGCTGTATTCTGTGAGCCAAAATCTTTCCAGTGGCTTCCTAGTCATCTCAGCCAATCAGCCACAGAGGAACTAGCCAGATTCCTTTCTGCAGTGTCACCAAATCTGAGGGCTGAAAGATGTTTCCACATCCTTTGTTTCCGGAATCCATTACCAGAAAAAAAAAAAAAAAAAAAGAAAAAAAAAAAAAAAGAAAAAAAGAAGGAAAAGCAAAAGAAAAAGAGAAAATAACTTGTTTTTAATTTACATGTTAAATCTTACTGGACCAATATTTCCTTCACATCCTCCATTTGAACTTCTGATACTGGAGACTGAAAGCTTACTATGTATTAAGCACTGTCCTTCATCCTTATAACTACTACTGCAGGATACACAGACTATCTCCATTTTACAATGAGGAGTCAGAAGTACAGAGTCATTGAATAATTTTTTCAAGATCACAGAGCTAGTTAAAGTAGAAGGGCAAGGATTTGAATGCATGTTTGGCTAACTCCAAAACATATATTTTGTTTACCATGCTATATGGCATAGCATTGCCATTGACTGTCAGGGCTGAACGGTTCTCAAAGATCATCTAACCCAGTGTTTTTCGCCCTTGGGTGTATGGTAAAATTGCTGGAAAACTCTACCACGCCCCCAATTCTGAGTTAATTGAATTAAGGTGGGGTCCAGGCATCCAATTTTTTTTTTAAAGTTGATGTTAATGATGTTAATGTCCAATCAAGGATTAACACCACTGATTTAGTCTCTCTTGTTCAGGGGAAAATTTGAGGCCCAGAAAATGACAGATAATTGACTAGAAAAAACAGTTTCCCTGAGATAGGATTGAGACTAGAAGCCAGGTATTATATAAACTCTATGCCAGGAGTTCTGTAGAACAATGTTTTTAGTCACCTTCTGTAGACTAACTTTTCCCAGGGCTTAGAATATGCAAGAGTCGGGGCCCCTGGGTGGCTCAGTGGGTTAGGCCACTGCCTTTGGCTCAGGTCATGATCTCGGGGTCCTGGGATCGAGTCCCGCATCGGGCTCTCTGCTCAGCAGGGAGCCTGCTTCTCTCTCTCTCTCTCTTTCTCTGCCTGCCTCTCTGCCTACTTGTGATCTCTCTCTGTCAAATAAATAAATAAAATCTTAAAAAAAAAAAAAGAATATGCAAGAGTCAACCTATAGGGGATACCTGGGTGGCTCAGTCGGTCAAACACCTGACTCTTGGTTTTGACTCAGGCTAGGATTGAGCCCCCTGCTGGAATCCCTACTCAACAGGGAAAATTATATATATATATATATATATATATATATATATATATATATATATATATATATTTTTTTTTTTTTTGAGAGAGAGAAAGATTTTGGGTATATAAATATTTTGTATAGATATCCAAAATAAAAATAAATCTTTAAAAAAGGAGTCACCCTATGAAAAACCTATAAGATGGCCAACATCAAATAGACACTCAGCTATAGCCAAGGAATCTTTAAGAAAATGGTAGTATCATTAAGTAGCAAGCACAAAATGGTTCTCATCCATTACAAAACTACCCTCTTGCTGGAAAGAAATCAGAAAATATTGAGTACCCTATCATGTGGTAGGCACTGTGAGAGGCACTTAGAATATATTAAGAACCCAAAGATTCAATTATCACTGTCCCCTATCGAAAGTCTGGTCTGAGGAGATTTATTATCATACAGAGCAAAGGTTAGAGATACCATTTTACAGATGAGGCAAATGAAGTTCAGAGTTAAAGGCATTTTCTAGTAAGTTGCAGTGTCAGTATTGTAAAAAGTAAAGGTTTTGGGGGAAGAGATGCTCAGATTTGAACTCTACTTATCTTTAGCCATTAATGTTGGGTACAAGATGAACCTAATCTCCCTATCATCAGTTTTCTTATTTACAACATGAAGAAAATAATGTACTAGCCTCAAAGAAGTTTTGTGACAAATGCATCAGAAATTACATGGAAAAGTGTCTAGCACACTGAAAATAAATTATCATTTCTCCCCATTTTCCTCATTCTACCTCAGCTTTCTACTGGGGCTAGAGTCCAGGGCATCTGACTCCCAGTCCAGTGAGCTCTGCAATGCACCATTCTGCTTCCTCCTCTGTCTACACTGCAAATTAAGGCAGAAAAGCAGCAGGTACTACCATCCCTTGTATAAAACTTGTGAAGCACTGAGTAAAATACAGTTTCAACTTTAAAGTCTTTGTGACTTTAAGGCAAGGAGAACACAACATAACTTAAGAAATGTGAAAAGTGTTCAGCCAAGTGTCTGAGCACAAACCAAGAAAACAAAGGTAGCACTTATGTGAGCAGACCCAACTTAGGTAGCAATGAAATTCTGATGAGATTCCAAGTTGGGTCCACAATCTGGAAATACAAAATTAGACATTTTATATTAATATGAAGAACCTACAGGAGCTCCAAAAAATGTCAATGGTACTCACTAGCAATAGGGCTTACCCTGCTTTCTTAAATACACAAAGAGCAAGGCCTGACCCAATGCTAGGTACTAACTTGATACTTACAAAAAGTGTTCTACTCCCCAACATAAGATACTGATTTTGACTGTGGGGATGGGGGTCATTGGTAGAGAAAAAAAATCCCCTACTTCATGCTACTACGGTACACGTCATAATATATAGCCCAATAATAACTGATATTTACTGGGCACCTATATGTCCCAGCTACTAAACTATATTCTACATACCTTAACATCATTTAATCTTTACAACAAATTAATGAGGTGTACACCATTACCCCCCATTTTGCAGAAGAGAGCACTGAAGCCCAGAAACCTTAAGCCCAAAATCCATAGACAGTAAATGATGGCCGTAAGATTTGAACTCAAGTCTCTCTGACTCCATGTTCAGTTTTTTTATGAGTTTCTCACAGTTCCCAGTGACTCAGTCCAGAAAACCGTGAATAACTCTAAACATAATGTATTGGTAATAATACAGTTGTTCCTTAATGTGTTTCACCTACCATCACTACCCAATCAGTGACTAGTATCTGTTAATTTACTGCCTAAATAACACCCACTCCTTCCCCACACACAACCTTACCTTAAAAACGACTGCAAATCTTATTGAAGTATTTCTGCTTTCTGTCTGATCCTCTCCAATCCATAAATTACAAAGGACCCCAGAGAAATTCTATCTAAAACATTTGCTTCTATAACCCTTTTCTTAAGACTTTTTAGTAATTCACTATGGTCTACAGCAGTGCCTAATTCACTGATGCAAGGGAATCCCCAGAGGAGGTACAGAGCTCTGATCCCACCCTAACTTAGTCCAGAGTTGTCTGAATCTGAAGCTACAGGTAGACCTGAGTACCTGTAATTTTGCATTAAAGATCTTAGGCAGGCACTAAAAATCATTTGGCCTACAGGATACAAATTCAAAGCATTAGCTTGGCATTCAAGGCCCATGCTCTAGTTCCTTACTTCTTCCACTAACTTCCCCATATGACCTTTGAGCCATACTATCCTGTTTCATTTCCTCTGTCTTAACTCTATTTTACCCCTCTGTGTCTTGGCCTACATGGCCATTCCCTCCAACTGGAATGACCTTGCACTGCTCTCATCCATTTGTCTCCCTTGCTATGTTATCTCATAATTCAGGTCCCAACTTAAGAGGCCATCACCTACACCATGAAGCCCTTTTTTTTTTAAAAAAAAAGATTTAATTTACTTAGAGAGAGAGAGAGAGAGAGAAAGAGAAAGAGAGAGAAAAGCAGACTCCCCACTAAGCAGAGAGCCCAATGCAGAACCTGATCCCAGGACCTTAAGATCATGACCGGAGCTGAAGGCAGATGTCCAACCAATTGAGCCAACCAGGTACCCTCATGAAACCCTCTTGACTATCCCCTAGATGGAATATGGTCACATCCCCAACTTGTACAGTCTTCTTTCAGAAGCACCTATAATGTTTTATATCACAAATAATCTATGTATATATCTGTTTCCCATCCATCATCTGGTCTTTACTGATGAATTTCCCGTGTCTGGCCTAGATACTGTCTAAGCACTTCCTGTTAAATCACCTCCTTCTTTCTTTCCTCCTTGATTTACTCTTAAGACTCACAACAAATTTGAAAAACAGCCATATTGCCTTTTAAACAATATCTCAATTTGAAGGCCAAGATATATCCTAAACAACATTTGAGTCCTAATTAGGACACTGCTAAACTCTATCAGATAAATGAAATCCTCTCTTAAAAAATATCAAATCTTTCTCTCTCTCTGCCTGCTTCTCTACCTACTTGTGATCTCTGTCTATCAGATAAATAAATAAATAAAATCTTTTAAAAAATTGGGGCTCAGTGGGTTTAAGCCACTGCCTTTGGCTCAAGTAGTGATCTCAGGGTCCTGGGATTGAGCCCCATGTCGGGCTCTCTGCTCAGTGGGGAGCCTGCTTCTCTCTCTCTCTCTGCATTCCTCTCTTCTTAGTTGTGATCTCTATCTGTCAAATAAATAAATAAATAAAATCTTTTTAAAAAATACCAAATATTTAACATATATTTAATCGTACTATCTCCCACTTCCTGCCTACAAATTCTTCCTTATATCTAAACCAAATCCCTGAGATTATTTTTCCCTCTGTCCTCAACAGAAAGAAACACACTTCTTGACATACCCTTACCTTACCTTTCTTTCTATATTACAGTTAAACACAAGCTGAACAAAATGTAATCTAGAATAAAACCTGAGAAAGAAAATGTGTCATACTTGGCATCATTTTGAGCTAGGTGAAAGTGAAGTAGTTAAGACCTGGTGCAACAGTAGATAAACATAGATGAATTCAACTTGAAGAACAAGCTCTTTCCATTCTGCAAAGTGATCATGTGGTCTCTGACACAGTACCTTCCTAGCTCCCCTCTGCCATTATTATGAACACGTAAGTTGCTGCCAGACAGAGCCTGCTCTCCTTTATCCCTGGCCACTGTTTACTTTCCTCCACAGTTTCTCCTCTGGAATCCACTTTGGTATACTACTCTAGGAGTTGGAAGCCTGAGATTCCATCATAAATTGTGACACTAACTTGTTGCCATAACAACCATGGACCAGTCACGTTTTATTCTGACCTTCAGTTTTCTCATCTTATAAAACCTAAATTAGCAGAGCACTTCAAGTACATAAAGCACACTGATATACATTTATCTCATGAGATCTGCATAACCACTCTGAGGAAGACTCAGGGAGATGACTCAGGGGAAGTTTGGGACGATTAAGTAAGTTGTCTTAAGTGGAATACCTATGAAGTAGTAGAGTTTTAATTTGAGTTCTGGTTTTAATTCCTAATCTGGCACTCTTTCTAATATTCCAAACTACCTTGTGGTATCTATAAAATAAGGGTGTTGGATTACTGATGTTTAATTTAACAACAATTTAACAATTTAATTTAATTTAACATAATTTAAAAATTATATGAATAACATTTCATAAATTTTAAAATACCTTCACATTCATTATCATCCATTCTGTCAGTAAGAATGTATTCAGTACCTACCATAAACCAGGTACCTTTAGATTAGGGATATGGTGTTGAAAAGGTCAGAAAAAAGTGACTGCCTTTAGGAAGCTTCCATTTTCGGGGAGGTGCCTGAAACAAGCATATAAAGCCTCAAAAAATCATTTCAGCTACTGATAAGTACAGCAGGGTAAGGAGATACATAGTTGACTAATAAGTATCCTTTTTTTTTAAAGATTTTATTTATTTATTTGACAGAGGAGAGAGATCACAGTAGGAGAGAGGAAGGGAAGAGATCACAGAGAGAGGGGAAGGGAAGCAGGCCCCCTGCTGAGCAGAGAGCCCAATGTGGGACTCGATCCCAGGACCCTGAGATCATGACCTGAGCCGAAGGCAGCGGCTTAACCCACTGAGCCACCCAGGCGCCCAGTATCTTTTTTTTTTTAAAGATTTTATTTATTTATTTGACAGACAGATCACAAGTAGGCGGAGAGAAGAGAAGGAAGCAGTCTCCCTGCTGAGCGAGAGCCCGATGCACGGTTTGATCCCTGGATCCTGGGATCATGACCCAAGCTGAAGGCAGAGAATTTAACTCACTGAGCCACCCAAGCTCCCTGACTAATAAGTATCTTATTTAATTTCCCTAACAACCCTGCCATATACAGATTTTCATTAACCCCATTCTCCAGATGAGCAAAAGGAGTCAGAACTAAGCCATTGATTGACAGAGCTAGGCCGAGACACAGTAACTTCTGACTATGTATTACATGCTCCTTCCATTCTGCTGCCTTACTCCTGGTACTAGTTTTCTAGGATTCCATGATTTAGTCTCCAAATAACTGACTCTTCAATAATGTCCTATCTCTGAAGGACAATGAGACGTAGGCTAAATGCTCTGTGATTGTGAAGTAAGGAGCACCAGACAGCTTTCAAAGCACCAGGTTGTAGGTTCACTTGTTTATCTCTATCAATTCATTGAGTAGCAGAAATTGTTTTTTGTTTATTGTTCTGCCCCCAGTGCCTAGCACATGGCTTGACTCCTAAGTAGTGTTTTTTAAATATTTACTGATTCCAGGGGTACCTCTGTGGCTCAGAGAGTTAGGTGGCCAACTCTTGATTTCAGTTCAGGTTATAATATCATGGGTTGTGGTACTGAGCTCTGCACGGGGCTCCAGACTCAGGGAGAAGTCTTGAAGATTCTCTCCCTCTGCCCCTCTTCTCAATCACATGTGCACTCTCTCTCTAAGATAAAAATATAAACCTTTAAAAAATATTTACTGAACTTGTGAATGAATGACTGAATGAACAAACTAATGAACTAATGAGAAAACAAATTAACATAGCTTGCAGAAAACTAGCTTAGTGTGTTCCTGGCAAAAGAAACAGTTTAACCCTCGACCCCTCCTGAGAAGCAAGCTTCAGCTGCTTTCTCCTAGGAGCAAACAGGCATGACAAAACGCCAGGTGTGAGCTGGCATCTGAGGGTGAGAGAAAAGGAATCTTCATACTACAAGACGCATAACTAGGTAAGCTGAAAATGAAATGGTTTTTGCATTTTTGAAGTTGAAAAGGGCTATATTCTATCTGATGAGGACTAGAGTGTTCTGGAGACCTTTCATGGAGCTAAGTAATACTGGCTGCCTAGGGGGCCCTGTGCTCTACTTTCATTTAAATGTCCAAAACAGAACTAACCAACCAATCAATATCCTAAACACAATTTGCTTAGATGTTAATGTCATATACATATAAAAACAGTGGTCCCATGCTCACTTCAGTAGTACTAAAATTGGAACATTACAGAGAAGATTAGCATGGCCCTGTGCAAGAATGGCATGCAAATTAGTGAAGGGTTCCATATTAAAAAGCAAAATAGTGGTCTCTACACATCTACAACAGACTTGGATAGTGGCAAGAAAAAATACCCACGTAAAGGAAGAAAGCTAGTATTTAAATAACACCACATGCCAATACCATGACACCTATAGTCACACTTACTGAGTAACTATAGATCCTATCTATGAACTGGAGATAGCCACAACATCTACCCACCTGGTTAATCCACATAAGTGAATTAAGTGAGCTAATTCATGTTAGATATACATGGTATGTAATACACATTGAGGAACAAAACAAGATGCTACAGCACACCACCATCATCATAATCATTTTATTGTCATTATCACCATCTTCTATGTGCCGTCTATATTTTATATGCTTTCATACCAATTATCATAATTGATATCATAATTATCATAATGTATCTTTTCCACAACCTTGCATGGAAGAAATGATAGATGAAGACACTAAAGCACAGTGAGACATCATAACTTGTCTAAGGTTCTGCAGTTGGAAAGAAACACATCAAGAAGTAATAACTAGTAAGATGGCAGAGGAGTAGGAGACCTAAATTTCATCTGGTCCCAGGAATTCAGATAGTTATTAAACCGTTCTGAACACCTATGAACTCCACAGGAGATCAAAGAGAAGAATAGCAGCAACTTTATGAACAGAAAAGTGACTACTTTCTGGAATGCAGGACGTGTGGAGAGGTGAATCTCAGGCGATATATGGGAAGATAGGCCATGGGGGGAGGGACCCTCTGTCAGCCAGCTCCTGGCACATGATAGAGCAGCAAAGCACAAGATCAGAACTTTTAAAAGTCTGCTCCACTGAGGGACGTCGTTCCAGTGGCTAAGCAGAGGGTGGAGCCCTCACTGAAATAGTGTGTTCTCAGGGCCCTCAGGGTCACAGAAAGATGAAGGGTGCCTGAGTGTGGCAGAGCTGCTAGGTATCAGAGCAGGGAAGCCGGCTGCAAAGACAGAGCTGAGGACTGGGATCTCAGCTCGGGGTTGCCATAAACTGTGATCCAAATCATAGTGGGGCCACTTCTCTTCCAGTGGGCATCCACCAAGTGGCAGATCCGGGGAGACCCCCCCCCACCTTCTGCCACTGGGAGAGGTGGCAAAGGAGGATGCTGTAGGAATCTGCTGGGTTTGGAGACTCCAAACAGGGCTGTGTGCCAGAGATAGAAACACTTGGTCACAGGTCAGGTGAGCATGGATGGGGGCCAGAGACCAGGGAGACAGGAATGTTTGAATGTTTTTCTCTGAGGGTTCACTGAGTAGTGAGGCCCCCAAGCTCTGGGCTCCTCTGGGCCAGATATTGGGAGGCAGCCATTTTCATTCTCGTCCTCCAAAGCTATACGGAAAGCATTCAGGAAACAAAACTACCAAAAGCAAACCCCAGAAGATTACTTAGCCTGGCCCTTGGCAAGGGCAGTGCAATTCTGTATGGGGCAAAGACACTTGAGAATCACTGCAACAGGCCCCTCTCCCAGAAGATCAGCAAGAACATCCAACCAAGACCAAGTTTACCAAGCATTGAAAACTGCAAAAATCCAGCACTAGAGCAATACAGCACATAGAATTCATGGCTTTTTTCCCAGGATTCCTTAGTCTTTCAAAGTTAAATTATAATTTTCTTTATTTTTTTTTAATTTCCCCCCTTTCCTATTTTAACCAAAATCTTACCAATACCTTTTAAAAAATTCTTTTAATTTTCATTTTTACAATCATATTCTATCCCTTCATTATATTTGGCCTTATTTAATATAAGTGTACATATAAGTCTGTCTTTCTTTAACATTTTGGGACACAGTTTCTTCTAACACCAAAATGCACCCTAAATCTAGTGTATGGCTTTGTTCTAGCCTCCCTCCTGATCACAAGCTCTACCGTTTTTAATTTTTTTTTCTTTCTCTTTTCAACCTTCTTATCTTATCAATTACTTTTTAAATTTTTTTAATTTTTCATCTTCACAGTTCTATTTCATCCCTTCATCATATTTACCCTTATTTTTGTGTGTATATATATATATATACACATATATATATATAAGCTTTTCTGCCTTTAAAATTTTGGGAAGCAGTTTCTTCTAATGGACCAAATTACACCCAAAATCTAGTGTGTGACTCTGTTCTATTCACCAGTCTGATCATATTTTTTATTCCTTTCTTTTCCCCCTGGTTGGGGGACTCCTCTGATTTGTTTAGTGTAGATTTTTCCGGATTCATTGTTACCCATTTTGTTCTCTCATTAATCTATTCTTCTCTGGACAAAATGACAAAACAGAAAAACTCACCTCAAAAAAAAAAAAAAAAAGAACAAGAGGTAATACCAAATGCCAGGGACCTAATCAATATAGACATTAGTAAGATGCTGGAACCAGAGTTCAAAATGACAATTATAAAGATACTTACTAGCTGGGCTTGAAAAAAGTATAGAAAATACTAGATAACCACTTTTAGGAGAAATAAAAGATCTAAAATCTAACCAAGTCAAAATAAAAAAGACTATTAATGAGGTTATATAAGACAAATTAGATTTTAAACACAAGGTGATAATAAGAGATGAGGAAGGACACTATATCTTACTTAAAGGGTTGGTCCAACAAGAAGATCGAACAATTTTAAATATCTATGTCCCCTAACATGGGAGCAGCCAGCTACATAAAGCAATTAATAACAAAATCAAAGAAACACATCGACAATAATACAATAATAGTAGGGGACTTTAAAACCCCCCTCATTGAAAAGGACCAATCATCTAAGCAAAAGATCAACAAGGAAAGAAAGGATTTAAATGACACACTGGGACATGGACATCACAAATATATTCAGAACATTCCATCCCCAAGCAACAGAATACACTAATTCTTTTTCAGTGCACGTGGAACATTCTCCAGAATAGATCACATCCTGGGTCACAAATCAGTTCTCAACCAGTACCAAAAGATTGTGATTATTCCCTGCTTATTTTCAGAACACAATGCTTTGACACTAGAACTCAATCACAAGAAAGTTAGAAAGAACTCAAATACATGGAGGCTAAAAAGCATTCTACTGAAAAATGAATGGGTCAAACAGAAAATTAAAGAAGAATTTTAAAAAATAATGGAAATGAATTAAAATGAAAATACAACTGTTCAAAGTCTTTGGGATGAAGCAAAGGTGATCTTAAGAGTAAAGTATAGGACGCCTGGGTGGCTCAGTGGGTCAAAGCCTCTGCCTTTGGCTCAGGTCATGATCTCATGGTCCTGGGATTGAGCCCCACATTGGGCTCCCTGCTCACTGGGGAGCCTGCTTCCCTTCCTTTCTCTCTGCCTGCCTCTCTGCCTACTTGTGATCTCTGTCAAATAAATAAGTAACATCCTTTTTTTTTTTTTTAAAGATTAAGTATATAGCAACACAAGCCTTTCTGAAAAAAGAAGAGAGGTCTCAAGTACACAACCTAACCCTACACATAAAGGAGCTGGAGAAATTACAGCAAAGAAAGCCTAATCCAGCAGAAGAAGAGAAATCATACAGAAACCAATGAAATAGAAACCAAAAGAAGAGTAAAATAGATCAATGAAACTAGGAGCTCATTCTTTGAAAGAATTAATAAGATTGATAAACCCCTGGCCAGACTTACCAGAAAGGACTCAAATTAATAAAATCATGGATAAAAGAAGAGAGATCACAACCAACACCAAAGAAATAGAAACAATTATAAGAACATATGGGCAACTATATGCCAGCAAATGTGACAATCTGGAAGAAATAGATGCATTCCTAGAGACATATAAACTACCAAAACTAAACCAGAAAGAAATAGAAAACCTGAATAGATACATAACCGGTAAGGAAATTGAAGCAGTAATCAAAACTCTCCCAAAAATAAGAGCCCAGGGCCAGACGGCTACCCAGGGGAATTCCACCATTTACAAAAGAATTAATACCTATTCTCCTGAAACTGTTAAAAAAAAAAAATAGAAATGGAAGGAGAACTTCCAAACTCATTATATGAGGCCAGTATTGCCTTGATCCCCAAACCAGACAAAGAGCCCATCAAAAAAAGAGAATTACAGACTAATATCTCTGATGAACATGGATGCAAAAATTCTCCAGACAAATGGATAAGGAAGATGTGGTCCATATACACTATGGAGTATTATGCCTCCATCAGAAAGGATGAATACCCAACTTTTGTAGCAACATGGACTGGACTGGAAGAGATTATGCTGAGTGAAGTAAGTCAAGCAGAGAGAGTCAATTATCATATGGTTTCACTTATTTGTGCAGCATAACAAATAACATAGAGGACAAGGGGAGATGGAGAGGAGAAGGGAGTTGAGGGAAATTGGAAGGGGAGGTGAACCATGAGAGACTATGGACTCTGAAAAACAATCTGAGGGTTTTGAAGGGGTGGGGCGTGGGAGGTTGGGGGAACCAGGTAGTGGGTATTGGAGAGGGCACGGATTGCATGGAGCACTGGGTGTGGTGCAAAAACAATGAATACTGTTATGCTGAAAATAAATTTTAAAAAAGTTGTGGGAAGGAAATCTGGGATAAAATGAAATAGATTTTGGTAAATATTTATTCCTTCCTCACTCTATATATTCCTACTTGTTTCAATTAATTGATACCTATTAGATTGGCATGAACTCTACCCCCAAAAAATTTCTCACCAAAATACTAGTCAATAGGTGTAAAAGGATTATTCACCACAACCAAGTGGGATTTATTCCTGGACTGCAAGTTTGGATCAACATCTGCAAACCAATCAATGTGATACAATACATTAGTAAAAGGAAGAACAAGAACCATATGATATTCTCAATAGATGCAGAGAAAGCATTTGACAAAGTACGTCATCCTTTCTTGATCAAAGCTCTTCACAGTTTAGAGATAGAGAGTACAAAGCTCAATATCATAAATGCCATCTATGAAAAGCCCACAGCCCACAGCAAGTATCATTTTCAATGCGGAAAAACTGAAAGCTTTTCCCCTAAGTTCATGAACATGGTAGGGATGTCCACTATCACCTCCACTATTCAAAATAATTCTAGACGTCCTAGCTGCAGCAATCAGACAACAAAAAGAAATAAAAGGCATCTGAATCAGCAAAGAAGTCAAACTATCACTCTTTGAAGATAATATGATTCTTTATGTGGAAAACACAAAAGATTCCATCTCAAAGCTGTCAGAACTCATATAGGAATTCAGTAGAGTGTCAGGATAAGAAAAATCAATGCACAGAAATCAGTTGCATTTCCATACACCAACAGCAAGACAGAAAAAAAAGAAGTTAAAGAGTCTATCCCATTTACATTTGCCCCCAAAACCATAAAATACCTAGGAATAAATCTAATCAAATAGACAAAGAATCTGTACTCAGAAAGCTATAGAATACTCATGAAAGAAATTGAGGAAGACACAAAGAAATGGAAAAAATTTCCACTTGCATGGATTGGAAGAACAAATAATGTTAAAATGTCTATGCTACTTATAGTATCTCCACATTTAATGCAATCCTTATCAAAATACCATCAAGATTTTTCAAAGAAATGGAACAAGTAATCCTAAAATTTGTGTGGAACCAGAAAAGACCCTGAATAGCCAGAGGAATGTTGAAAAAGAAAACCAAAGCTGATGGCATCACAATTCTGGACATCAAGCTTTATTACAAAGCTGTAATCATCAAGATAGTAATGGTACTGGCACAGAAATAGAGACACAGATCAATGGAACAGAATAGAGAGCCCAGAAATGGACCTTCAACTCTGTGGTCAACTAATGTTTGACAAAGCAAGAAAGAATGTCCAGGGTATCTGGGTGGCTCAGTGGGTTAAGCCTCTGCCTTCAGCTCAGGTCATGATCTCAGGGTTCTGGGATCGAGTCCCACATCGGGGGCTTTCTGCTCGGCAGGGAGCCTGCTTCCTCCTCTTTCTCTCTCTGCTTGCCTCTCTGCCTATTTGTGATCTCTCTGTGTCAAATAAATAAAATCTTTAAAAAAAAAAGAATGTCCAATGGAAAAGAAAGTCTCTTCAACAAATGTTGTTGGGAAAATTGGATACCTGCATGCAAAAGAATGAAACTGGGCCATTTCATTACACCATGCACAAAAATAGACTCAAATTGGATGAAAGATCTTAATGTGACATAGGTATCCATCAAAATACTTGAGGAGAACACAGGCAACAATCTTTTCAACCTTGGCTGTACCAACTTCTTCCTAGAAACATTGTCAAAGGCAATGTAAGCAAGGGCAAAAATGAACTACTGGGACTTCATCAAGATATAAATCTTTTGCACAGCAAAGGAAACAGTCAACAAAACTAAAAGACAGCCTACAGAATGGGAGAAGATATTTGCAAATGACCTATCAGATAAAGGGCTAGTATCCATAACCTATAATCTATAATTATCAAACTCAACACCCAATGAACAAATAATCCAATCAAGAAATGGGCTGAAGACACGAACAGTCATTTCTGCAAAGAAGACATCCAAATGCCAACAGACACATGAAAAAGTGTTCAACATCACTTGACATCATGGAAATGCAAATCAAAACCTCAGTGAGACACCAACTCACACCAGTCAGAATGGCTAAAATTAACAAGTCAGTGTTTTAGTTTTCAGAGCGCATGTCTTTCATTTTTTAGTTATTCCCAGGTATTTTATCATTTTTGGTGCAGTTGTAAATGGGATTGTTTTCTTTTTTAAAAAATATTTTTTTATTTCTTTGTCAGAGAGAGAGCAAGCACGGACACAAGCAGGGTCCAGGGGACCAGCAGGCAGAGGGAGAAGCAGACTCCTCATTGAGCAAGGAGCCCAATATGTGACTGGATCCCAGGAGCCAGGGATCATGACCTGAGCTAAAGGCAGACGCTTAACTGACTGAGCCACCCAGGTGTCCTATTAAACCCAGGGATTATTTTCTTAATTTCTTTTTTTACTGCTGCAGTATTGGTGTATAGAAATCCAACAGATTTCTATATGTTGATTTTGTATCCTGTAACTTCACTCAGTTTGTTTATCAGTTCCAGCAGTTTTTTGGTGGAGTCTTTCAGGTTTTCTGTGTAGAAAATCATGTCATCTGCAAATAATGAAATTTTTACTTCTTCCTGCCTGATTCTTTTTTTTCTGTTTTTCAAAACTCATACTCTCTATTGATCTATGTTCAAATTTGCTGATTCTTTCTTCTGCTAACTCAAATTTATTCTTTAGCCTATTTAGTGTATTTTTCATTTCAATTATAGTTTTCAACTCCAGATTTGCCATTTGGTTGTTCTTTATAATTTCTATCACTTGATCTTCTCTATTTGATGAGAAATTGTTCTCTTGCTTTCCTTTAGTATTTTGGAATTATTTCCTTTAGTTAATTGAATGTATTTAAAGTAGCTATAAATATATTACTTTGTCTAGTAAGTCCAATGTCTGGGATTCCTCATGGACACTTTATGTTGGCCACTTCTTTTTCCTGTGTATGGGCCATACTTTCTCTTTTGTTTGCAAAATAAATTTAAAAAAATGAGATCATTTTTTTAAATTTATTTTTTTAGGTTTTTATTTAAATTTCAGTTAATTAACAGACAGTGTAATATTAGTTTCAGGTGTACAGTATAGTGATCCAACACTTCCATAAGAGGCAAACTAAGAATGCTGATGTGCTTCTTTCTGGAACTTGTTCTTATTCTGTTTGGTCATTTGTTTATTTAATGACTTGGCTAAATTAATTCTGAGAAGTCTATTTATCCCACATTATGAAGTGTCTGATGTCTCTGCTCAGATATATTCCCTTGTTTTTAATCTTTTAGACCTGTTTCCCATAGGTCAACCCCACATCTACATAAACCACTTTTTGGTCAAATGTTGTACTTTAAACCTCCTTATCCAGTTAAACTCTTACCCTTTACCACTAGATGTGCATGTAATTGACTACTTTCATAGTTCTGGGAGTTTAAAATTTTGCTCCACATTTACACAGGGACAAGTCTTTCAGAGGTTCTTTCTCTGGTTACTTTTCAGGAAGTGTGGTTCTGGGCAAGTCTTCCATTCAGCTCAAGACAAGTATGTTTTTTTTTTTTAATTAAGCTTGGCTTCCTATGAGTTGCCCAGGGGTCAGGGTAGCATATTGTTGAGGCAATGTTTGGTCTGAGACTGTGCTTAAATATCTGTAGCCTTGAGCCTTCTACATTTTATTGATGCATATGTGTGTGGCTTGAGGAATGTTTTAGAGTCTGCCCCTCATCTTGATTTACTTTATCCTTAGTAGGTGCAGCCTTACACATGTGCACAGCACTGCAGAGATTCAGAAACAAGTGTAATCACACACAGCCTCTTTTGGCTGTCTATTTTCCTTGTTCTTTCTGGTAACCTTCCAGCTGGGCTAGTATTTAGCTTGTTGTTTCTAGTAGGATGGAGCTAACAATCCCCTCTTAATTGCTTACCTTCAAGGTCTCCACTGTTTTTGACAATGCCCACAGACATGAACTTTTTCATGCTCTGTTCCAAATAAAGTAAGTCCCCTCAGGCAGACCTGTGGAACTCTCCATCTAAAGCTCTGCTTTACCCCTTTGGTGGAAACTCTGTGTCACTGCAGTGGAACTGGGGGCCAGGGACAGTGATCTTCTTCTCCCAATGTGACTTCTCTGTTCAAGGAGTGGATCCTGGGGAATGATGGTAGTCCCTAGTCCTCTTGGCTTACCTTTCTTGGTATAGAACTTTCACCTTATATATGAGTTAGGTCAGACAGAATCAGTTCCCCAATATTCTTGGCTTACCACCACTGGGGCAGAATCTTCATGAGTAGAAACTAGGTAATAGATGGGACCTCCAGTCTTCCAGAATAGTGCTTCTGCAATACACAGGTAAGGGGCATAAGAGATGCTGATGTCTTGCCCCTCTGGGGAAGAAACTATAGCCCTAGAGCAGGAGTTGGAAGGAAAGCCAACATTCATCTTCTTGGCCCCTCTTGTCTGAAGAATAACTTCCATCACACAGAGCAAGGGGTGAGGATGAGAGCAGATTATAGTTCAAATGCCACAGCCTCCTGCAATTATTCTGAGAATTTAATTTTAGATTTTCATGAATAAATGTTTCTCTATTTGCTATATGCCTTTAGGACAATTTCCAGAGATTTTAAATGATTGTTTTTATAAAGTTTTTTTTCAGTTAAAAGGCTATTTTGTTGGGAGGAGTATTCACTGTGATCCTTGAATTGCCACTCCAGAAGTCCTGCGCTAGGAACACTTGGTCTTGGACTGGAAAGACTGGAAAGGGCATATAGAAGTAGCAGAAATAATGTTTATTTAAATTGTTTTTTCAGGGTACCTGGGTGGCTCAGTGGGTTAAGCCTTCAGCTCAGGTCATGATCTCAGGGTCCTGGGATCGAGGCCCACATCAGGCTCTCTTCTTGGCAGAGAGCCTGCTTCCCCTCTCTCTCTGCCTGTCTCTCTGCCTACTTGTGATCTCTCTCTCTCTCTGTCAAATAAATAAATAAAATGTTAAAAAAATAAATTGTTTTTTCAGGCAGGCAGATAGGTAAGAAGGCAGTTGCCCCAAACAGAGAAAGAACATGTACAAACAGATGTATAAATAAGGCTGGAAGACTGAAATACTAGAGGTCAAGTGACTACAATGAGTAAGCTAGGCTAAGGAGATTAGACAATGTCCTACAGGCAATGAAGAGCCATGAGAGAGCTTTAAAATGGGGAGTGATCTGGGCAATCTACATTCAGACAGTTTGGGTGGCTAAGGTTCTAAACAATTTAAAAGGAATTAGATTTAATCCCAGGATTTGCAAAAGCAGAGAAAGAAATGTGAGAATGAAGTTATCATACAGACCAATGGTTTTTGGTTATGTGAATCAGACCAAAATCCTACATAATTTTTTGTGAAAATAAATTAACATTTAATACTCACAGCTAAAATAATTAAGAAATTTTTTAAAAAAGCCAGTTATGCTCCTTTGGTTAGAATATTTGCACATTCATTTAACGAAATGCTTAAATACATAGGTGATGTATCAACAGAACATATGCTGATGTTTTTTAAAGTAAAAATTAATATGAAAAATAAAAATAAATCTTTGTTTTAAAATGTGTTTTGAGGGGTGCCTGGGTGGCTCAGTGGGTTATAGCCTCTGCCTTTGGCTCAGGTCATGATCCTAGGGTTCTGGGGTCAAGCCCTGCATTGGGATCTCTGCTCAGTGGGGAGCCTGCTTCCCACCCCCACTCTCTCTGCCTGCCTCTCTGCCTACTTGTGATCTCTGTCTGTCAAATAACTAAATAAAATCTTTTTAAAAAAATAAAATAAAATGTGTTTTGTACTTCCTTGAAAATAAATTGGACACCAGGGTGGCTCATTCAGGTAACTGTCTGACTCCTGATTTTGCCTCAAGTCATGATCTCAGGTTCCTAAGGCCAAGCCCTGCATCAGGCTCCATGTTGAATGGGGAGCCTGCTTAAGAGTCTCTCTCTCCTCCTACCCCTCCCCATTCATTCTCCCTCAAAAACAAACAAACAAATTCCATCTCTGAGTTGTTTAGGTACATATTTTTTAAAGTAAGAAACTCTTTTTATAAAATAATCTGGTTAAACTGAATTATCACTGGAATGGGCATCAGGAGCACAGAATCCCAGTCTGCACTTTTTGTCATTAGCTTGCTGTGGAAAGTTTAGAGTCTATTCCCTTCACTGGGACTAAATTTCTATTTCCTTTGCAAGGAAAAATTTGTAACACATATGACAAAAAGCCAAATTCCTTTATATACAAAGAGCTCCATAAATCAATAAGAAACAGATGAAAGGCCAAACAAAAACAACAACAAATGGGCTCAAGCCAAGAACATCCAGTTCACATGCAAAGAAATATACATGGCCAATAAACAGGTGAAAAGATGCTAATGTTCACATAATTAAAGAGAGGAAACTTAAAATAATGATAAGGCATTTTTTTAAGATTTTATTTATTTATTTGACAGAGAGAAATCACAAGTAGATGGAGAGGCAGGCAGAGAGAAGAGAGAGGGAAGCAGGCTCCCTGCTGAGCAGAGAGCCCGATGTGGGACTCGATCCCAGGACCCTGAGATCATGACCTGAGCCGAAGGCAGCGGCTTAACCCACTGAGCCACCCAGGCGCCCTGATAAGGCATTTTTTGAACCTATAATATTTACAAGGATTTGAAACTCTGGTAAGTACCTAAAGTTTGCAGTTTTTGGGGCAAGGTAAAAGGTACTTTACCAGATTTAAAATGCATACACTGTTTTACCCAACAATTTAGCAACTATGAATTTATATTTTTCAAAAGTATCATAATAAAGGTATACAATCATATTAACTAACAATTATTTTATTTTCTATGCACCTGACACTTACTGTATAAATACTTAAGTTCTTAATGTGTATTATTAAGAATCCTTACAATGGTATTATAGAATAGAGAGCATTATTATCTCAATTTCTTTATAGGAAGGCATTGAGGCAGAGAGAAATTAAGTACTTTGCCCAAAGTCATACAGTAAGAAGATGGTGACACCAATAGTTGGAAGAAAATACCCTGGATTTAGAATTATTCCCCTTAAACACTGTATACTGCCTTTTGAGGATGTTAATTGCAGCACTACTTTTTTTTTTTAATTTATTCATTTATTTATTTATTTTCAGCATGGCAGTATTCATTGTTTTTGCACCACACCCAGTGCTCCATGCAATCTGTGCCCTCTCTAATACCTAGCACCTGGTTCCCCCAACCTTCCACCCCTCGCCGCTTCAAACCCCTCAGATTGTTTTTCAGAGTCCATAGTCTTTCATGGTTCACCTCCCCTTCCAATTTCCCCCAACTCCCTTCTTCTCTCTAACTCCCCTTGTCCTTCATGCTATTTGTTATGCTCCACAAATAAAGGAAACCATATGATAATTGACTCTCTCTGCTTGACTTATTTCACTCAACATAATCTCTTCCAGTCCCGTCCATGTTGCTACATAAGTTGGGTATTCATCCTTTCTGATGGAGGCATAATACTCCATAGTGTATATGGACCACATCTTCCTTATCCATTCGCCCATTGGAGGGCATCTTGGCTCTTTCCACAGTTTGGCGACCGTGGCCATTGCTGCTATAAACATTGGGGTACAGATGCAGCACTACTTTTAATACCAAAAAATCAGCGAGAAAAATAAAATACATACATATGTGTGTGTGTGTGTGTGTGTGTGTGTGTGTGTGTGTGTGTACAAAACCACAATGAGATGTTACCTCACACCTGAGGCTACTATAAAAAAGACAAGAAATAAGCATTGATGAGGATGTGGAAAAAAGAGGAACCCACTGAGCCACCTAGGCTCCTCTACCTGAAATTAATATAACATTGTATATCAACTGAACTTCAATTTTAAAATATCACAAGAAAATGTGGTGTAAAAGCAGCCTTGATAAAACTTGACTTTGTTATCTATTTAAATTTCTCTAGCATTAGGATACACTGGATAAAAACCAATCTTTTTCCTTGTGATGAGAAGTTCTAAGATTTATTTCTTGATGACTTTCAAATATGCACAAGCACAATATTATTGATTGTAGTCATTGTGCTGTACATTATATCCCCATGTTTAGTTTGCTCACTTTTTTTGTTTTGTAGCTTTCACATAGAAGTGAGATCATATGGTATTCCCTTTCTCTATGGACTTATTTCACTTAGCACAAAACCCTCAAGTCTTCAAAGTTCACATCATAAGAAAAAAATTGTAACTTTCTATGGTGATGAATGGTAACTAGACTTAATGTGGTGATCATTTACCAATGAATACAAATTTCAAATCATTACATTGTATACCTGAAACTAATATAATGCTATATGTCAATTACATCTCAATTTAAAAAGTTAAAGTAATGGAACATAAATTGGTCACATACCAATATATTTAATGTCACCACTAAAGGCAGACATACAATACTTTAAAATCTGTGGGTAAAATTAAGTTTTATTAAAAAAGAATTTGGCGGGGCACCTGGGTGGCTCAGTGTGTTAAAGCCTCTGCTTTCAGCTCAGGTCATGATCCCAGGGTCCTGGGTTCGAGCCCCACATGGGGTTACTGCTCAGCAGGGAGCCTGCTTCCCCTCCTCTCTCTCTGCCTGCCTTTCTGCCTACTTGTGATCTCTGTCTGTCAAATAAATAAATAAAATTTTTTAAAAAGAAAAAAAGAAAAGAATTTTTAAAAAAAGATTTGGCAAGATTGCATTTTTTGATGGTGGTATAATATTCCATTGTGTATGTATACCACATCTCCTTTTTGCAATGAGGGTATTATGCTGAGTGAAGTAAGTCAATCAGAGAAAGACAATTATCATTTGGTCACACTGATGTGCGGAATTTAAGAAACAAAACAGAGGATCATAGGGAAAGAGAAGAAAACGTAAAACAACACAAAACCAGAGGGAGACAAACCATAAGAGACTTTTATTCATAGGAAACAACTAGGGTTGCTGAAGGGGAGGGTAGTGAAGGGATGGGGTAACTGGATGATAGACTTCAAGGAGGACATGCAATGTAATGAATACTGTGTATCATATAAGACTGATGAATCACAAACCTGTACCTCTGAAACAAATATTACATTATATGTTAATTGAGTTTAAATAAAAAATGTTTATTAAAAATTTGGTAAGTTCTAGTTTTTTTTTCTTTTCTTCAAGAGGACTCAGGGATTCTTGGTCAAATATAAATTCTGGATACTAGTGTTCAAGAACTAGTAGTTAGCATTTTCTTATATATTGAGGTGCTTTTTCAAAAATAATCTTTATATGAATATAGAGCTACCTATGTTTCTTGAAACATAAGGAAATATACAATATAGGTCATACACATTATATTACTCCTTTAAATTTAAAACCAGTTAAAATTAAATTATCCTAAAATTGTTCAAGATTATATTGGTTGAAAATTTGGTATATGTTACATATAAATGCATTACTCATATTGACAAGTAAAACACTAAGGAATCAAAATATAAATAAGGAAAGATGTAAATATACAGTGCCATGCAAGAAAAAGTCAAACTAGGTAGGAAATCACACCACCACCAATAATAAAAGGAAATGCAAATTCAATCAAACATAAACTATATTTTTTAACATGAACTCTTAATGAAACCAGAAGAGAAAAAAAAACTAAAATTTATGAAGACCAGTGTTGTTGCAAATGCACTGAAACTATTATATGTTGCTCAAAGCACTTAAAATTGATATAAATCTTTTTGAAAGGACTATGACAATACATAGTTTGTATGAAAAATACAGATTTTTCATAGTTTTTATTTCATTTCCATTTAGTTAACATAAGGGGTTATATTAGTTTCAGATGTACAACAATTCCATACATCACCAGTGCTCATTACAAGTACCCTCCTTAATTCCCATCATCTATTTAACCCATTCCCTTACCCACCCCCCCACCCCCGGTAACCAGGAATTTGTTGACTATAGTTAAGAATCTGTTACTTGCTGCTTGGGTTCTCTCTCTCTTCCTTTTCTTGTCTGTTTTATTTCTTAAATTCCACATATGAATCAAATCATATGGTATTTGCCAATCCCTGACTGATTTATTTCCCTTAATTACTCTATAGCTCCATTCATGCCCTTGAAAATGGCAAGATTTCATTCTTTCATTCTTTTTTATGGCTGACTAATATTCCATCACACACACACACACACACACACACACCCCTACTCCATCCATTTTCCTATCAATGAACACCACTTGGGCTATTTCCATAATTTGGCTATTGTAGATAATGCTGCCATAAACCTCAGTATGCTTCTGTCTCCTTGAACTAGTACTTTTGTATTTTAGGGATAAATACCCAGGATAATAATTTTTGGATTGTAGGATAGTTCTATGTATAACTTTTTGAGGAAACTTTCCATATTGTTTTCCAGAGTGGCTGTACTGCATTGCATTCCCACCAACAGCGAACAGGGTTCTTTTATCCCCACATGCTCGCCAACACCTATTTTTTCACATGTTATTAATTTTAGCCATTCTGACAGATGTGAGGTGTTATCTTGTAGTTTTGACTTTCATTCCCTGATAATGAGTGATGTTGAACATCGTTTCATGTGTCTTTTGGCCTTCTGTTATGTCTTTGGAGAAATGTCTGTTCATGTCTTCTGGTCCTTTTTTAATTGGATTATTTGTTTTTTGGCATTGACTTATAGAAGTTCTTTATATATTTTGGATACTAACACTTTATCAAACATGTCATTTACAAACATCTTCTCCCATTCAATAGGTTGTCCTTTAATTTTACTGACTGTTTTCTACACTGTGTGGAAGATTTTTATTTTGATGTACTCCCAATAGTTTATTTTTGCTTCTGTTTCCCCTTGCCTCAGGAGATATATCTAGGAAATATTATTAAAGTCATTATCAGAGACATTACTCTCTGTGTTTTCTTCTAGGATTTTTATGGCTTCAGGTCTCACATTACCTTTTTAACCCATTTGAAGTTTATTTTTGTGTATGGTGTAAGGCAGTGGTCCATTGTCATTTTTATCGTATGCAGCTGGCCAGTTTTCCCAACACCATTCATTGAAGAGATTACCTTTTTTCCATTGGATATTCTTGCCTACTTTGTTGAAGATTAATTGACCATATAATCATGGGTTTATTTCTGGGTTTTCTAATTCTGTTTTATTGATCTATCTGTATATATTTGTGTTATATTACAAAACAATTATAAAACAAAACAATTACAAAACAATAATGTTTTGATTACTATTGTTTTGTAATATAATTTGAAAGTCTGGGATTGTGATGTCTCCAGCTCTGCTCCTCCCTGCCCTCCCGAGCCATAAGGTTGCTTTGGCTCTTTGAGGTTTTTTTAAGTTCCATACAAATTTTAGGATTGCTTGTTCTAGTTCTGTGAAAAATGGTGGTGGTATTTTATAGGGATTGCATTAAATGTATAGATTGCTTTGGGTAGCATAGACATTTTAACAATATTTGTTCTTCTAATCCATGAGCTTTAAGAAAGTCTGTTTCTTTGTGTCATCTTCAATTTTTTTTTTCATCAGTGTGTTATCATTTTCAGAGAACAGACCTTTCACCTCTTTTGCCAAGTTTATTCCTAGGTACTTTATTATTTTGGTACAACTGTAAATGGTATTGTTTTCTTAGTTTCTCTTCTAAATTGATCCCAAGAAATAATTGAATCAAATCAAATAGCTACATTAATAGATATATTTACTGTCAAGTTATCCATAGTATTTAAAACTGAGAAGCAATTAGATGTCCAACAACAAAAACTGCTTTAATTGGTTTAACACATTATGGCATATTTACTTTATGGCTGTGCTCCAAAATAGAAATTTCTGTGTTGATGGAAATGTTCTAGATCTACACTGTCCAAAATGGCAGTCACTAGACACATGTGGCTATTGAATTCTTGACTTGTGGCTAATGAGACTGAGAAATAGAATTTTTCTCTACTTTAATTTTAATTAGTTTAACTTAAATATCCACATACCTAAGTGCAGTTCTTTGGTATGTCAAGAAACACTTAAAATGAAAATAATATATGTCAAGAGAAAAAAAGTAAAAATATAAAAGAAACGAACCTTGACAGAAAAACTATATTTTATATAAACTGAGTATAAAAATATATTTATATGGATAAACATAAAAAAGAAAAATTGTAAAATATGCAAACGTGAAAAAGAATTTTGATAACTAGCTATACTTTTACTTGTGTTTAATTTTTTAATTACTTGTTCAATATTAAACATTTTTTAAAAGATTACATTACAGGGGCACCTGGGTGGCTCAGTGGGTTAAGCCGCTGCCTTTGGCTCAGGTCATGATCTCAGAGTGCTGGGATCGAGTCCCACATCGGGCTCTCTGCTCAGCAGGGAACCTGCTTCCCTCTCTCTCTCTCTCTGCCTACCTCTCTGTCAAATAAATAAATAAAATCTTAAAAAAAAAGATTACATTACAGGTTGGAATTTCAACTTTTATGATGATACACATTTCTGAAATATACATTATATTCACTAATAACAATTTATCAAGTCAGCCAATAAGCTTTTCTTTAAATGATTTTAATCTTCTTTGCCAAGAGCAAAGCAATAAAGAACCAGGCTCTTCCTAATTGTCTTGTCCTCAAAAATAACACTTCTAAAACATGACAGGGTCCATGAAAACCAAAAGCTGGTTCCACTTTAGCTATAATAAAAGGGAGTGGAGAGAGAAAACTAGCTAGGAACATATTTCTGTTGATGAAATTTAAAAAAAAAAAAAAAACAGGATAGAAGGGTCTGAAGCCCTCTTAATCTTAGAATTTTGAGGTTAAGGGTCAGAGCTGATCTAATTTCTACTTCTATCCTCCATTTCATAGATACCAAAGGCACAATTTTCATATGACTAACTTCCACTGGAAGCAGTAAACTGTGGTGGGGTCTGCATGCTAGGTTGTTTCCAACGACCACAAACAATGTGAAGCTTGATTTACATATCACACCTGTTTTCATCGTGATGGCTGACCTTTGAAAATCCAAGAGCCCTGCTACGCATAGAACTTGGAAGATTAGTTTGTCTGGACAATTTGAATAAAAGAAAACTTGGGGTTCTTGTTGGATCTGGAGGCCTGTGCCCAAATTCTGCAAACACACTGGCAACGTAACTGGATGTGAGCATAAGGCTGGTGACAAGGTAAAATGGGTGTTCTTTCAATCCTAGAGCCAAAATTTGACAGGGAGAAGTCAATGTATAGAACGTTTTGATCCCACTTGATTGTGTTACATGCAGGAATCCCCCCTGTGAAAATTAAATGGAGGTTCATCTGCACAGTTCTGAAAGAGTACATGAGTCACCATGGAGAGAGAACATCTGGATGCAGAATGAATTGTTCTCTCTTATTATTTTTATTAATACTTACTTGAATCATACTTTAAAGTTAACAAAATGATTTTGAACCCATTATTCCATTTCATGTTTGTAACAACTCTGTGAAGTAGGCCCAATACTAAGAACAGCTGCCTCTAGAACCAATGTTTGCATAGTACATGGTCTTTCATGTGCATTTTCTCAATTTTCTCAATTCTTCTCTATAACTCTAGGAAATAGGCAAGATGTATCAAATTTCAATTTTATAGTTATGGAAACTGAGGTTCAAAGAAGAGCAGGTTCCCTATGGATTCATAACGAAATTATGCAGTAATACCAGTGCCTGAACCCTAGTGTTCTAATTCTAAGCTTCAAGGTGTTTCAAAAACACTATGTAGTCTCGTTGTATTCATATATATTAATGATGTGCACAAAGAGCCAATAGAAGGCCTGGACTCTTTCTTTCTATTTTTTTTTAAGATTTTATTTATTTATTTGACAGAGAAATCACAAGTAGGCAGAGAGGTAGGGAGAGAGAGTGGGGGGAAACAGGCTCCCAGCTGAGCAGAGAGCCCAATGCGGGGCTCTATACCAGGGCCCTGAAATCATGACCTGAGCTGAAAGCAGAGGCTTAACCCACTGAGCCACCCAGGCGCCCCAGGCCTGGACTCTTTCGTTCAAATTTTGTGTACTTGCAATGCAATCCCTAGACCCATCCAGTAATCATACTGCTCATCCTTTTACACCATAGCCCCCCCCCCCTGCAGTAGCCTCCTTATGCTCTCCCTACTTCTAGGTTCACCACTTTGCATATCATCATTATAAAATACAAACCTTCTGGATCATACCTCTGTTTAAAATCCTCTGAGGACAAACTAATGACTGCCAAGTCTTAATGGGGAAAAATTAAATTGGAGATGGCAATACTCATTTCATGTATAGTGTCTGCTATATAAGAAATGCTCACTATAAAGCAAATTATTATTTTAAATCCTTCTAAGACTATTCACAGGACAAAGTGCCAAAGCTTCAGGATGGCATGCAAGGCTCTTCATAACCTAACACCTAATATATTACCAACTACATGCATTCTGCTTAAGCAACACTGGACTATTTGCCATTCCCTCAGACTCTGTGTGCTAGCATGCTTCTGTGCTAGTTCTTTTGTCTGGAGTGCCTTTCTTCCCTCAACTTGACCTCCTCTGAGAACATTCCATTAACATTTTTTTTTTCTTCAGAATTAATCATATTTTCAAAACTTTATATTCATTATGCTATGACATATTTTAAAATAGCAATTTGCTTGCATATTTGTTTTCCCTGTTAGACTACAAACACCTAGAGGTCAAAAATGCATATCTCTTCTGTTAACAGAATGATTAACACAGTTCCTGGCACATAGTAAGCATTAATATATGCTTATTGATCAATTCAATTAAAGGGTACCACAATTATGTTACCTGAAAACCAGAATATCACATATCCAGTTTTGAACAAATACAAACCAATAAACCTTAGATTTGATGTTCTTGTCCAGTTCTTAAACAGACAGATGGAAGGAAATCATACAGTTTCCCTGAGTTACCCTAGTGCTGCTTGACAGCCATGAAGATAAGAAGGGAAAAACTGCTTTTCTCAAACAAGTAAAAAGGCCAGATGACCATTTCATAGGCTGCAGTGTGGCTATAAAACAAAATGACAAATCACTTAACAAATGCTTTGTCATAGAGAACACTCCAGGGTAGAATGAACATACATGCACACCAAGCTGATCCTTTGGAGAGTCTGCCCAAAATCAAAGTGGGACTATCCAAGCAAAAAGGTTGAATCAACCCACTACCATGCACATATCTCCTCTCAAAACTACCAGGCAATTCCAATAAAGCCCTCCGTAATACAGGGCATTTGGAGACTCCTTTCAAAATTTCTAAGGCTGAGACCTTGGTGCTTTCCAATGTACTGAGATTCCTAATAAACTCATTCCCAGAAAAGGAAGTGCTATCCTAATTATTTTTGGATTTCACTTAACCATTTCCAGTCCATAAAATTTTCTTTCTTGCACTGGTCACTGACAGATCAAGGTGAAGGGGACTGTTTCAAGGAAGCCATGACTATCAATTCTGCAATGTTTCAAAGAACATTCTAAGGTTACTATCACCAGGTCAGGCCCTTCCTTTGGAGACACAATGGTGGCCTGCAGTGAAAACTACCACTATACTACCAGAATAAAAGATTCACAGACCAAAAAAAAATGCAAATAATATTTTTTTTTCAATTTCCTTTATAAGGAACAAATTTCTTCAGGCAGCGGTTGAGTATGCTAATATTAAGGTTAACTTAATGTGATCTTGTCATAGTCACACACAAGCTGTTTAGAAGTCAAGAGAGAATTTCAACAATAGTAGGGAACTCTAGGTTCATTCTTTAGGTAAATGGTCTTGGTTGGTAATTATCAACCCGTGTGTATGTAGGGATATATCAGAATTTCTAGGAGATGTCATTTAGAGAAACATATTAAGTACCGTGATAGCTTTGATTATTCTGGCACAATGACTAATTTACTGGAGGATTTCCAACACCACATAAAAATAAATAAAACAAATAGTTTTATGTTTACTGAAAAATGATTGATGCTTATTAGAAATATCAACTCATCAGTCTCAATAAATCTGAAGTAGCCCATGAATCTGCATTTGCAACAGGTACCTAAGGGAACTCTATATAGGTGGTCCTGGGTTCACATGTTGAAAGTCCTGTCCTAGTCCATCTGGGAAGCCACCCAAATCCTTATTCTGTAAGTGCTACATATTTCCCATGTTATACACACCAAGGCTAGAAAGAAGGACAAACACAAAGTTAGCAAATATTTAGAACCGACTCGTAACAAACAAATGTGGATTTCAAAAGTTACCTTCAAGCATTGTAAGATGGAGTTACTCTTATTCTCTCAGAGGACAATTAGTATGTAGAATGTGGTGATACCTGGTGAATTTATCCAAACCTCTAAGTCCTCTCCTTGGAGCAGGCGAGTGGTGGTGGCTCACAGAGCCCAGTGCAATAACCTTGCCTAATCTGTTCCTTGTTTATATTCCTAGAGGCAACACATGTCCACACACACATACACATACACATCCCACCACAACTCCTAGCCTTCTATCAAAGAACAGCTGCTGGCTGGAGGGGATGGCTCCTCCAGTCACATCACATAAAAAAGAGCTCTTTTTTCCTGACTTCTTTGTTGTTGCTGTTGTTGTTATCCACCATCTCATGAGTGAGAAATAATGGTTAAGAAAGAGCTCTATAGCCAGGCTATCTGGGTACTAATCCTGATTCTGATACTTCCTAGCTGTGAAACTTCTGTTGATCTCAGCACCTTTACCAACATCTTGAGCCTTGCCTCCTTGAGATACTATGTCCATTTTCTCTGTGACTCACCTAAAACATCACCCTTTGTCTTCCCAAAACCACTTTCCTGAAGTTATGCCTTTGTCATCTCTCACTTTCTTTCCTCCCTAAATTGTCTCCCAATCTCTAGCTCTGCTTTATCATTCTTCACACATCACTACCAACCCTTATCCACATTGCTGTCAGAATTTTCTTTCTAAATTACAAATCTGATAATTTCACACATAATAATGTCCAAACTCCTTAACCTAGAACTCAAAGTTTCTTATGATCTGGCCCAACCCATTCTTTCAAACACATTTCCTATTACATTTATGCATTTATGCATCCTATACTGAACTACTTTGTATTTGTATGTGATATAAATGGGACAGTTTTCCAACCTCCATATTTTCTCTGCTGTAGTAGAATGGCAGGCATAAGGCCTACGTATTCTAAGATCACACTGTGGGAAAGTCTACGTAAGGCCAAATTATATTCTTGTACTTCCTTATTTCTGCGTGAAAAACACTTTTTTAAAAAAAGATTTTATTTACTTATTTGACAGGCAGAGATCTCAAGTAGGTGGAGAGGCACAAAGAGAGAGAGAGGAAGAAGCAGGCTCCCTGCTGCACAGAGAGCCTGATGTGGGGATCAATCCCAGGACTCTGGGATCATGAACTGAGCTGAAGGCAGAGGCTTTAGCCCACTGAGCCACCCAGGCACCCCTGAAAAAGACTTTTATAATAGGTCCAGGAGAATCAAAATCATTAGTAGTAATACCACCCAAATTAGTAATACATATCTCCTTTTACCATAAAAGCCACATTTTACAACTAGTTTCAAGTCAGGGTAGGTTACTTCCATCATGACATGCAAAAGGAAACTGAAGCATAAGACAAAGAGCTTCTCCTAGTGCACATGATAAGTATATTGGTATCTTTACTACTATATAACAAACTGTCACAAACTTAGCAGGTTAAAACAACATTCACTTATTATCTCACAATTCTGTAATCCAGATGTCTTAGTGGGTTCAGTTAGGTCCTCTGCTAAGGGTCTTGCTAGGCTAAAATCAACTAGACTTATCCCTTATATGGAGGTACTGGGTGGATGAATCCACTTCCAAGTTCCCTGGTCATTGACAGAATTCATTTCTTTTGTAGCTTTAGTTATGACATTCCCATTTTCTTGCTGTCAGGTAGGGTTCCTTCCATCTTCAAGTCAATATTAACACATTAAAACCCTCTCAAGTTTCAAATTTTCAATTCGTTACTAGGTCACAAAGTGTCTCAACTTTTGAGGAGTTGTGTGTGATCAAATGCTTCTTAAAGTCAACCATGCCATATAACATAACCTAGTCATGGAAATGATATATTCACAGGTTCTATCCACACTCAAAGGTAGGTTATCATACAAGGACAAAGATCACTGGGATAATTTTAAAATTACTAAAGCTAGGATTTTAACTATATGGGACAGACTTTAAACATTCTGAAAAAATGTCAAAATTCTATCTGGGTAACATACTTTTGTATTAAAATGGACTGGGTATAGATAATTTAGCTTGCTATTCTGAAACAGAAAGATAAATGTGAAATAAGGATTATTTTCTAATTATTTTCTAAATTTTTAAATTCTAAATTCTATTTCTAATTATTTTCTAAAGTATTTATGGTCATGTAAAAGTTCTAGAAAAAAATTAAAGAGGTCATGGTCCTATCTCCAACTTAATTCAGTACCATATTTTTCAGAACACATTACCATCTATGGTCAAGCCATAACTGCAAAAGGGAATCTGACAGTGGTGTGAATATTAGTACAGGTAGCTCACTAAAACTGAAGGCAAGAGACTGAATTAGGTCTTCCACTGAATTGTTCTGTGACTGAGCAAGTCACTGTGGGCCTCAGTTCACCCATTTGTAAAGTGAAAGGATTGGATTGAGTTATCTATAAGCTCCCATTCATTTGAAACAATCCATGGTTCTACTTCTCATTCATCTTTCTATATTATCCTTCTGGGTTAAATATAAACCTTTCAAGAATCTACACTTGCTGGTAGGAGCTGGATAAAGTGAAACCAAAGTAGTAGTCAAGCCCATAAAATTTGGGAATCTGAAAAAGACTTTTATAGTTACCTGCAGGCCTATAAAGAATAAAATAATAAATCTAAAAGTACCTTGTCAGTATTTGCCATTCTAACTGGTGTAAGGTGGTATTTCAATGTAGTTTTGATTTGAATTTCCCTGATGGCTAATGATGATGAACATTTTTTCATGTGTCTGTTAGTCATTTGTATGTCTTCTTCGGAGAAGTGTCTGTTCATGTCTTCTGCCCATTTTCTGGCTTGATTATTTGTTTTTTTGGGTGTTGAGTTTGAGAAGTTCTTTATAGACCTTGGATAACAACAAATGCTCGTAAAGTTGTGGAGAAAGGGAACCCTTTTACACTATTGGTGGGAATGCAAGTTGGTGCAGTCACTTTGGAAAACAGTGCTTGTTCCTCAAAAAATTAAAAACAGAGCAACCCCAAGACCCAGCAATTGCACTACTGGGTATTTACCCCAAAGATACAGATATAGTGAAAAGAAGGGCCTTATGTACCCCAGTGTTCATAGCAGCAATGTCCACAATAACCAAACTGTGGAAGGAACTCAGATGCCCTTCAACAGAAACATGGATAAAGATGTGTTTCACACACACACACACACACACACACACACACACAATGGAACACGACTCAGCCATCAGTAAGGATGAACTCTTACCATTTCCACTGACATGGATGAGAATGGGTAGATTATGCTGAGTGAAATAAGCCAAGCAGAGAAAGTCAATTACCACATGGTTTCACTTATTTGTGGAGCATAAATAATAACATAGAGGATATTAGGAAAAGAAAGGGAAAAATGAAGGGGGAGAGAACCAGAGTGAGAGACAAACCATGATAGACTATGGACTCTGGGAAACAAACTGAGGGTTTTAGAAGAGAGGGGCAGTGGGGAGATAGGTGAGCCTGATGATGGCTATTAGGGTGGGCACGTATTGCATGGGGCACTAGGTGTTATAGGCAAACAATGAATCATGGAACACTACATCAAAAACTAGTGATGTACTGAATGGTGATCAACGTAACATAGTATTAAAAATTAAAATTAAAAAATAAAAGTACCTACTATATAGTGAGATTCAAGAACTCCTTCATTCTGAACTATTATATAACTACATCATTGACCGCTTACTCTGTACTTAGTATTTCCCATTGCAAGGGGATTTCAAACATCAGAAGACAGAATAGATTGAGTATAGGGCACTGAAGCTTCTTTCAACCCTGAAATCCTAAAATATAAAGTTTAAGTTACAAGATATATAGCCTTTACTATCGATCAATCTGTGCTGGAGAGAGGGGGAATTATTTGGGAAGTAAAAAGGTCAGAAATGTGTTTTTCTTCCTTAGTTAATGAATAAACAACAATAAAAAAGTACACACTGTTAGCTGCTGCATAACCCCTTATCCCGTGTGTTTTCATGATGATCTTGATAAAATCATCCATTTAATTTATTTTAAAAGCACAAAAAATTTACACTGGAAACTTTTAATAACTAAAAATATAAAAGTACATCTTTCTACCAAAAAATAGTGTATATTGCTGTTAGAAAAATCATCAGAAAGAACTAAGTAAAATTTGTGGAAGATCTTCTTTTTCAAGTGACCATTGCTGAATTAACAAATACGTCCCCAAAATACCCAATTTAATTGAAGCTAGTTTTCTTTGTAATCACCTTTGTTTTGTAAACAGTAGTGAACATAATAAAAAAATAAAAAACAAAAACAAAAACAAAACAGATGAATGAATAAAGAAGATGTGGTACATATATATAATAGACTATTACTCAGCCATCAGAAAGGATGAATACCCACTATTTGCAGAGACACAGATGGAGCTGGAGGTGATTATGTTAAGTGAAATAAGGCAACCAGAGAAAGACAAACATCATATGGTTTCACTCATATGTGAAACATAAAGAATAGCATGGAGGACCACAGGGGAAGGGAGGGAAAACTGAACAGGAAGAAATCAGAGGGGGAGACAAACCACAAGAGACTCTGGACTCTGGGAAACAAACTGAGGGTTACACAGGGAAGGGGATGAGGGAGGGGGGTAACCGGGTTTTAAGGAGGGAACATGTGGTGATGAGCACTGGGTATTACACACAACTAATGAATCATTGAGCATTACATCAAAACCTAATGATGTTGGGGCGCCTGGGTGGCTCAGTGGGTTAAAGCCTCTGCCTTCGGCTCAGGTCATGATCTCAGGGTCCTGGGATCGAGCCCCGCATCGGGCTCTCTGCTCAGCGGGGAGCCTGCTTCCTCCTCTCTCTCTGCCTGCCTCTCTGCCTACTTGTGATCTCTCTCTCTGTCAAATAAATAAATAAAATCTTTAAAAAAAAAAACCTAATGATGTAATATATGCTGGCTAACTGAAAAAAATTTAAAAAATAGATCTTAAAAAATAAACGTAGGAGGGGCAAGATGGCAGAGGAGCAGGAGACCCTGTTTTCAACCAGTCCCCTGAATTGAGCAAGATATCTACCAGAGCACACTAAACACCCCTGAAATCAGCCTGAGATGTAAGACCACACACTTCTGGATCTCTATGGGGGCAGAGGATCATCAGTGGAGAGGTACAGAGGAGTTGGGGGTATGTGGACTGACATCACAGAATAAACACAAGGTGAGGGAGCCGCCAGAAGCAAGCCATTGGAAAGCAAAACCCCAGTGTGAAAGTGCCTGCACTTGGGGACAAGCATTAACTTGGAGACCAGTGGCTGTAAGTTGGGAAGGGACTGACAACAACACTCAAACAGAACAAAGGGACTTAAGGGACAATTGTTGGGACTGGGCAGCCACAAGAAAGGACCCAAGCCCACTGCAGCCAGCGCCCACCCACAGCCAGTGCCTGCTCACACCTGAGATACCACCTTACACCAGTTAGAATGGCAAAAATTGACAAAGCAAGAAACAACAAACGTTTGAGAGGTTGTGGAGAAAGGGAAACCCTCTTACATTGTTTGTGGGAATGGAAATTGGTACAGCCACTTTGGAAAACAGTGTGGAGGTTCCTCAAAAAATTAAAATTAGAGCTACTCTATGGTCTGGCAATTGCACTACTGGGTATTTACTCCAAAGATACAGATGTAATGAAAAGAAGGGCCATATGTACTCCAATGTTCATAGCAGCAATGCCCACAATAGTCAAACTGCAGAAAGAGTCAAGATTCCCTTCAACAGATGAATGGAAAAAGAAGATATAGTCCATATATACAATGGAATATTACTCAGCAATCAGAAAAGATGAATACCCAACTTTTGCATTAACATGGATGGGACTGGAGGAGACTATGCTAAGTGAAATAACTCAAGCAGAGAAAGTCAGTTATCATATGATTTCACTTATATGTGGAACATAAGGAATAGCACAGAGGACATTAAGAGAAGGAGGGAAAAAATAAAGGGGGGGAAATCAGATGGGGAGATGAACCATGAGGCTGTGGACTCTGAGAGACACACTGAGGGTTTTAAAATGGAAGGGGGTGGGGGATGTGTGAGCCTGGTGGTGGGTATTAAGGAGGGCACATATTGTACTTCCTGGTGATCTGAGAATTTCAGTGTGCTCTTACTACAAGTATATATTGCAACTTTTAATTTAGTAAGGCTCCCCAATGATGAAAAGGAGGGCAAATGGAAACGTCAAGCGGGGTCATGGGACCTTATGGAATGCTCGAAGGCAGTGATGGGAAAACTATGGCCTGAATGCCATATCCAGCCTGCTACCTTTTTACATAAAGTTATATCAGAATACAGCCATAAACATTTATTTACTTTTGTGTTACAACAGCGAAGTTGAGCAGTTGTGACAGACCGTATGTCTCACAAAGCCAAAAGTATTTACTATTTGGGCTACTGCAGAAAAGTTTGCTGTTCTTTGTTCAAGAGAGGTTACAGAAACATTTCCTACACTTCAGTGAAATGACTTTTTGAAGAAGTTTCTACACTAAGCAAATTGTTTCCTAGCTATGTAATTTAGAGCCTGTCTATTCCTCTGCTCCTCTCCCTGTAAGATGGGTATGATGTGGCTGTAAGGCATGGTATAAAACCTAATTACCATTTCAGGGCACAGAACAATGCTTGACACATGGTATCTAGAGACAAAGAATCAGAACAACTACCCATCTTAAAGGAATCATTACTTTTCAGCACAAATTAGGGGCCACTTTATTATTTGAACTGCCTAAAAAAATGTCTTCACATAAGGCTTTTCAAGAGAGATTGCTCCAGGGATGACACAACCAGTTCCACTAAGAAAACGGCATGTAATGTCTGGTGCCCACTAATCTATGTTTGTTTAAAATAAATGTGTGAAGTTCATGTTGGCATGATAATCCAATTATCCATCTGACTAGTTTCTTATAGGGTTATATGGGAAAACTGAATACACAGAGAGTGTAAACACAGTCAAAATCCTCAAAGCAAAAAATGCTTAAAGTGTATTTTTTTTTTAAATTGCATATGGAGGCCAAGGTAGATTTTTAAACCATTTTAAAAATCTGATATTCAAGCTACTTTGGGCTGCTGACAGGCCATCCAGAGTGTGAGGAAGACCTGGAAATGTCAGGGCCATGTGAGCCACAGCCACAGCTGAAGCCCCATGGGCAAGCACCAGAAGCACCCAGGAGGCCAGGATTATGCTGGCAGCATGCATAGCCACAGAATTAACTTCAACAAATATCACTCAGGTTACTTTGAAAAAGTTGGTACGCAGCATTACCACTTAAAGAGGAATCCAGAGCTTCTGCCCAGGAGTCAACATTGATAAACTGTGGACCTTGGGCAGTGAGCAGACATAGGTAAATGCTGCCCAAAACAAGACTGAAGCTGCTCCCAACACTGATGTATTGTGATCGGACTACTACAAAGTTTTGGGAAAGGGAAAGCTCCCCAAACAGCCTGTCATGGTGAAGAACACATTCTTCAGTAGAAGAGCTGAGGAGAAGATTAAGAATGAGGCTGGGTGCTGGAGTAGGGGTGGGGGCTGTATCCTGGTAGCCTGAAGTCACCTGAAGGGAAGTTCATTAAATGCTAACAAGTTTTTTTCAAAACAAATAAATAAGTAAATAACAGATATTCAAACTAATCTAAATAGAACTTTTAATTTCAACACTTTCTTAAAATATATTTTTTAATGTTTTTAAGATATATATATATATATATTTATTTGTTTAATTCAAAAGTAAAAATTAATTGACCTGAAGCTAATACAATACTATGTTAACTATACTGGAATTAACATTAGGAACTTAATCAAAATCAGATTTTAAAAATTTAATTGATGCAAAAGCAAAGCATATAAATATGTTATCTAGAATGTTACACACACACAAAAGTGGGATGACCAAGGAAACTCTCGGCCGATAGGAAAGAAACCATTATGAGGTTTCGTAGCTCTATAAGCTTTTGGTACTACATAATTCTTTGAGGATCACGTAATTCAATCTCTCATTTTGCAAGGACACTGAGGCCCAAAGAAATGTTAAATGACTTGCTGGTTAGTGGCAGAGTTAAGACTAGATTCCAAGTTTCCTCGATTTCATTACCCCAGGGTTTCTCAATCTCCACACTACTTTGTTGTGGGTGCCTGTTTTTGCATTATAAAATGTTTAGCAGCATGTTTGAGCTCTACCCTAGATGTTAAAAGCACTTTCCCCACCTCAGTTGTAACAAAAATGTCTCTACACAAAACCAAAAGACCTTGGAGGAGGGGAGCAGAATTGACCTCAGTGAGAGCCACTGACATATATTATGTTAGCAGTAACTTTCCCCCAGGTTTATTTAGATATAACTGATGTACAGCACTGCATATGCTTAAAGTGTACAACTGATGATTTTGTTACATTGCATATATTATGAGATGATTACTACAATAGGGTGAGTTAACACTTCCATCACCTCACATACTTATAGATAGATAAATAGATATAGATATAGATACAGATATATAGATATGTGTGTATGTATGTATATATTTGTTGGCAGATATACTCTCTTAGCAACTTTCAAGTGCATAATACAGTATTGTTAACTATATTCACCATGCTGTACATTAGATCCCCAGAATTTATTCAACTTACAAGTAAAAATTTGTACCCCCTGCACATCTACCTATTTCTCCCAGTCACTGGTAATCACCATTCTACTATTTCTATGAGTTTAATTTTTTAAATGCCACATATAACTGAGATCATACAGTACTTGTCTCTGTCTGACTGATTTCACTTTTGCTGGTAGTAATTTAATAGTGTTTTATTACTCATCTTTATGTTTTGAAGAAAAAGAAGAGACATGAAAAAAGTACTCAGAGCAATACAAGGAAAAGAATGAAGGTTCTCCAGATCCCTAGGATTAGTAAAGCCTAAGAAAACCTAAGATCTTATATACAGTAATTAAAAGAAAGTCTTTCCACCGTTTGAATTCAAATGAATGATGAAAAAAATCACCAAATCCCCTGTGAAATCTACCACCAAATCAGAAATTTCATGACCTAGTGAAGCCAAGAGTTCTTCATGTGAATTTTGTGAATGACCTAGATTGAAGTATGAAGACAGCTTTACAAAACCGAGATTATATCTTCCATCATACATTATTTACAGATATTATAGTCCCATAACTTTTCTATAATTTTTTTAAAGAAGGCTGTGGCAGACCGTGATTCTGCCACATTTTCAAGCTCATTTTATAGCTAATTTTTTCAATATTCAGTATGATGGCTTTGTAAATATTTAATTATTACTAGAAAAGCTAGCTGGACACAGCATTCATCAATAATCCTCTCACAATATTTTCTTAAATGTTCAAGCTAACACCTTTCAGGTAATTGGGTTGCTCAGAATGTTTTGGAAGAGGCAAGTTTAAGCACTTTTCTTTAGCAGGTATTCTAGTCAGAATCAAAGTCACAACTTGTGCAGATCTGCAATGGTAACAGTCTTCTTTTGGAATCTATTTCATTCTATACTGGGAAACTATGCAGTAGTTGAAAAGTATGGGGGGGGGACAAGATGGCGGGGAAATGGAAGGAGATGCCTTTTCAACCTGTACCCTAAAGTAAGCTGATTACCTACCAAAGAACTCCCATCACTCATGAAATCAGCCTGAGATCAGAATTATACACGTCTGGATCTCTACAGAGGCAGAAGATGCCAGTGGGCAGGTAAAGCGGTATGGGAATGGCGGACTGATATTGGAAGATAAACAAAAGGGGGAGGGAGCCACCAGAGGCGACTGGTTGGAAAGTAATACCCCAATACAAGCGAGAGTGCCCTGCATCTGGAGACCAGCATTAATTTGGAGACTGGTTGAAAGCACTCCAAAAGAGCAAAGGATCCTGGGCGGGGGGCGGAAATTGTGGGAATCGGGGCAGCTAGGGACAGGGGCTTAAGTCCCTGGTCCCAGGACAGCCTCCCCTGGCGCTGAGCCAGAGAGAGTGTGGCAGAGAAGCCAGGTCTTGGTCCCTAAGCCGCCAGCACGTGGGGTCCGGCTCCTGTGAGGGGATGGGAGCCATGCCGGACGACAGAACGCACGAGCCCTGCTATAGAGCCTGAGATGCACATGCCCCTCAACTTCCCCTGAGAGAGTAACAAAGCCGAGCAAGCGCCCTTTGTTACGCGCCATTGTTTCAGAGCCTAACACGCATGCATCAAACTCTCCCCCCAGAGAGGTGCGCGAAGGCCCAGCCTGGTGCTTTCAGACCTGCGCCCCGTTCTCAGAGCCTGAGACCCGCGTGTGACCCACAGCCTCCCTTGAAAGAGGTGTGCACACGCCGGGTGCTCTTAGACCCAGAAAGACCAGGCACTCCCAGCCCCGGACAGCAGGAAATTCTCAGTGTGCGATTGCTGCTTGGAACCTCTCTGGCGGTTTGGAGCTGCCCAGACAGCCGCCACTGCTGTGGTTTTGGGTATAAGTAAAAGATCCTGCGTCCCCAGGGACCACGACTCTGAACCTGCTCTGCCAGCAGCCAAGGGGGAACTTATTTGGGCTCTGCAGCCAGACTGATGCTTCTCTCTGAGAGGGAGTTCAGGATGCAGTTTGTTTTCCTCTAAAACTACAAAAACCATCAAAAGTGGTCAAGGTGAGAGGGGAAAAAAAGTGAACAAACATAAAACCCGCCAGAGAACAAAAGCCTGAAAAAAAACAGCTTCCTCAGAGCCCACCCCTTTGAGGGGGGCGGGAGGACTTAACTCAGGGAACATCATTGACTGAAAACCCATGTGGCAGGCCCCTCCCCCAGAAAACAAACCAAGAAGAAAAAAAAAAAAAGGGACTATAAGAGAACAACCACCACTACTTCATAAGAAAACTTTTATTTTTTACTCATTCGCACTATTCTGGTTCATATTTTTTATATAGATAATTTTTTAGCCTATTTACTATCACAGTGAGCTGTCTAGTACATCAAATTCCATAATAACCTTCTAACCTGAACTTTTTGATACATGCACCTATGTTTTTATTTGGCATTTCTATTTTTTGACTTTCTTTTTTTTTAATTTTAGTTTAGTTTAGTCTTATTCCTTTTTATTTTTATTTTCTAATATACATATAGACTTAAACTTCAAAGTAATCCCCTTTCCCCAATCAATACTACCCCTATAGGTAAACCAATTTTTAATCCACCTTTATCTTAAGGAAAGTTGAGTCTTTTAACAAAGATATAAAGATATATCCAGGAAGAATCAAAACAACCTTCCTTACCCACACTGAGAATTTATAACCACTCTCCCATCTTTTTCTTCCATCACTGTTTCTGTGTTTGTCCTGATAGTATATAAATATTACACTTGTGATTCTTTTAGACGAGGATCTTCCTTTATTTGCATATGTATATATTTTTTTCTCTTGTCATATACTTTTATCAAGTCTTTTTGTCTGTTTTTGTTTGTCTACTTCATAAATCTTACCTTGGGGCCCATTTGGGCTGAACCTTCTCTTTCATCTTCCCTTTCTTTCCTGTCTCTCTCTCTCTTTTTTCTTTTTCTTTTCTTTTGTATCTCGTTTGGGTGGGAATCCTGATTGCTCAGAAGTGTTCCGGGGTGCACCCTGACTACACCACGGTCAATACATCCAGCTACATCTGTTCAGTTATCTCTCAACAAAATGACTAGGAGGAGGAATGCCCAACAGAAGAAAAATACAGAGGATGGACCTTCTGCAACAGAGCTAACGGCTATTAACATAGACAATATGTTGTAAAGAGAATTCAGGCTAACAATTATCCAGGCAATAGCTAAGTTGGAGAAAGCCATGGATGACCAAACGGAATTGATTAGGGCTGAGCTGAAAGCGACCAGAGATGATGTTCGCAATGTAAGGGTTGAGCTTAAAGATACCAGGGCTGAGGTTCACAATGCTCTCAATGACTTCCAATCTAATCTAAATTCTCTCAAAGCTAGGGTAACTAAGACAGAAGATAGAATTAGTGATCTGGAGGACAAACAGATAGAGAGAAGGATCAGGAGGAAGCCTGGAACAAAGATCTTAGAAACCATGAAAACAGAATCAGAGAAATAAATGATGCCATGAAACGTTCAGTGTCAAAATTATTGTAATCCCTGAAGGGGAGGAGAAAGAAAGAAGTATAGAAGATATAGTGGAACAAGTTCTTCATGAAAAGTTTCTCAATCTCGTGAATGGAACCAGCGTTCATCTACTAGAGGCTGAAAGGTCTCCACCCAAGATTATACATCACGACACCTGATAGTCAAATTGAGGAATCATAATTGTAGATACCATCTCTTGAAAGCCGCTAGGACAAAGAGGCTCCTTACTTACAGAGGAAAGCCCATCAGAATAACGTTAGACCTGTACACAGAGACCTGGTAAGCCAGAAAGGGCTGGAAAGATATATTCAGGGCACTAAATGAGAAGGACATGCAGCCAAGAATACTTTATCCGGCAAGACTGACATTCAAAATGGATGGAGAGATAAAGAGTTTCCAAGACCGGCAAGGCTTAAAAGACTATGCAACCACAAACCGATACAGCAGGAAATATTAAGGGGGGTAATATAAAAAAGGAAAAATCCTAAGAATGGAATTGAACAGAAATAGAGAGACAATGTACAGAAAGAAAGTCTTCAAAGGTAACAGGATGTCAATAAAAACGTATCAATAATCACTCTCAATGTGAATGGCCTAAATGCGCCCATAAAATGGCACAGGGCTGCAGAATGGATAAAACGACAGGACCCATCCATATGTTGTCTACAAGAGACACATTTTGTACCTAAAGATACACCCAGACTGAAAGTGAAGGGATGGAGAAGGATTTTTCATGCCAATGGGCCTCAAAAGAAGGCCGGGGTAGCGATTCTCATATCAGATAAATTAGATTTTAAAGTAAAGACTGTAGTCAGAAATACAGAAGGACACTACATAATCCTTAAAGGGACTATTCACCAAGATGATCTAAAAATTGTAAATATCTATGCCCCCAACATGGGAGCAGCCAATTCCATAAGAAAACTGTTAATCAAGATAAACAGTCATATAGATATGAATACACTAATAGTAGGAGATCTTAACACTACTCTCTCAGAAATAGATCATCGAGCAGAAAATCAATAAAGAAACAAGAGCATTGAATGACACATTGGACAAAATGGACCAATATACAGAATATGGACCAAATACACAAAACATTCCACCCTAAAACAACAGAATACTCATTCTTCTCAAGTGCACATGGAACCTTCTCAAGAATAGACCACATACTGGGTCACAAATCAGGACTCAACTGATACCAAAAGACTGAGATGATTCCCTGCATATTCTCAGATCACAATGCTTTGAAACTGGAGCTCAATCACAAGGAAAAGTTCTGAAGGAACTCAAACACCTGGAAGCTAAAGATCACCTTGCTTAAGAATGCTTGGATCAAACAGGAGATCAAAGAGGAACTGAAAAAATTCATGGAAACCAATGAGAATGAAGACACTTCAGTCCAAAATCTATGGGATACAGCAAAGGCGGTCCTAAGGGGGAATTACATAGCCATCGAAGCCTCCCTCAAAAAATTGAAAAATCCAGAACACACCAGCTTCTCTACACCTTAAAGAACGGGAGAACCAACAGCAAATCAAACCAACTCCACATATAAGAAGTGAAATAATCAAGATTAGAGCTGAGATCAATGAGGTAGAAACCAGAGATACAGTAGAACGTATCATTGAAACTAGAAGCTGGTTCTTTGAAAGAATCAATAAGATCAATAAACCATTGGCCACACTAATCCAAAAGAAAAGAGAGAAAGCCCAAATTCATAAAATTATGAATGAAAAGGGAGAGATCACAACGAACACCAAGGAAGTAGAAACAATCATCAAAAGTTATTATCAACAGTTATATGCCAATAAGCTTAGAAACCTAGGTGAAATGGATGCATTCCTGGAAAACTATAAACTCTCAAAATTGAACCAGGAATAAATTTACAACCTGAATAGACCGATATCTAGTAAGGAGATTGAAGCGGTGATTAAAAACCTCCCAAAAAACAAGAGCCCAGGACCTGACGGATTCCCTAGGGAATTCTACCAAACTTTCAAAGAAGAAATAACACCTCGTCTCCTGAAGCTGTTTCAAAAAATTGAAGCATAAGGAAAACTTCCTGACCCTTTCTATGAAGCCAGCATTACCCTGATACCCAAACCAGGCAAAGACCTTACCAAAAGGTAGAATTTCAGACCAGTATCACTGATCAATATGGATGCTAATATTCTCAACAAGATCCTAACAAACAGGACCCAACAGCACATTAAAAAGATTAACCACCATGATCAGGTGGGATTCATCCCTGGGCTACAAGGATGGTTCAACATTTGCAAATCAATCAATGTGATAGAACAAATTAATATGAGAAGAGAGAAGAACCACATGGTCCTCTCAATTGATGCAGAAAAAGCATTTGACAAAAATCCAGCATCCGTTCCTGATTAAAACACTTCAAAGTATAGGGAGAGAGGGAACATTCCTGAACCTCATCAGATCTATCTATGAAAGACCCACAGCAAATATCATCCTCAATGGGAAAAAGCTTGCAGCCTTCCCGTTGAGATCAGGAACACGACAAAGATGCCCACTCTCACCACTCTAGTTCAACATAGTACTAGAAGTCCTAGCAACACCAATCAGACAACAAAGAGAAATAAAAGGTATCCAAATTGGCAATGAAGAAGTCAAACTCTCTATTCGCAGATGACATGATTCTTTATATGGAAAACCCAAAAGACTCCACCCCCAAACTACTAGAACTCATACAGCAATTCAGCAACGTGGCAGGATACAAAGTCAATGTACAGGAATCAGTGGCTTTCTTGTACACTAACAATGAAAATACAGAAAGGGAAATTAGAGAATCTATTCCATTGACTATAGCACCAAGAATCATAAGATACCTGGGAATAAACCTAACCAAAAAAGTAAAGGATCTGTACTCGAGGAACTACAGAACACTCATTAAAGAAATTGAAGAAGACACAAAAGGAAAGAAGACCAATCCATGGTCTTGGATCAGAAGAATACACATTGTTAAAATGTCTGTACTGCCTAGAGCAATCTATATTTTAAATGCCATTTTGATCAAAATTCCACCGGTATTCTTCAAAGAGCTGGAGCAAATAATCCAACAATTTGTATGGAATCAGAAGAGACTCCGAATCGCTAAGGAAATGTTGAAAAACAAAAATAAAACTGGGGGCATCACGTTATCTGATTTCAAGCTTTATTACAAAGCTGTGATCACAAAGACAGCATGGTACTGGCATAAATACAGGCACATAGACCAGTGGAACAGAGTAGAGAGCCCAGATATGGACCCTCAACTCTATGGTCAATTAATCTTCGACAAAACAGAAAAAAAATATACAGTGGAAAAAAGAAAGTCTCTTCAATAAATGGTGCTGGGAAAACTGGACAGCTATATGTAGAATAATGAAACTCGACCATTCTCTTACACCGTACACAAAGATAAACTCAAAATGGATAAAAGACCTCAATGTGAGACAGGAATCCATCAGAATCCTAGAGGAGAACATAGGCAGTAATCTCTTCGATATCAGCCACAGCAACTTCTTTCAAGATATGTCTCCAAAACAAAGGAAACAAAAGTGAAAATAAACTTTTGGGACTTCATCAAAATCAAAAGCTTCTGCACAGTAAAGGAAACAGTCAAGAAAACAAAGAGGAAACCCATGGAATGGGAGAAGATATGACAGTACAGACAAAAGGTTGATATCCAGGATCCATAATAAACTCCTCAAACTCAACACACACAAAACAGACAATCATATAAAAAAATGGGCAGAAGATATGAACAGACAGTTCTCCAATGAAGACATACAAATGGCTATCAGACACATGAAAAAATGTTCATCATCACTAGCCCTCAGGGAGATTCAAATTAAAACCACATTGTGATATCACCTTACACCAGTTAGAATGGCCAAAATTAACAAGACAGGAAACAACATGTGTTGGAGGGGATGTGGAGAAAGGGGAACCCTCTTCCACTGTTGGTGGGAATGCAAGTTGGTGCAGCCTCTTTGGAAAACAGTGTGGAGATTCCTCAAGAATTTAAAAATAGAGCTTCCCTATATCCCTGCAATTGGACTCCTGGGTATTTACCCCAAGGATACTGATGTAGTGAAAAGAAGGGCCATCTGTACCCCAATGTTTATAGCAGCAATGGCCACGGTTGCCAGACTGTGGAAAGAACCAAGATGCCCTTCAACAGACTAATGGATAAGGAAAATGTGGTCCATATACACTATGGAGTATTATGCCTCCATCAGAAAGGATGAATACCCAACTTTTGTAGCAACGTGGATGGGACTGGAAGAGATTATGCTGAATGAAATAAGTCAAGCAGAGAGAGTCAGTTATCATATGGTTTCACTTATTTGTGGAGCATAACAAATAGCACGAAGGATATGGGGAGTTAGAGAGGAGAAGGGAGTTGGGGTAAATTGGAGGGGGAGGTGAATCATGAGAGACTATGGACTCTGAAAAACAATCAGAGGGGTTTGAAGGGGCGGGAGGTGGGAGTTTGGTGTACCCAGGTTGTGGGTATTATAGAGGGCACGGACTGCATGGAGCACTGTGTGTGGTGAAAAAATAATGAATACTGTTATGCTGAAAATAAATTTTAAAAGATCTAAAAATAAAAAAAGTATGGAAGCTTTTCATTTCATCAAGAGATAAGAAGAGGAAGCTAAAGACCCATAAATGAACATTTTAAGTTTTTCACATTGATTTTTTTTAAAGATTTTATTTATTTATTTGACAGAGATCACAAGTAGGCAGAGAGGCAGGCAGAGAGAGAGAGGAGGAAGCAGGCTCCCTGCTGAGCAGAGAGCCTGATGCGGGACTCGATCCCAGGACCCTGAGATCATGACCTGAGCCGAAGGCAGTGGCTTAACCCACTGAGCCACCCAGGTGCCCCAACATTGATTTTGATTAAAGTTTATGCAGTAATTTTTTATTGTTCTTTCAGTTTTAAAAAACACTACGGTAAAATTTTTGTTTGGTTTGATTTATTAACGTTATGCTAAATATGTTAAGACATTGTGTTTGTAAGATAATGTTTTTTTCCATTTTCATTAAATAAATATATTACAAAGAACTTCTAGTTTGTGGTATCTTTTGTTTATCACATATATTATGACAAAACCGCTCCAATTATCCATATTTGTCTATTACATTGGAAATAATTGTCTTCGAAAAGCTTAACAATGATCTAAAATAAATCATTCCTCAGTTCTCTCTGATTAAAGGTTTCTGATGCCTGGAGTTAAGTGAAAAGGCAGAAACAGTCACCTTCCTGAGAAATTAGTATAAAAAAATTACCTACTGCTTTAATGTATTATGTGCCTCTTGAAATTAAAGTCATCGATCTATAAGATGCAAAAATATATTCAGTGTTATAAAGACATTAGTAAGGGATGCCTGGGTCGCTCAGTTGGTAAACATCTGCCTTTGGCTGAGGTCATGATCCCAGGGTCTTGGGATTGAGGCCCACATCAGTCAAGCTCCTTGCTCAGTGGGGAGCCTGCTTCTCCCTCTGTCTGCTTTGCCTCTTCTGCCTGCAGCTCTCTGTTCTTCTGCTCTCTCTCTGACAAATAAATAAATATAATTGTAAAAAAAAATAAAGACATTAGTTCACTTTTTGAGGAAAATACATTTATAACTAAGGATAAATCTGTGTGAATATGCCACTGTTTTATGAAATGTTTTGACATTCTGTTGCCTAACAAAACAGTCTGGATCTTTAAAAAAAAATTACTAAAAGGTTCACTTAAGGAAAACTTATTACTGAAACCTTTTATGAGAGACCCAAAGCTAGCAGCCTAAGAAATTCAGAAGTTCAGAAATTCAGGAATGGGAAAGAATCTAGAGAATAAGATAAGGGTAAAGGTCTATTTCAGAAAGATGATTTGGACTTCAAAAAAGAAGTTCAAATGAAATAATATAGTAAATAGACTGTCTAGGGGAATTTAAGATGCTCTGTCTCTGAAGATCTAAAATGAGAAGTAAAACAATAGCCTTAACAGTGATGAAAAATTGGATCTTTGATTCCTAAATCATCTGGGAATGGACTAAAGCACACAGAATTAGAATAGCGCTTTAAAAGAGTTACACTGTAGACTTTCTGGGTAGTTACATGATATTCTTTTTGTTTGACACTACTTTGTTATTGTTGTTGTTGTTGTTGTTGATTTAACAGAAATGCTAGTGTGCCATTTCTTTTGGTTTTCTTAGTTTTCTACTTCCTCACATTGTTACACTATCAAGACAAGAGGCACCAGTTGTTAGTATTGACTCAATGCAACAGTCTGTATAGTAACTATTCTCTTTACGACCTGCTTAAAGATTTACCTTGATAAGAACATCACAAAAATATTTATGAGTAGTTGATACTGGCATCATTTAAACAGATTCATCTTTAGTATTACCCATTGTACCTACTAGATTAAAAAAAAAAAAGTTTTCCCAGGGCACCTGGTTGACCCAGTCTGTTAAGCGTCTAACTCTTGATTTCTACTCAGGTCATGATCTCTGGATTCTGAGATGGAGCCCTGCCTAAGGCTCCATGCTGGGTGTAAAGCCTGCTTAAGATTCTCTCTGTCCGTCTATTCCTGCCCCCTCCCTTAAAAAAAGTTTTCCCTAGGAATATTGCTAAAACAAGGGAAGAGCACAACAGGAACCATGATGAAATATGCAATCAATGTATTTTGTAATCACTAAAGAATGCTAACTGTATGAAGGGAAGTATATTTCCTCTATTAGAATTGTTTTTATACAGTTTCTAGAAAGACAAATGTATATAAATCAAACCATATTTGAAATGCATCCAGGATATTTCCTATTTAAAAGGAATCTGATTAAAAATCCTTTAAGGAAGGAGGAGTCAAGATGGCGGAGAAGTAGCAGGCTGAGACTACTTCAGCAAGCAGGAGATCAGCTAGATAGCTTATCTAAAGATTGCAAACACCTGCAAATCCATCAGCAGATCGAAGAGAAGAAGAACAGCAATTCTGGAAACAGAAAAACAACCACTTTCTGAAAGGTAAGACCGGCGGAGAAGTGAATCCAAAGCGACGGGAAGATAGACCCCGGGGAGAAGGGCTGGCTCCCGGCAAGCTGTGGAGCAATGGCGCACAAAAACAGGACTTTCAAAAGTCTGTTCCGCTGAGGGACATCGCTCCAGAGGCTAAACCGGGGCGAAGGCCACGCGGGGTCAAGTGGCCTCAGGTCCCGCAGGGTCACAGAAGGATCGGGGATTTCTGAGTATCACAGAGCTTGCAGTTATTGGAACGGGAAAGCCGGCTACAGAGACAGAGCCGACAGTAAGCTCACAGCTCGGTGTTACCTTGAACCGGTCGCAGGCTCGGTGAGCTTGGAGCGCGGCCAGAGGTCAGGCAGATGGGAGTAACTAGGCACTGTTCTCTGAGGGCACACTGAGTAGTGGGGCCCCGGGCTCTCGGCTCCTCCGGGCTGGAGACCAGGAGGCCCCAATTTGTATTCCCATCCTCCAGAACTCTACGAAAAGCGCTCAGGGAACAAAAGCTCCTGAAAGGAAACCCGAGCAGATTGCTCAGACTGGCCCCTGGTAAGGGCGGTGCAATTCCGCCTGGGGCAAAGACACTTTAGAATCACTACACCAGGCCCCTCCCCCAGAAGATCAACAAGAAATCCAGTCAAGACCAAGTTCACCTACCAAGGAGTGTGGTTTCAATACCAAGGAGAGCAGCAGAATTCCAGAGGAGGAGAAAGCAAAGCATGGAATTCATGGCTTTCTCCCTGTGATTTTCAGTTTTTTTCCCCTGTGATTTTTTTAGTCTTGTAGTTAATATAATTTTTTTCTTTTTCATTTTTTTCTCTTCTTCAGCTGAAATATTTTTTTAAATTTTACCCTTTTCTTTTTTAACGTTTTTTAACTAGTTTATCTAATATATATATTTTTTCTTTTTTATATTTTTCGTTATTCATTTTCTTTTTTTAAATTCTTTTCTTTTTTTCTTTATTTCTTTCTTTTTGAACGTCTTTTTATCCCCTTTCTCCCCCCTCACGATTTGGGATCTCTTCTGATTTGGTTAAAGCATACAGTTCTAGGGTTGTTGCCACCCTTTTAGTATTTTACTTGCTCCTTCATATACTCTTATCTGGACAAAATGACAAGACAGAAAAATTCAACACAAAAAAAAGAACAAGAGGCAGTACCGAAGGCTAGGGACCTAATTAATACAGACATTGGTAATATGTCAGATCTAGAGATCAGAATGACAATTCTCAAGGTTCTAGCAGGGCTCGAAAAAGGCACGGAAGATATTAGAGAAACCCTCTCAGGAGATATAAAAGCCCTTTCTGGAGAAATAAAATAACTAAAATCTAACCAAGTTGAAATAAAAAAAAGCTATTAATGAAGTGAAATAAAAAATAGAGACTCTCACTGCTAGGATAAATGAGGCAGAAGAATGTATTAGTGATATAGAAGACCAAATGACAGAGAATAAAGAAGCTGAGCAAAAGAGGGACAAACAGCTACTGGACCACGAGGGGAGAATTCGAGAGAAAAGTGACACCATAAGACGACACAACATTAGAATAATTGGGATTCCAGAAGAAGAAGAAAGAAAGAGGGGAGCAGAAGGTATAATGGAGAGAATTATTGGGGAGAATTTCCCCAATATAGCAAAGGGAATGAGCATCATAATTCAGGAGGTTCAGAGAACGCCTCACAAAATCAATAAGAATAGGCCCACACCCCGTCACCTAATAGTAAAATTTACAAGGCTCAGTGACAAAAAGAAAATCCTGAAAGCAGCCCGGGAAAAGAAGTCTGTAACATATAATGGTAAAAATATTAGATTGGCAGCTGACTTATCCACAGAGACCTGGCAGGCCAGAAAGAGCTGGCATGATATTTTCAGAGCACTAAACGAGAAAAACATGCCACCAAGAATACTATATCCAGCTAGGCTCTCATTGAAAATAGAAGGAGAGATTAAAAGCTTCCAGGACAAACAAAAACTGAAAGAATTTGCAAACACCAAACCAGCTCTATAGGAAATACTGAAAGGGGTCCTCTAAGCAAAGAGAGAGCCTACAAGTGGTAGATCAGTCACCTTACAGGCAATACAATGGCACTAAATTCATATCTCTCAATAGTTACCCTTAATGTTAATGGACTAAATGCCCTAATCAAAAGACACAGGGTATCAGAATGATAAAAAAACAAAACCCATCTATATGTTGACTCCAAGAAACTCATTTTATGCCTGAAGACACCTCCAGATTTAAAGTGAGGGGGTGGAAAAGAATTTACCATGCTAATGGACATCAGAAGAAAGCAGGAGTGGCAATCCTTATATCAGATCAATTAGATTTTAAGCCAAAGACTATAACAAGAGATGAGGAAGGACAGTATATCATACTCCAAGGGTCTGTCTAACAAGAAGATCTAACAAGTTTAAATATCTATGCAGCCAACTATATAAACCAATTAATAACAAAATCAAAGAAACACATCAACAATAATACAATAATAGTAGGGGACTTTAACACTCCCCTCACTGAAATAGACAGATCATCCAAGCAAAAGATCAGCAAGGAAATAAAGGCCTTAACAACACACTGGACCAGATGGACATCACAGATATATTCAGTACATTTCATCCCAAAGCAACAGAATACACATTCTTCTCTAGTGCACATGGAACATTCTCCAGAATAGATCACATCCTTGGTCCTAAATCAGGACTCAACCAGTATCAAAGATTGGGATCATTCCCTGCATATTTTCAGACCACAATCCTCTGAAGCTAGAACTCAACCACAAGAGGAAGTTTGGAAAGAACCCAAATACATGGAGAATAAACAGCATCCTTCTAAAGAATGAATGGGTCAACCGGGAAATTAAAGAACAATTGAAAAAAATCATGGAAACAAATGATAATGAAAATACACGGTTCAAAATCTGTGGAACACAACAAAGGCAGTCCTGAGAGGAAAATATATAGCGGTACAAGCCTTCCTCAAGAAACAAGAAAGGTCTCAGGTACACAACCTCAACCTACGCCTAAAGGAGCTGGAGAAAGAATAAGAAAGAAACCCAAAGAACAGCAGGAGAAGAGAAATCATAAAGATCAGAGCAGAAATCAATGAAATAGAAACCAAAAGGACAATAGAGCAAATCAACGAAACTAGGAGCTGGTTCTTTGAAAGAATTAATAAAATTGATAAACCCCTGGCCCGACTTATCAAAAAGAAAAGAGAAAGGACCCAAATAAATAAAATCATGAATGAAAGAGGAGAGATCACAACTAACACGAAAGAAATACAAACTATTATAAGAACATACTATGAGCAACTCTACGCCAACAAATTTGACAATCTGGAAGAAATGGATGCATTCCTAGAAACATATAAACTACCACAACTGAACCAGGAAGAATTAGAAAGCCTGAACAGACCCATAACCAGTAAGGAGATTGAAACAGTCATTAAAAATCTCAAAACAAACAAAAGCCCAGGGCCAGACGGCTTCCCGGGCGAATTCTACCAAACATTTAAAGAAGAACTAATTCCTATTCTCCTGACACTGTTCCAAAAAATAGAAATGGAAGGAAAACTTCCAAACTCATTTTATGAGACCAGCATCACCTTGATCCCAAAACCAGACAAGGATCCTATCAAAGAAGAGAGCTATAGACCAATATCCTTGATGAACACAGATGCAAAAATTCTCACCAAAATACTAGCCAATAGGATTCAACAGTACATTAAAAGGATTATTCACCACGACCAAGTGGGATTTATTCCAGGGCTGCAAGGTTGGTTCAACATCTGCAAATCAGTCAATGTGATACAACACATCAATAAAAGAAAGAACAAGAACCATATGATACTCTCAATAGATGCTGAAAAAGCATTTGACAAAGTACAGCATCCCTTCCTGATCAAAACTGTTCAAAGTGCAGGGATAGAGGGCACATACCTCAATATCTTCAAAACTATCTATGAAAAACACACCGCAAATATCGTTCTCAATGGAGAAAAACTGAAAGCTTTTCCACTAAGGCCAGGAACACGGCAGGGATGTCCATTATCACCACTGCTATTCAACATAGTACTAGAAGTCCTAGCCTCAGCAATCAGACAACAAAAGGAAATTAAAGGCATCCAAATCCACAAAGAAGAAGTCAAATTATCACTCTTTGCAGATGATATGATACTATATGTGGAAAACCCAAAAGACTCCACTCCAAAACTGCTAGAACTTGTACAGGAATTCAGTAAAGTGTCAGGATATAAAATCAATGCACAGAAATCAGTTGCATTTCTCTACACCAACAGCAAGACAGAAGAAAGAGATATTAAGGAGTCAATCCCATTTACAATTGCACCCAAAACCATAAGATACCTAGGAATAAACCTAACCACAGAATCTATACTCAGAAAACTATAAAGTACTCATGAAAGAAATTGAGGAAGACACAAAGAAATGGAAAAATGTTCCATGCTCCTGGATTGGAAGAATAAATATTGTGAAAATGTCTATGCTACCTAAAGCAATTTACACATTTAATTCAATTCCTATCAAAGTACCATCCATCTTTTTCAAAGAAATGGAACAAATAATTCTAAAATGTATATGGAAGCAGAAAAGACCTCGAATAGCCAAAGGGATATTGAAAAAGAAAGCCAACATTGGTGGCATCACAATTCTGGACTTCAAGCTCTATTACAAAGCTGTCATCATCAAGACAGCATGGTACTGGCACAAAAACAGACACATAGATCAATGGAACAGAATAGAGAGTCCAGAAATAGACCCTCAACTCTGTGGTCAACTAATCTTCAACAAAGCAGGAAAGAATGTCCAATGGAAAAAAGACAGCCTCTTCAATAAATGGTGCTGGGAAATTGGACAGCCACATTCAGAAAAATGAAATTGGACCATTTCCTTACACCAGACACGAAAATAGACTCAAAATGAATGAAGGACCTCAATGTGCGAAAGGAATCCATCAAAATCCTTGAGGAGAACACAGGCAGCAACCTCTGCGACCTCAGCCGCAGCAACATCTTCCTAGGAACATTGCCAAAGGCAAGGGAAGCAAGGGCAAAAATGAACTATTGGGATTTCATCAAGATCAAAATCTTTTGCTCAGCAAAGGAAACAGTTAACAAATTCAAAAGACAACTGACAGAATGGGAGAAGATATTTGCAAACGACATATCAGATAAAGGACTAGTGTCCAAAATCTATAAAGAACTTAGCAAACTCAACACCCAAAGAACAAATAATCCAATCAAGAAATGGGCAGAGGACATGAACAGACATTTCTGCAAAGAAGACATCCAGATGGCCAACAGACACATGAAAAAGTGCTCCATATCACTCGGTATCAGGGAAATACAAATCAAAACCACAATGAGATATCACCTCACACCAGTCAGAATGGCTAAAATCAACAAGTCAGGAAATGACAGATGCTGGCGAGGATGCAGAGAAAGGGGAACCCTCCTACACTGTTGGTGGGAATGCAAGCTGGTGCAGCCACTCTGGAAAACAGCATGGAAGTTCAGCAAAATGTTGAAAATAGAACTGCCCTATGACCCAGCAATTGCACTACTGGGTATTTACCCTAAAGATACAAACGGAGTGATCCAAAGGGGCACGTGCACCCGAATGTTTATAGCAGCAATGTCCACAATAGCCAAACTATGGAAAGAACCTAGATGTCCATCAACAGATGAATGGATCAAGAAGATATGGTATATATACGCAATGGAATACTATGCAGCCATCAAAAGAAATCAAATCTTGCCATTTGCGACAACATGGATGGAACTAGAGCGTATCATGCTTAGCGAAATAAGTCAAGCAGAGAAAGACAACTATCATATGATCTCCCTGATATGAGGAAGTGGTGATGCAACATGGGGGCTTAAGTGGGTAGGAGAAGAATAAATGAACAAGATGGGATTGTGAGAGAGACAAACCATAAGTGACTCTTAATCTTACAAAACAAACTGAGGGTTGCTGGGGGGAGGGAGGTTTTGAGAAGGGGGGGTGGGATTATGGACATTGGGGAGGGTATGTGCTTGGTTGAGTGCTGATTCACAGACCTGTACTACTGGGGATAAAAATACATGTTTATAAAAAATAAAAAAATTAAAAAAAATCAAAATTAAAAAAAGATAAAATGAACGTTATCAAAGCCAAAAAAAAAATCCTTTAAGGAAATAAAAGAATAATGGCTCCCTAATTAATCCTTTGTATGAATCTGGATTTTCCTATATTGTGTTTGCCTAGTATAAGAATTATCTGTAGAGTTTACACTCTTACTTCTTGTTTACCCCATGTCTCTTCCAACTCCAGCCAGCATTGGTGGCTGCAGTTAGTGGGTACAGCTTCTTACATCTCCACATAAACCTAAAGTGGCTGCTTTCAATGAAAAACTAAATCACAATTTCCTTATTAATACACTTGTCTATACTCTGTCAAACGGAACAGTGAGGTTTCTAGTGGGCTTTACAGCAAAAAAGCATCAATCTTGAATCCATCACTTTAGTTTCATATTTAGATAGGATATGGCTTTTTAAAGATTTTATTTATTTATTAGAGAGAGAGAGAGTGAGCACAAGCATGGGTGGGGTGGAACAGAGGGAGAGACAGAATCTCAAGCAGATTCACTGCTGAGCACAGAACCTGAAGCAGGGCTCCATTTGACAACCCTAAGATCATGACCTGAGCCAAAATCAAGAGTTGGCCACTTAACTGAATGAGCCACCAGGCCACCCCATGATACTGTTACCTCTAAGACTCACTTCTATGTGTTTTCTTTTACTTAACTTTTTTTCTCAGCGTTCCAGAGACATGTATTCCGACCCTATTTTCTATTCTCTTACACCCACCCAGCCAGCAAAAATTTCCACCAAACCACCCCACACTTATTGGTGTCAACTGTGACCACCTGACAGATCACGTTTCCAGGCCCACAGCTGCGGTCCCAAATCGTGTGGTTTTTTTTTTAAGATTTTATTTATTTGACAGAGAGGTCACAAGTAGGCAGAGAGGCAAGCAGTGAGAGAGAGAGGAGGAAGCAGGCACCCTGCCTAGCAGAGAGCCTGATGCGGGACTCGATCCCAGGACCCTGAGATCATGACCTGAGCTGAAGGCAGAGGCTCAACCAACTGAGCCACCCAGGCAGCCCCCAAATCATGTTTTTAATAGCATACTTGCTTCTTTCCCACAGCTCTGACTTTTTTCCTTCTCAAGCTCATGTCCTTTGGGCCCATTGCCTATGGAGATATACATGGCTGCCTTAAAATCTAATATGGTATTTGAAAGATATTCCAATATAAAATGCAGAAGCAGGAGGATTCTGGGATAAGTGTGAGGTTGCAGAAACAGCAAATCAAAGGTCACTGTGACCATTACAGGCTTATTGTTACCCAAGCTCCCCCTCCCCCCAAAAAAATCCAGAACCCAGTTCAGTTTCCTATCATTTGCATTTTACTATTTAGTTGAACAATGGTCAGGCACCAGAACTTAATAGAGGAACACTATCTCCAATTACACGTTAAGAGACATTATTAAGATGGATAAGTTCCAGATTTCTACTCTGACTTAAAAGATGATTTTCCTACTTGGGATAATCTGGGACGGTGGGAAGAAACATAGTTTATAAACTACTAAACTGGAACAGAGTTTAAGAAGTCTACATCCTTCTGTCCAGAATCACATCTAAATCATCCATGCTGTATGTAATGCAAGAAAATGAAAGTGTTGGGAGAATAGAGTATGAAAGAAAAATAAGAATAGCTTTTTATATGTTAATATCACTTTCCCATCTACAAACTATTTCCCTGTTGTTTATCTGACTTCTTTCCCCACCGAGGTAGTTATTATCATCAGACTCCATAAGGTGATTATTATTGTCATCATTTCCATCTCACAAAATAAGAAAACTGAAACTCCCAAGAAGTTAAATCACATGTCTGATATCATTAAACGGTACGCCCAGACCTTGAACCCAGATCTTCACAGGAGACAATCTGAGCCAATTGCTACTATTGCAAAGTTGTTTTTTGCCAGTGATATATGTGACAATTCAAGGCTTTTGCTCTGAGTTCTAAGTTCTCTTTTCTGCTTAACCTTGAAAGGGGGGAAAAAAAGCTTTCACTTCTTCCACCTCAACCTAGTCCTTAAGTTTCCATGTTTTTATTTTTATTTTTTTATGACCTAAACCAAATACCTGGCTCCATATCTGGACAGGGGGAACAATTATGAGGCTCTTGCTGATCATCAAACACCTGGAAAGAGGAAGGAAATGATACAAAAAAAGAGAAAAGCATCAGAGTTTTGGCAGTTTAACAGCTGGAGCTTTAAAAAGCACAGAAGTCAACTTAATGGCGGGGGCGGGGAGAAGGTTCCTCCTAAAATATGAAACTTCAAATGAGGGTGCCAACCCCAATGTGTTCTAAGCTTTTCTATGGGACTATCAGAAAGTAAATGAGCCAGGGTATGGAACCACCATGCCCACTCCAGGATCAAGCACCTCTGCTGGAAGCTCAGCTCCAACCCCCCAGCTATGTAAGGAAGGAAGGAAAAAGGAGAAACAGACTGCATATATCCTACCTGAATACCAAAAACACAACTGCCATGTCTAATTTTAGGCTTCTCTTCTGAGAGCACTACTATAATTCTCTTTTTAGAAGTGCCACAGGGAATGAATTCTAGAAGGCACATGGGAAGGTTGAAACCTACTCAGATGGAGTCTGCCTTCAAAATGTGTATCAGTGACAAACACTGCCCTGTAGGACTCCCAAGGGACACAGAAATGAATACAACAGTAAAAGAGGACTCTACAGGCAGTCAGAACAAAAGCCATTCAAGTCTAGTCTCAAATTTCAACCAATTGGAAGTACTAAATTCATTTCTTTTTAACACACATAGTCTGTTTGCAAAGCCTGGAGCTAAATTCTGGTCTGGACTGGGCATATGGAAATGAATAAGGTAACCTACTAATGGAGGGTTGTTGCTTACAAACGTTGCAAGAAATAAGATAGAAGCAAGGGAGCTCTTAAATACTTAAAACACTTTTTGAAGGTTTACTGTATATGCCTGCCAAGCATAGAGAGATGAGCAAGACAGACTCAGCCCTTGCCTTCACAAACCTTGCTGAAGTAAGAAAATTTGGACAAGTAGTCACAAGTGTATTGAGTGTTCCTAAAGGGAAAGAAGCCCAGGGTGCTATTGGAGTTTCCAAAACCTTACTTGCTGTAAAAGAAATTGTGTGATGGTGAGGAATAAAGGTGGACAGAATAGGGATTGCCCTAAAATTACATACTATCTACACCCTGGCTGACCTCTTCCCGAGAACATGCTGGAGATGAGAAGGGTGAAGAAAAAGAAAGATGGAAAAAAATGGAAGGGAGAAAAAGAGGTGGAGGACGGAAACCAATTGCAAAGCCATGCCTATTTGATCAATGTCCTGAGGCATCACTCTGGCTTGGCACCATCTCATTCTGCTTTTTGATAGAGGCACATTTGCCTGAACTGGTTATTCAGGTGAAATTTGAAGAGCCAAGGGCACTTTCATAAAGGGTACAGAGGGAAACTGCCAGCTAACATTCCCACACTCTTGGGTCTTCCAATAAAAACAGGCTTGATGATCCTGGGCTGGGCATGACTAATTGTGAAGTGTTGGGTGATGGCACCGCACTGGCCTGTGTGGCCTCAGTGCTTGTGACATTGCCTTGCAAAGTGCTTTGGGATGCCTTGACGACAGAAGACACCACCAATTACTCTGATTCTAGTCTATTTTAAAAAAGCACAGTAAGTTTAAAGTGCTCCTTTTTTAATAAAATGGTGTGGGGACAAGGGCAGCTTGGGAAATCTATTCCCTGGACAAGTCTGAGCCTGGTCTTTTCACCTTTGAGTTGGATTTGGGTACAAGAGGCAGTGCAGTGCATGACGCATATTTGGGCTCCAAGACCTGGAGTGAGCCTTCATATGAAGCGTGCAAAGAATTGGGAGTGTTGGCCAGGAGATTGAGTAACAGCCTCTGATACCCTACAGAACGTCGTGTACCTGCCCACTTTGGAAGCCCCCAGAATTAGGGGGGGAGAAAACATAGGGGGCCTTGTTAGAAAGAAAAATATATAGTTCTTGTAGGACCTGTAGATTTCACCATAGAGCAGTAGGAAGACTTCTAAATGTATGCTTGTGGGTAACGAATGGCTGCAAGGACAGGGATGGGGTGAAAAAAGGAAAGAAGGAATATTTACTGAGTGACTTCTATGTTCCTGGTGCTGGATCTCATTTTCACTATCACAACAACCAGGCAAGATGGGGTTTTTAAGTTCCATTTCAAAGGAGAGGAAAAGTGAAGTTCAGAGAAGCTAAATAATTTGTTTAGGGTCACACTGTGAGTGACTATAGCCCAAATCTAACCAGTTCCAAAGTTCATTATTTTTTCCATTATGCCAGGCAGCCTTCGCAGTAGCATTCTAGTAGAATTTCCTATTATGCCAAATGTGATGATGCTCAAGGGTGTGTCTAAATCAGAAAATATTCTGGGACCCACGAATATTTTCAAAGGAATTCTGGAAAATGCCTATCAATGTAGATGCAGTCATGAATAAAATCTATACTACAGCCACCTCCTATCACCAAGAAGTGTGTTTTTCAAATAGGCAACCTACTTTGAAGTAAATTGTCCAAACTTTATGGCTGTTTGTCTGCACTTGCCCTAGCCTGCCTTCCCCCTGGGAAGTATATAGGCAGGCAAATAAATGAAACAAACATTACTGAATACATATCCAACATAAATCATGACTATCTTCCAGCAAGGACTTACACATTTAGACAAACATCACACATGGCATTCCATTCCACACCTGATTTTACTGCCTGATTCAATGTGGTCCAGTACAAAGAGCAATGGACTGGAAGCTAGGAAGACTTGGGTTAAACTCCTGCTTCCTCCACTTCCTAGATGCATTATTTAAAACAAGTAACTTCACTTAGTTGATCCTCAGCTTCCTCATCGATAAAATCAAAACATCCATTTTATCAGGTTGTTCTGAGTATTCAATATGATAATGGGTAAGGAAGGATCTTGTAGGTGACAGAGCTACAAAGAAGTGGAGGATGTTAGTATTCTCACCAGGCAAGCCAAGGAAATCAACAAGTGAACTGAAATTGATACTGATGAATTCCTACCCTTATAACAAGGCAGAAAATAGGGCAGTGTCATTTCTTAAGCCAGGCTTGAAAGAAAAGGAATACAACTGTCTAACAACAGAGTCTGGAGTGGGCTTTACTATGTGTGAGACCAGTCTCAGCACTCAACAATACAAGAATTATATAACCCCAGGATGTCTTAATAAAAAATGGTTTCTCTGGGTGCCTGGGTGGCTCAGTTGGTTAATTGACTGCCTTCCACTCAGGTCATGACACTGGAGTCCCTGGATTGAGTCACGAGTCAGGCTCCCTGCTTGGTAGAGAGTCTGTTTCTCCCTCTGACCCTCCCCCCTCTCGTGCTCTCTCTGTCTTTCTCTCATATCTTCTCTCTCTCTCTCTCTCTCTCTCTCTCTCAAATAAATAAATAAAATGTTTTAAATAATGGTTTATGTGTGCAACTATTAACCATGTAACACCATCCTCCAAAATTAGGAGCTTTCATTTGGCTCTCCTTTTCAGAGAGAAAACTAGGAGCCTGAAAGGATCAAAGTCATTCATTAATTTATTCACTCAACCTTCAAATATTTACAGAGTGCCTACTAATACACCAGAGTCATGAGACCCAAAAATGGAGAAGGTGATTTCTTCCCTTGTAGATGTATAACATATAAATGGATATATTCAACACCACAGAAGCTATGATGAAGTATAGACAAAAATAGTATAGATAAGTAAAGTTACTTTGAACTGGGATTTTGCCAGATGAAAGAAGAAAAAAGAGCTATCTAGGCAGAAGAAACAAAATATACAAAGCCACACAGAAGTGAAAGGAAAACAGAAGTTCTGTGTGGCTAAAGCATAGAGCATGTTTATGTTTGTGCTGGAAAGGAAATAAAATGCTCTTATATGGAAGTGGAAGAGGCCATCACCTTCAGCCATGAGTTGAGGGGGATATGGAAGATTCTGCTCTTCCAGAATGGGGGATATGGAAGATTCTGCTCTTCCAGAATATCTACCCTCACACACATGTTTTACAGTGGGCTAATCACTGCCCATGGGCTGCCTTGATCCATTCACACCCTCTCCCCATTGCTAAACTCTTGGAACCAATACTTGAATGTGATTCTAAAGCTTCTTACTGGTGGCAGAATTAAGCTGTGTTCAAGAATCAGAAGAGGACTGAGTAGTCTCAGACAGGACTCAAAGCCTCAATGCTAGGTAACCTCAATCTTCTCAGTTCAGGGATATGACTTTCCATGGACAATGAACAGACCAGGCCAGTCATTTGAGTTATATTAATCCTCACCATTGACTGTCAAGTGATTATTAAAGTTGAGGTCATTGATAATATTTATAAAAAAGCCAAATGTTTAGTTCTATCATGGTGTTTCATTGTTCCACTCCACAGGAACTCACATCATATTGCTTATTGCTGTTGCTAATAATGTTGATTTTGAGTAATAAAGAATTTGAAGCCTGTGATATGGATAGATATTTTGCTCTCAATTCCTATTCTTTTTCATTGGAAAGTAACTTCTCACCATTAAGGTTACCCCAGTGAAACTACTATAAGTTCACGCCTTCCAAAATGGGTTGAGAACTAAAAAATAATTGCTGTTCACAGTCTGCTTTGTCTTTGTTTATTCATTTTTTAAATCCCACATATGAGTAAAATCATATGGTATTTGTATTTCTCAGTCTGATTTACTTCACTTAACATAATACCCTCTAAGTCTATCCATGTTGTCATAAATGACACAATCTCATCTTTTTATGGCTGCATAATATGCCATTATATGCATATACCACATGGACCTTATTCATAAAGAACTCCTACAACTCAACACGAAAAAACTAAATAGTCAAATTTAAAAGTGAGCAGAGGACCTAAATAAACATTTTTTTTTTCCAAAGAAGACACACAAATGGCCAATGGGTATGTGAAAAGATGTTTAACATCACTAATCATTAGGGAAATGTAAGTCAAAACCACAAGGAATGTTACCTTGTACTTTTCAGAATGGCTAAACAAAAAGATAAGAATCAGCAAGTGCTGGTGAGGATGTGGAAAAAAACGGAACCTTCATGTACTATTGGTGGAAATGTAATTAGGTACAGCCACCATGGAAAACATTATGGAGGTTCCTCAAAAAAATAGAAATACCATATTATCCAATAATTCCACTACTGGGCATTTAATCAAAGAAAACTAAAACACTAATTCAAAAAGATGTATTGAATCCTATGTTTCTTACCCAAGTTCCTTAAAGTCGCAAAGCCAGGAGTAAAATACAGAACTGTCTGAATTCCAGTCTGGTACTCTTTCAACAGAATCAATAATAGTTCCCTCTGGTTCAGGATTCCAACCTACTTTTCTACAATGTTACTTCCAAAAGTCCTTACTCAGTGTCTCCTCTAGAGCCTACCTGATTCTAAAGACCAGGGCCAGTCTTGTCTCAAAATCCAACTCCATCCTTTAAAATCTAGCTCAAGTGCTCTCTCATCTATGCACTGTCCCCTTGGTCTATGAATGTGAAGAGTAATACAGAAAGGAGTTTTGAGTGAGGATGAGTTTTGCATGAACAGTGGACAAAGACACTGCGTTTTCTTTCCCAGAATCCCCAATAAGTAGGATCTGCTATAAAGTTGTTGAATACCCAGCTAATATTCATGGAGTGACTAGACAAGAGAACTGGCCCCTTTTTCATTCATGGTGTATCTATTAATTTACTCTTCCTTGATCACGAAGACCTACTAATCCTATGTCTTTCAGTTGCTATGCAAATAGGCAGAAATTAACAATAATCTCAGGGCATATGCTAAACTTTAACACAAAATTAATACCAGAAAAACTCTACCAGGTTTGCCTAGGGGGTCAGGCAATACCTCAAAATGTGCAGGTCACATGTGCATTCCTAAATTCCACCCACCAAATGTAGGATCCCGGTACTGAACAAAGTACTGTTCCCCCATTCTTCCTATTGGGGAGTTGACTACAATTTGACACACTCCATGAGCCTTAATTGTTTCCACTGTGGTTATTCAATATATCAGGTACAGATGATGATCATGCCACAGATTATATAAAGACTTGAATCTGCATAGGTGTCTGTCTAAGGGAGAGCCAGCATGGTTCGCAGAATGACCACGGGCAAACAACATTCAAAACCAAACTCTGGTTTCACAGTGGAGAACCATTTCCCAAATCACTTCATCAGTATAAACACCGACTAAGCAACAAGCACCCACACAGTCTTACATTCCTATACGAATGTAATGGTTGTACAAATAATGAAGAGCTTTTGTAGCTCTTTGTTATAGAAAATGTACGATTTTTGTTCTGTGATCCTGACTTTGCAGCAGAACTGGAGATCACTGCCTTATAAAGGAATACCACTTGAGGAATTTGGGGATTTTTATATAAATTAAACTTAAATGGATTATTTAAGCTGCATGTGTTTCATCTGGAGGTATCTGCAATAGAAAAAAAAAACTAATAAATATCTCTATTGAAAAAATGAGTAATTCTTTTACTCATCATGGCCTCCTTCTGAGGACAGAGATTACACAGTGGTCCATAGTTCAGAATTAACTCACCTTTATAGTTAAGACATTCTTTATCAACAAAGAGATCTATCAGAATTTCTATACAAAAGAATTCAAAGATGATGAGCACCATCTCTTTTCCTTTACCCATAAACAGACTCTATCTGTTATGTCCTAAGATAAAGCTTCCACTTCTATCATGGGGGCAAAATACAAATTCTAGCTGCTCTTGTATTTTTGCAAATTTTTCTTCCAAATTTCCTCTATGCGGAAAGTCTTCACTTTTTACTAATCTTTGCATTTTCACATCTTTATCATTCTTCAAGGTCAAACTTAAATGCTATCTTGGAGAAGTATAATGGGGTGGAAGAACAGACAAATTCAACCACAGGTTTTCAATTACAGCTCTATGTCAAAATCTCTGAGTACATTTAAAAAATATATAAATTCCTGGCTTTCATGTCAGACCAAATTAATCAGTTTCCAGGGACAAGAACCAGTTTAACTACTTTTGATGCTCTAGGAGATTTTGAATCAGTCATGACTGAAGAACAACACCTTCAATTTTGTGTAATTAACCACAAAGTAAATGATAAGGCCTAACATGTCCATCACTTCAGGAGGACCCAGGCATGAAAAATAACAGAAAGAGATGAGGTCAAATATGACTCTGTCTACTAAAGTTGAGTCCACTAACTTTACTTTGCTGAAGTACACACGTAATCAAGCACTTTTTCCTATATAGAAAATATCACCTACAACTACCTTGATAACCAAGAGAAAGTCCGCATCCCATGGCTCCAGAAATGCTAGGTTCCTTGATCAGCGTGATGCAGAAATAAAGTTAGAAACAATAGCTCTGGTCATTAGCTAAAAATGTCAGGGATAAAAGTGAGGAAGCAGTCATTGGACTGGTACATATATTATACCTTTACTTCAAAGAGCACATCACATTTGCAAAGCCAAAACACAGTAAGAGTAAGAAAAGAGATGTCACATATAAGTATGAATACATTTACCACTACAGTTTTATAAAAGAGATGTGATACTAAAATACTGTAAGAAAAATAAATTTTAACTGAATCTGATCTGGACTTAAACTTAAAAACTGGAAATACATTCCCATGTTAAGGTATCAATCAAATAATGTCAACTTTTAGTGTAGCAAAAGGGTAAGTAGGTTAACCTCCAAGATAAGCCAAGTACTGGTACTCTGGCCCCCACTTCAGTAGCTAGGAACTATACCTTTTACATTCTCCTTCCAGGAGTCTTGTAAAATTGGACTATGTCTTTAAAAAGTCATTTCTATTATCTCTACTGCACACGGTAAGAAAGTGGAAAACCTCATGGAGAGTGCTTTTTTATTTACACACTTTCACCTCCACCCTGACCACACCTTTAATCTAGGGCTTAGCTCCTTACTGTCTACATAAACTGCCGTCTCTGAGATAAGTTTTCCCATTTATAAAATAGGAATAATATTAACTATCTATCTTGAAGACTGACTGATTGATTGTGAGGAGAGAAGAGGAATGATTTTCATTGTTTGACACCAATACTCAGTGAGTGTCTGCTATGTGCCAAACAAAAATTACACTGCAAACTGTTCTCATTTCCATTTTACAGATTAGAAAACTGGAGGAAAGGGCACCTGGGTGGCTCAGTGGGTAAAGCCTCTGCCTTCGGCTCAGGTCATGGTCTCAGAGTCCTGGGATCGAGCCCCTCATTGGGCTCTCTGCTCAGTGGAGAGCCTGCTTCCCCACGCCCATCTGCCTGCCTCTCTGCCTACTTGTGATCTCTCTCTGTCAAATAAATGAATAAAATCTTTAAAAAAAATTTTTTAAAGAAAACTGGAGGCAGAGATAAAGTGATTTGTCCAAGTTAGCCAGCCAGTAAGTTGATTTTACACCATTTGATAAGTGAATTTTAGCCTTAGCTATGCATTACAATCATTTATGATCTTATTTTTTATTGATGTGTAATTAACACAATGTTATATTAGTTTCAGGTTATATGTAATGATTCAACAATACTATTCATTTCTCAGTGCTCATCAAGATGATCCTTTGAGAAATATACATGCTCAAATTTAGACCTGGAGGTTCTAATGAGTAGATTGGGATGGCCTGTACATCATCTTAAAGTTCCAATAATGATTCTCATATGCAACCAAGGGAGAATATTCCTGGCTTAGATTTACTAAGAATTAGAACATGAACTCTTCCTTATGATTTATTCATTCAACAAATATTTACTAAGCATCTCCTATGTATCAGACACTGACATAGTACTAGGAATGTATATAGCAGTGAACAAAAGGTCATGGTCTCTGCCCTAACAGACTTGACAGTCTAGTGAAGGCATAAAATGAGCAACTGAACAAATTTACAACAAGAATAAGTGCTTCAAAGTAAAGAAGTAAGATGCTATGACAGGGATTAAGGCCCTGCTGAAGAAAAGGCTTTTAAACTGAGAGACTAGAGTCAGAAAGACTAACTGTGGAATAGTTAGGCAAAGATGCTATATTTAGATCCAGCAAGGAATACACTGAACATTCAGGTTATGGATTGGTAATTAGGGAACAGCCCTCTAGCCCTTGGCCAGAATAATAGTGACACTTAAAGGCAATTTAATAAGTTTCAAAATTATAGGGGAAAATTTATTACAAAATTAATCTTCTTAGCTGTTCTTAAACCATAGCAGAGCAGTTTATAATAAATCCAAAGCTTTTTATATTTTGACAAAAGATATTACTACTTGTTAAAGTCTTTATTGTGTATATTATAATCATAATTATATCTCCCCTGTAAACACAATAAAAGGCAAACAGAAGGGTTTTTTGGTCAGCATTTAGGGGAAAAATTTCTAATTGTCAGGATCATGAGGCATTAAATTTTCCCTGAAAATGCCTTATTTCCCTTGGGGAACTTAAGAAAAAGAGCAGACACCTATCTGCTTAAGATGAATTAAGAACTCAGGTGGAGCTGGGGAACCAGGCTCTGATAAATATGTGTGGGAACTGCTGAGTGGTGGCTGAGGAAAGATGAAAAGGCTAAAAAGTGGCCAGTCAGGGTCATGTGCCAACTAGAAGAAAGAAGAGCAAAGTGACACATATGGCACAACTTACAGAAGGAAGTAATCCAAACTTTTCAATCTCCTGGGAACTGCCATTTTGTTTTGCAAGGGGTTGAATTAACAAGTTAGTTACAAATGTTTGCACTGAGGATATCTGAAGGAAAACAGAAGTATTTATTGCTTTAACCAAAAAGAAAAAGAGCGAGAGAGAGAGAGAGAGAGAGAGAGAGCACTAGCACACAAGCAATAGCAAGTGCAAGCTCTAACCAGATTAAATGTGTTTTGTTTAATAGCTACGTAGAAACCTGAAGCTCATAAATTTTCCTTCATGTGCCTAGGAGGACAGAGAATTGCAGATTTATGAGCTTTGTGTTGGAAATCTGTAACAGTATCTTCTACATTATACAAGGTTTGTTGAAATCACATTCCAAAGACGCTTGCTGGACATTAAAGAAAGTAATGCAAGACAACCATCTACCACATTTTCCACCCGTGATCATAGTCCTTCCTTCATTAGAAGTATCTTTTCTTATCTCACAACACTCTTCTGACATTGCACTTTTAGGTAATACAAAATGGCCTTGCAAATAGCTTCAGTAGAAAGTCTACTAGCCCTAAACAGTTGTCCATGCACACAACCTTCTGCAGTCTTTTCCACAATTTTCAGTGTCCTTCTAAAGGTAATGTTATTCACCAGGACCACCTGGAGTATCAAGATATTCAATGACAATGTTATAGGCATATTGACAGACACTGAACCATGAAAATTTTTGCCCGAGGTAAACTACTGAAAGGACCTTCAAGATAACAAAGGGATGAAAGAATACATCCCACTATGTATAATATGAGGAGGAGAAAAAGAGCTACATTCGATAATAAGAACTGGGCTGTGGCTCAGGCTCTGTCACTGAACTGCTGTGTGAATTTAGACAAGTCACTAAATGTTTCTGGGCCTCAGCTGTCTCATCAAAAAAAATGGAATTCATACTGACTGTCATACTTTCTTCCAAGGTTATGAGTAAACAGTGAAATAAAGGACACTAAGTACTTCTAAATACATGAAGCAGTCTGTGAGTATAAGGGATTATTGTAAGAAATTTCTGCTGGGTAACATTTTCTTCAAAAAATCCAGATAACCAGGAGAAAAAACTGTCCATAGCTACCAAGCACTATGCTTAGACAAAACAGAAAATAAATACTCAAAGTCTTTTCATTCTGTCTATGGACTCTGATACCAACCCAGATTAAACTGTACCATTAGTGTACAGTTTCCCATTAATAAATACACTTGTCCGTATCCTCAAATACAAAAATAGTAGCTAGCTTACTGAGCACTTATGTGCCAGACACTTTGTGTACATTATTTTAACCAATCCTCACAAAAATTCGAGAAGATGACTTTCTGTATACCTCACCAATAAAGAAATGGAGATTCAGAGAACCAAAGCAACTTTCCCAAAGGAACACAGCTAAGAAATAGAAAAAAAAAGTATTTGAAACTCCAGTCTGTGGCATTTTAAAATTTTTCTTATAAAAATTTTTTTAAAAATAAAACAAATCTTGTTCTTCTACATTGAGTTCCATGACTTTCCACTTTGGATTATTTTATTTTTAAATCATTAATATATATTGCTAAAACAAAGCAAGGGCTACTCATCATGTCCACTGTTTCATACAAGTACATAGGGTCCATACATAAAGTGAATACACTTTTGGCTAAGTGTTATAAATAATTCAAAGTATTCCAGAGCTTAACATGAGAGACTGTCAGCTAGGTGACCCATCACACAGGCCAACAAAAGTATATGCTGATTTGAATAAAATTTACCAAGTTTTCTATCACAGTTTCATGTGCCCTTCCTCTCCTGTCCCTGCAGAAATATGCATAAGGCAGAGCAGAAAGAAAAGGTCCCAAACTCAATCAATTGAAAGTAAAAACCAAAACAACAAAAAATACAGATCTTTAAATGAAGATTCTCCTCTACCCAGATAAGAGTGAGGGGTGGGGGGCTTAAATAGCAACTTTCTGATACATTTCTGATAAATTTCTGTTCCTGGGCTACATTCTCAGCAGGGAAGCCAAGGTCACTCAGATTCTGCTGGCATCTGTACCCAGCAAAGCGGCCAATGCAGCTAAACTATGTAACACCAGTAGAACTACACAAATCCTTGCTAGAAAACATCAGATAACTTTAAAGTATCATCCTTAAAAAGACAAACATATCCAAAATATATTTAACAATCTGACAATTCAATAATAAAAAGATAAATAATCCAATTAAAACTTAGCATAGTATCTGATTAGACACTTCTTCAAATGACATGTTTCTTCAATAGACATTTCAATACATGAGAAAATGCTCAAATCATTATTCAAGGGAAATGCAAGTCAAAAGCACACCACTTTGCACCTGTTAGGATAGTTACTATTAAAAAAAAAAAAAAAACCACCTAAACTAAAAAGGACAATAACAAGTGATGTTGAGGATGTGGGAAAGTGAAACTCTCATATACTGCTGGTGGGAATATAAAATGGTGCGGTTGTTTTTGAAGTCTGGCAGTTCTTCAAAAGGTTAGACATAGAGTTACCACATGACCCAGCAAGTCCATTCCTAGGTATATACCTAAGGAAAAATGAAGACGTATGTCCAAACAAAAACTGGTACACAAATGCTCATAACAACATTATTTATAACAGCAAAAAAGTAGAAATAGTTCAAATGTCTATCAATTGATGAATGGATAAAGAAATACAGTAAATTCATACAACAGAGCATCATTCAGCCATTAAAAATGATTATGTGCTACAATGTGGACAGACATAAAAAACTTTGTAGTATGTGAAAGAAGTCAGATGTAAATGGCCATATATGCATGATTCAATTTACAGAAAATGTCCAAAATAGACAAATCTATAGAGGTTGCCTAGGGGTAGAGGGTATGGGCAAAAATGGGAAATGACTCCTAGAGGGTACAGGGCTTCTTTTTGAGTGATGAAAATATTCTAAAATTGATTTTGGTAATAATTGTACAACTCAATATAGAAAAAATACTGAACTGCACACTTTAAAGAGGTGAACTTTATGAGATGTAAATTTTATTTTGATAAAGCTACAAGAAGGCAATATGCTTCAAATGAAAATCTTAATCGATTTTTCCCAGATAAAGAAGAAAAATAGAAAAGAAAAGATTATGCAGCCAGGTGTCATAAGAGTAAATTACAGAAGGAGGACTCTGCCGTCTCCATCAGCAATCATTCCCCTTTTAACCTATCTGTCTGAGAAGAACCCTCTCTACTGGGTCTCTGCACAGCAGCTCCAAAAACCAAACCCAGTAAAATAAAATCTTTTACTGCATGGGGGCATTTTGTTGAAAACATGACCTCTGAGACTGAGACCAGGGTATCCCAACTTGGATAAGTAAGTATGCAGGGGAGGGGCTTGCTAGCTTGTTTTCTTACTTTTATGTGTTTTTCTTATGAAAGAGAAGTTTTACTGAGTGAGGTACATAACAAATATTTAAACGTAACTCCCAAGGCACTAGCTCATTAATTTACGAGCATAATTCCCTGGCCTTGTTGTCCACATACTCATCCATAGGCACCGCAGAAGACAGTTATAATGCCAAGGAAGTTAGTGCTGATTTGAATTAACAGTGGGCTCTATTTATCATCTGCACAATGGAACCGAACTGGGGCTTGGCTGTCACTGCTTTCAGCACCAATAACTAAAGGGAAAAAGAAAATTTAGAGGAGTACTACTGAGGACCTGAATTAAAAGCCTGCTCTAACCAGTGATTACAAAATGCCCATATTCCAACTTACCAGTCATGAGGACTTCATGGTCTGCAGCCATGTTGCTAACATGGGAACCCAATCATTTCATTTTCTGAAGAAGGCACTTTTTGATATGCGTAATAAGTCTCTTGGGCTCTAAGGTTTACCAACGAGATGACAAAATCTTTCCGGGCAACATATACAAAACCCCACAGGTTTCTTGGACAATTTAAAAATATTTCTTTGATTCTATTTTTTCATACTGTTTCTGACTGTCTCTTCCTTTGCCTCTAAATATGAAACTTAAATAAAGTTTTAGTTGAAAACAGCTGATATTTACCAAAATGAAACATGCCAATTTCCTATGCAAACAAAAGCATAATAAACAGAATGGTTAGTACCACAACCCCCCCAAATAGACAGCCAAAATGTAATGGATAAAGGAGAAAACATCTGAAGTAACTAACCAGCTAAGATGTTAGCAATTACATTTCTGAGATGTGAATTGTAATTTCTGTATTATTTTTATTCTGATTTACAGGGAGGGAAGAGATGGTAACTCTTCCATAGTTTTCTTTCCACAACCATAACCTATCTCAGTATATCAGTATAACACTTAGAGTTTGAGTTTCTGGAAGTCGTTATTGCCTTTTTTAGGTACACAAACATTTCATTTCTAATTTTATTTTATTCTTTGATATTGCACTTATTTATTTTTTTCAGTTAAGGTGATTTAATTAAAATATGTATTAATGTTTTACACACCAGTTATCCACACACTTATGTGGAGAAAGCAAAACCATTAACACTTTAAAAATCCATGTATTTATTTTTAACATACACATTTATTTAATCTGCCATTCGTATTTTAAACAAAGGCACTATTACTTGCAAATCTGTTCCATTTTGATAACCTATGGACTATTTGGTATAGCTACCTACTGTAACACCAAGGAGATCCTAAAGTTCTGACCACAGCCAGAGCTAAGCTAACTACAATTATTTCTATAACCTCTCAACATTTTGCAATAGAAAAGAGAACTCTCTGACCTCTCCAACAGTCAGGGGGAAAAAATCCAAACAAATATTTATCACTTTAAAGGAGTCAAGGATTTCTAAGTATTTTGGGATCTCGTTCAAGGTTTCTTTTCAGTGGATGCATAGCTCAGTTTTGCCTCTTCTCACCCCCTCCTTTTAAAAAGCAATTGCAACTTCCTCACTATCCTTACCCTGCCCTGCTCCACTGACCTGCTCCACTGTCCAGTACATTACTTTACAGGGCTTTGAAAATGTGTTATTTCTTAGCCCAATTCTCATACCCTGAGCAGATATGTCTTTCTCCTCTATACACAGTCAATGCACTGGACAATAGGCTTACATACCATAAGAACCCTGTGAAATGATCAGAGATCATTATGTGCTGCCCACATTTTTTAGATTAACAAAAATTTCCGCTACTTTTCCCAATGTCATTAGCTGGAAATCATCCCCAAAGAAAGAAAACTGGCTTTGTTATTTGCATTTATCTTTATAGTTTCCTTACTTTGCTTAACATTGTTTGGAGCCACCAGAAAGTCAGAAATGTAAGCTGGTAGTCTTTACATAGTATTGAGAAGTAAAAAATAAATAAATAAATAAACTCTGAGTTTTGCTTGTAATCAAATGGCCTCAGGCTAATTTTTCCATTTAGCAGTTGACATGTCTGTACCAAGATGGAAAGCCCTATTGACATCTCTTCTTTTACTTGGATTAATTGTAGCATCTCTTCTCAAAGACAGTTTATAAGTCTGAGAAGCATGTGGGAGGTATCTAGAAATACTATATTTGATTAAGCTTTTTAAACTCAACTACTGCTAAGGTTCTAGAGATGAGAGCCTCTGCTGCAAAGCCAGTGAAGGAAAGCTCAGAGGCAACAAAGTGAAATATGATGGCAATCATTTCCCAAGATTTCAGCGCTGGGTGACATAAAATTCCCTAGCAGGTTAAGTAGTAGGCCTAAGCAAAAACTGAAAGCCCATAGCACACACATGTCCAAACCAGCCGAAGGGGTCATCAGGGCACTTGAGTGTATTTCCTTTTTGACAAAAGGTGTTTTCAGAATTACAACCTTATGGAAAATTAGACAAATGGGCGCTGTCTCTGTTGTTTGAAAGGGTGGGTAGAGAAGGAGAATAAAAGCCAAATCCAATGCTGAGAAAAATCTGGAACTCATTACCTTCTAGAAGACATATCAGTATTATTTTCTCAAACTTCTTCCTATGGGTGGTGTCCAATAGACCTTCCATAGCTGAAGTGAACTAAATCATCACTTAGGAGAATCCTATGTCCTAATATGTTGGCAAGAACCTTAGAAATTATCTACTCTTATCTTTCCTACACTCACATCATGTTTTACAGATGAAGAAAATAGGACCCAGATAATGGAAAGGAATGTTGTCCTTTTTAATAGCTGTAAAACTCAGAGCAATGTCTCCACAACTGTAAAATGTATACTGCTAGTGAGATGATGAGTTAATGTGACACTGCAGTAAATTTTTTAGCAGTTATGCATTTATTTTAATCAGCGTTTTAAAAGTACTGGTTCTCATAGAATATTAGATAATGTTTGGAGATTATTTTGGAGGCGTGTGATGGTGATTTATGGTTATGTTAAAAAAAGAAAATTTTACTTGTTAGATACACACGCTAAAGTATTTACAGGTGAAATCTGTCAGATTGCTTTAAAACACTGCAGCAAGAAAAAAAATGAGTGGAGAAGAGATAAAACAAGAATTAGAAAATGTTGATAATTATTGAAGCTAGAAATGGGCACATGGGGGTACCTTAAGTTGTTCCAATTTTGTGTATTTTTGGAATTTTCCATAAGGGCTTTTTAAAATAGGGAAGGAAATCTTGTTTTTTTCATGCATAATACTAATGTGAAAGTTTTTTTTTTTAAATAAATGTGTTCTGTTTGTGGAAATGCAATCTGGTACAGTCACTCTGGATAACAGTATGAAGGTTCCTCAAGACATTAAAAATAGAGCTACCTACAACCTAACAATCACACTACTAAATATTTACCCAAAGGATACAAAAATACAGATTCAAAGGGGTACATGCACCCCAATGTTTATAACGAATTATGGAAAGAGCTAAAATGCCTATTATAAGCTGATGAATGGATAAAGATGTGGTATGTATATAAATACACACACACACACACACACACACACACAGGAATATTACTCAGCCATCAAAAAGAATGAAATTGTGTCATTTGCAACAATATGGATAGAGCTAGAGAGTATATTATGTTAAGTGAAATAAGTCAGGCAGAAAAGACAAATAGCATATGATTTCACTTATATGTGGAACATAAGAAACAAAACAGATGAACATATAGGAAATAAAAAAGAAAAAAAGAGAGATGAAAGCAAGCCATATGAGACTCATAACAATAGAGAACAAACAAGGTTGACAGAGGGAGGTGGGTGAGTGAGGGGCTAAATGGGTGATGGGTATTAAGGAGGGCACTTGTTATGATGAGATCTGGGTGTTATATGTAAATGATGAATCACTAAATTCTCCTCCTGAAACCAATATTATTCTATTAACTAACTAGAATTTGAATAAAATTTGAGAAATAGAAAATGTAAAAATTAATAAATGTATTAAATGTAAATGATAAGTCAATACCCCGTATTAAGTATGGAGCAGAAGAGGTGGTATGTAAGAGTAAAACACAGTGAAGGTGAAGTTCATTAGGAATGAGTATAAGTTCAGGAAACACTGTCCCAGATCAATAGCCCCAAAACAATCAAGGCAGAAAAGTTTTACTGAAAAGTACTATGGAAATACTTGACAAGTATTCCTCAAATCACTCTCAGATGACAATAACTAACTTTAACTAGATCTTCGTTCATTAATTGGAATAAGTACATTTTAAGTGAAACTTCTATTTTTTAATTTTAATTCCAATATAGTTAACACTCAGTGTTATATTTGTTTCAGGTGTACGATATAGTTATTCAAAAATTCCACACATCACAAGTGAACTCTGTAACTGCCATGACGTATGTCACCCATCCCCTCTGACTACCATCAGTTTACTCTCTATAGTTAAAAGTTGGTTTCTTGGTTTGTCTCCCTTACTTTAGGTGCTACTTTTAATTATCTTCTCTCAAACTTTCACAATAAATTAAAACACCAGAGATAAAACCACCTATTCTACAAATTCAAAATAGATATTTATTCAGGCAATAACTAGCTGCATGACCCTTGAAAAGTCCCTTCACCATTCTCAGCCTCATTGTTCCCTATACACAACAAGAGGGTATTAAGAACACCCTGGAAGTGTAGGTCAAATGGTGGCAGGCAGGCACCTCAGTCACATACCCACTGGGTCAGCTCACAGCCTTGTGCTGTTAGTCACAAAATTAATACAGACGGAATCACAAAGGAAGGCTTGGGATCAGATGATCCTGAAAAAATGTCACAGATTTGAAGAGTTGGGAGGGAATTTTATAAGTCAGCCAGCAGAACCCTCTATGTGATACCTCAGAAACCCAATCCATTCTTGTCAAATTTGCTGTCCTCAAATGGAGAAACATTAAGGAGCTATACATAACAAAGAGAACTGTTGGCCCAGACCTCAGAGGAGCAAGATAAATAAATACCAATCCAGGAGAGAACAGCTTCCTCCATCCTATTTCACCTTTCTTACTAAAGTCTGATTATACATGGCTAAATGTTTCATAAGTACTTTCTGAAGGATTCAGTATTTCAGTTGCTTCGATTTGCTTTTCCTGGATTTAAGCATTATTAATGGCCCTCTGAAAATGTAGACAATTCACTTGAATGGCCTTCTAGTCTCTCCTTTCTAGAATGGTTAACCTGAGAGAGCAGAGACCATGGTTGGTGAGCAGACTCTTGAGGATTCCTAGGAAATAAAAAGTAATTATTTCCTCATTAGCCCAGTTAATTAACGTCTCTGAGTCTCAACTTATTTTTCTATAGAATAGACATTAAGATTTCTACTTACCTCACTGGGTTTTTGTGAGGATTAAGAGGTCAGAGCACTTTACACATACATAATAACTTTGCCATATATAAGATAGGTTGGTCGTGAAAAGCATGAAAGCACAATGGAACAAATTTTAGAATGCTGATTTGGGTGCTTAAACTACCCATGATATATTAAACTAGCCAAAATACATGGCAGAGTTTCCCACCTGAAAAGTGATTTGACAGACTGGTTTGATCGTTTTTGTTCCTCAAAACTCAAGGTTTACCTTGCAATCTAATGATCCACTTATAATTTGAAATCCAGGTTCCATTACACTAGTAAAATAGAGAAAACAAATTTAAATTGATACTACATAGAAATTATAGTAAACTCTAGGAAGTGGTCCTTTTCCTTTTACACACCAGAATTTTTATGTTTTATTTTTTAAAAATTATTATTTATTTGACAGAGATCACAAGTACACAGAGAGGCAGGCAGAGACAGAGGGGAAAGCAGGCTCCCTGCTGAGCAGAGAGCCCGATGTGGGGCTCGATCCCAGGATCCCGAGATCATGACACAAGCCGAAGGCAGAGTCTTAACTTAACCACTGAGCCACCCAGGTGCCCCCACACTAGAATTTTTAAATCTAATATTCTATCAATAAATGGGTCAACATCTACAACCTCCATTCTTACAGAGGGTGTAAAAATTATCTTAATACTTACACTTGTTTTAATGACATTTTGCCTAATATTCCAACTTGGATTTCTTTTTTTTTATACAAAGGATTAAAAATAACGAAGTCTTACATGCCTGAGGTCATAATTGTGGCACTAAGTATTTCTTGAGTAACATAACTGGACACTTTATGCTGCATGTATAAAACATTATTTTGACATGGATGTACTACCTCAGAAAAGTCATGACTCCCCCTCAACCCAATGATCACTCTCCCTCCCCCCAGAAAAAGCAAAAATGAACCTGATCAACAACTTTTCAAGCAAAACAGAATGGCCAGGTTTTGCTGCTAAAGACAATTTCAGAATATCTCTTTAACCAAATAAATTTTGTTTTATAAAAAAAAATTACTTCATGGTCTTTATTTTTAAAATTTCTCCCTATGTAAGTGAAAAGTTTGCCATATCCAATCCTTTGGTAACTACTGGGATAGACTTTACTGTGACCACTATACAGATGAGAAAATCGAAGTTTGAAGTTACCAAGATTGGTTAGAATGTGAAACCCACATTTAAACCTCCATCTTCTGACTGGAATCTGAATGTGACAAAAGAAAATCTCAATTCAATTGTCTGAATTACAAAATATGATAGATTTTACCTATTAGCTTTGTTATTTGTAGTATTTTACATCCAGTAATTTAAATTAAGAGTCTATTTCTTAAATTCCACATATGAGTGAAATCATATGATAGTTGGCTTTCTCCAGCTGACTTATTTTACTTAGCATAATACTCTCTAGCTCCAACCATGTTGTTGCAAATGGCAAGATTTCATTCTTTCTGATGACTGAGGACTATTCCACTCTACCTATGTACCACACCCTCTTTATCCATTCATCTATTGATGGACACACACACAACTGTCTTTGTAATGAAGATGCAACATATACAATTCTTAATGACTCTTGATATCAATACATAAATAGTTATGCACAACTAAGTATCAGCACATAGCTAAGCACCATGGTGGCCAACAAACCAGAAAATTAGCAGGAAATTCAAGACATCTGAGGCACCTAACAAAATAATCCAATGGATTCCTCAGAAAGCAGGTTCTTGTGAGATCCATGGACACATATGCACAGACATACAGCCAATAACACAAAAGCAGACAGACAAAGAAGGGGGAAAGCCCAGATAACAGATGTGCCTACTTGAAACAAGCCTCAAATGTTAAGTGTTAATAAATAAGAGGGGCTTTGGAGAGATTTGAGGGGGACTTTGAGGGTCTGCTCTGCCTGCCATCTGCTGACCCCTGAAATTGTAATCTTCTTTTCACATTTGCTTAATGCATAAGCAGTCCACTACCTGCCCTCAGCCCATAGTTGCTACCACGGTAATGTAGCTGGTTCAGAGGCAATGCCCCACCCCTTATGCTACACATGTTTAGGTGTTCAGGAAAAACAGGACAAGGTTTCATCACTGAAGCATAACATTTACTCTGCAATCATAAGAAAATCAATACTTTAAATCTACGAGTCCTGTCTGAGTTTATGAAACCCTTTTAGTCTTATCTTTTCATCTATAAAATTCAAATTCATGTTCTAATTTACAGATGAGGAAATTCTGACTCAAAACTGTTGCCTGTCCAAGGTTACAAAGATAGTAGCTAAAAATGTCTGCACAGAAATCCTGGTATTATAAGCATACATTCACTGCTTACTCCTGTACCCCAGGCTTCTTCACTCATGATCCTCTGTGTAGTCCTTCAACTTCTCTTCTTACTTTAGTCCAGTCAGAGGAAAAGAAAACCTCGTCACAAACTCAGGACTAAAAAGAACTCATGTCTAGCTCGCACCTTCATGTCTGCATAGAAAATAGGGAACCAAGAGAGGGTGTGGCACTTGGCTGAAGGACTCTTAGGAAGGAAGGAAATGAAGCCTTTCTCCCCATCATCCTCATTACTCCCAGTTCTCAGAGAACATTGTGGGTAAGTTTATGAAGCTAAGGAAGTAAAATAAAGATGACAAGTTACCTAGGAAATTCACATCCAAACTCATTTTTTTCCTAAATTAGCTATGACTTTGATTTTCCATTTTAGAGTTAACCAAGGCACTTAAGAGCCTGGATTAAGGCTCTGGGCCACAGTACCCATGCAAGTTACAAAGTCTTTTCTGAGGATTGCTTAAGAACATGATAGGGGGGCGCCTGGGTGGCTCAGTGGGTTAAAGCCTCTGCCTTCAGCTCAGGTCATGATCTCAGGGTCATGGGATCGAGCCCCGCATGGTGCTCTCTGCTGAGCAGAGAGCCTGCTTCCTCGTCTCTCTCTCTCTGCCTACTTGTGATCTCTGTCTGTCAAATAAATAAATAAATAAATAAATAAATAAAATCTTTTAAAAAAGAACATGATAGAGAAGAATAATGTTAAATGTTGAATGGAGGCAAAAGGTTTTGGTTTAATGGCTTGTATGAAAAGTAAAGCTCAGGGGCACCTGGGTGGCTCAGTGGGTTAAGCCTCTGCCTTCGGCTCGGGTCATGATCCCAGGGTCCTGGGATTGAGCCCCACATTGGGCTCTCTGCCCAGCAGCGAGCCTGCTTCCTCCTCTCTCTCTGCCTGTCTCTCTGCCTACCTGGGATCTCTGTCTGTCAAATAAATAAATAAAATCTTAAATAAAAAAGTAAAGTAAAGCTCAAGTGGTATAGAACAGTGAAAACAGCAGTGAGGCCAAAGGACAGTAAGTCAAAAATCAAAAATTAAATCCTAAATCTACTAAATTGCTCACTGTGCGACCCTGAATAAATCATCAACCTCTCTGAAGCTTAGTTCCTCTTCTATGAAGTGAAATTAATAAGAACTGCCTAGGATTAAATTAAACAAGAAAATACCTTGACAATATCTAACTCAGTACCTAGCACCGAGTGCTGGATGCTCACAAAAATAGAATATTTGATCAGAATCAGTTCAGTCATGCTAAGAAAAAAGCTTGTGTGTCAGGTTTTCAAAGCAAGTGGAATAGTGATGTTCTAGATCTGCTGCCCATTTATTTGGAAAAATCTGAGATCAGCTCTTATTCAACAATCCTTGTCACCCTGATCCCCTATACAATACATATATACAGGTTTGGACTTCACTAGGACAAACTAATTCTCCTATAGCTCCTATTAGCAATTCCCCAGCTCCCTCTATCATCATATACTCAATCCTAACTCCCCCCCCCCACCCCAAACATGCACAGAAGCTGAAACATTCACTTTTGTTCTTAGGAACACAGAATTATGTTGAAAGGCAGTTATTCATAAGGCTGCACATTCATGTACTCAAAAGAAAAAGGCATCCCCACTTCTAGAAAGGCCATACTCACTGTGCAAGAAGCGAATGACTTGAGATTTTGGTAATGGCATTTCATAAGCAGCTGCTTTTATGTATGCTATTGAGATGTTAGTCCCCAGTCTAAAGATCTCTGAGACCTGAGATGATGTCTTGTTTCTCTTTGTATCCTCAGAAGTCATTATAAGACCTGGTACAAAGCCAGCACTCAGTAAATGTACCAGTGAATAAAAGAAGGAGTTAGTGAATTGATGAATGATATGTTTGCCAAACTGATATTGCTGAGAATTAAAATACTCCATAAATGACAAATCAAATCCTTAACTCAAAGTTGGAAATAATGTTTCCAAATCATATAGGTACCCATTCATTCATTTATTCAATAGCTAATCTGGACAGTGAGCTTGAAAAAGATTAAACCTGCATTAGAAAAAATTATGGTCCAAATCCTTGTTCCCCTACTTATTGTCTAAATTACCATGGAATGCCCCTTAATTGCCTCCTCTAAGTTTCGCATCTGTGAAATGGGGATGTTGATCCATGCTGTGCCTACCTCCGAGTTGGTTTTGAGAAGCAAAGGAGATAATGTCTTTGAAAGTACTTGGTGAAATTTCAAGTGCTTCATACTTCCTAGGAATTGGAATCATTTTGTCTCAAATAGGTCCAATGGCTCCACTCCCTTTTTCCAATCCTCTACTATTTTTCTTATCAACTGGCTATAACAAAGCCAGCCCCCATACCTTCTGAAAACCATCTAAAAACAGAATGCAAAAGGAAAAGGATATACAAATATCAAATCATTATGTTGTACATTGAAATGAACATAATGATAAATGGCAAGTACCTCAATTAAAAAAAAATAAGGAAGGAGGAAGGAAAGCAGACAACAAGGACTCTTGTTGGCCTTAAGCAACTTTTGGCTAACCTGATTTCTTTTAGGTCCTGGATCTGGTTGTCAGAACAAGTCACTGCTGCCACTGTTAAAACAATCTTATAATACCTTTCAAAGTCATCCAAGAAGCATTCTTTTTGGATTCACTCTGGCTTCTCTGTCCAGAGGTGGTGGCAACCAAGTGAGGAAGATTTTGATGAGGGGGAGATGGCATGGGAGATAGGTTGAGGAAATGGAGATGACAAATGTACAAAAGGTAGCAACAGACAAAGGACAGAACACTTGCCTTGAAAAAGAAAGGGGCTTGGAGTCTATAGAAAAGAGTTCAGGGGCACCTGGGCGGCTCAGTGGGTTAAGCCTCTGCCTTCAGCTCAGGTCATGATCCCAGGGTCCTGGGATCCTCAGGCTCTCTGCTCAGCAGGGACCCTGCTTCTCTCTGTCTCTGCCTGCCTTTCTGCCCACTTGTGATCTCTGTCCGTCAAATAAATAAATAAAATCTTAAAAAAAAAAAAGGAAAGAGTTCAAAGAGGCCAGGACTGAGAAGAAACTCAAGTCTTTGTCAAATTTTGGAACTATAGACTTATAGGATGAAAACGAGAACGAAAACTGCAGCTAGGGAAGCCTGAACTGTACCTACAATGAACACTTACTAACTGCTAATTTCTCCACTAATAAATTCAGAATTGCAATGAAGAATAAAGTAGAAAAAAAATGTATCATTTTCCAGCAACTGGCATGTGCCATGGTAACAATGCACATAACCAGAAACTAAAAGGACAGAGGGAAATGAATATATCAAACTGACACTCTCTTGCTATTCCCAGTTACCAATAGTAGGAACATTACAACTCCAGACAGCTGACCCACTGGTGCCAGAGCTCCTTCCCTTTCACTCTTACTGTTTTATAAACTGAGAAGGAAACCAAATGTGATTGAACAAGGAGTCTCAATAGAGGCTCTCTAGAATAGTGGGGGCTAGAAGTGGGTTGCCTCCTCCTTCCCCATGGGAGGAAGCCAAATAGATTTCACCTATCAACTTACTCCCCCATAGACTGGGGTATAGTCCTTGTCTCTTGTGATTGGGCAGCTTGCTCTTCAATGACTCAGCAGATCTTTAAATACACTCAAGCAAAGAGCTGCTCTGAGACAGTCTAAAACAAAAGTTTTAAACTATTTGGGATATTGAAAGGAAGTAAAGAAGGTCCTTTGTAAACATGAGGTTCCCAAGCAAATTTCACACTGCTATGAAGCTCTTTCTCTATGCTAAGAGGCTTGTTTATATTCTCCTGACTGCCTATTGCCAGCTGTGTGGAGCACAAGGATAAGAAAGGGGACAGTTCCAGGCCATGGAAGGAGTCAAGTAAATTCCTACCCAGTGATTTCGTGGGGGATGGGGAAACAACCTATGAGATGGAGTGAGTGGTTTAAATGTAGGGGCCTCAAATTCACCAAGGGCCCAGACACTGTACTGGGCCTCTCTGTTGCCTGTGGAGGATCATGACCTCTAGCTGAGAGGAAGGGTCTTTTCATTCTCCCTCTCTTTTCAGACCAGCTCAGTCTTGCACTCTGAAACAAGCATCAACTAGTCAAAGATTTCAGCTGAGCTGAGGGAAGTAACTTAGTAATATGCATTACCAAAGCAAATCACACTCTCTGTTATCTGCAATGACTGCACACTTATATTCCAGTCAAAGCATTTTGGAGACTGGAGCTTTAGTGGAGGGGAGAAACGGGCAGCAGGGGCCTGGGGAAAGGCCCATGCAATTCAGAGTCTAGCTGTGCATTTTCCTAAGCTCTGCTTGATTGGTATAATAACCATAACAATAAAAACAACAATAACAGGTACTTTATCTAGCTTTTTTTCTGGAGCAGACACTGGTCAAAATGTTTTACATTCATTATGTCACTCACCCTCATAAGAACCCTAGAAAGGAAGTATTAGTATCTTCATTTTAGAAATGAGGAAACTGAAACTAGGAAAGATTAAGTGGCCCAGAACACGCAGTTAATAATTGTCAGAGACACAGGATTTAAACCAGGTCTGTCAAATGCCAAAGCCTATGCTTGAATCCCAACACATTACACTTTAGCCCTGACCCCAACCTCTCTCCCAAGAGCCCTCACCCTTTCTGTTGTTTATTAAAAATCCCTAACTCTACAAGATACCTAAAATCCTTGAGATGGGAATTTTGAAGTAACTTGTAGGCTTTACAATTGTTAGGAACCAACTGTGGAAATCACCTACATCTCTGCCCTATATACATAGTCCCAAATGAGTCCAGCTTCTTTCCAAATGCATTCAATGAGGGTTAATTTACTACTTGTGTAACACTGCCAGTTGGACAGAAAGGGTGTGATGGGTAAGGAGGAAACTAATATTTCAGTATCTACTAAGCAATGTGCCCTTTATGTAAGTTGTTTTATTTAATAAACATAGTGATACTGTGAGCAGAGCATTCCACAGATAAAAAGGGTGAACACAGAGATGTTGAGTTACTCACCCAAGGTCATACAGTAGGTAAATAGCTGTGCCAGAACTGAAAGCCAGTTTTATAATTCTGATTGCAGACTCCTTTGTACTTTTCCTTAGTCCCTCTATAAGGAACAAAAGCCTTTGGGGTAAGGAAGGCTTTCATCATTTGCCTGGCCCCTGATCTGACAGGGATGGCAAATTCAAATGCCTGTAAGAGTCAAGCAAGTAACTTAAGTGAATAAAGCCGGTTGTTGGTGCGTGGGCAAACTGGAAAGTGCACACCCCATCTGAAGGAGCAGTTGCTCCTTGCTTCTGCCTGGTTATTGCCATGCAGGAATATAGGCTCAGCAATGCCAGATCCTCATTCCCAAGGTTGGAAATAAAAATTTTCACGTGAAATGACATCAACTAATTTGATAAACATATATACATACATGTAGGTACAAAGAAAACTCTTCTGGCCCAGCTTTAAAATTTCTGATATAGGGTGAAACTACTCTGAGAAAATGTTTTCTTTTTACTAAACTGCAAACTACCTTCATTGGTTTTGCCCTTTGGGGTACTAGAGAAAAATATCTAACTCCTTAATTCCATAACAGTCCTTCAGTTATACTGAGACAATATTTATATCTACTGCTCCCTGCTTCCCTTCTCACACCTTCTCCATGCTTTACAAAAGGAGATACCCCATGAATACTGGGTTGACTGCAAATACAGTCCAACCAGAATTTAACTGAGCAAGACTATCACTTCCTTTATTCTGAATCTCATATTTCCATTAATGGAGCTTGTGATCCACCAGTTGTTTTTGGCAGTCACTTAATACAACTGACCCAGAATCACTTAATTAAAGAGTACTTATGGAATACCTACTATATGCTAAGTGCTAAGGTATGTGTTTTGTGTGTTTTACACAAAGATATCCATGAAATAATTTTTACCCTAAAAGAGAGTACAGTTTAAGAAGATATAGAAGACATCCACACAAATAATTATCATAATTCAGGGAACTAAGTACCATATCTATGAAGAAGGAACAAAGGGATACATCTAAAAGGCATAAGCACTGACTCCTGACTTGAACCTAACATGCCATATCATCTGATCCTCTCTGGCCCCAAAACTTAGAAACTATAGATTTCTAGCCCTAATTTACAGATGAGGAAAGTAAACCCTACATTCTTTCAACCATATTATGTCACAGAGATCACTTCTGAATGGGTTAGGGGATGAGAAATTTTATGTGGTAGGAGACTGTTTTTGAACTAAGTTTAAAAGAACGGCTGGTATTAAAATTGGGATAGCTTCAAGGTCAAAGGAATGATAGGAAAAACATCAAGTTCAAAGAATAAAGAAAGGAGTAAGGATGGTTTAAGGTGACAGTGACTAGACCATATGGCTGGAGCTGAAGATTGTTGTAAGGGAATTACAGGACCTGAGGCTGGAACAATAAGCCAGATCATGAAAAGTCTTGAACACCAGACTTAAAGAATTTGGACTTTAACCTATAAGCAAATGAGGAGGAGATGCAATTTCAAACAGGTATTACCTAACTGTGTAGCAAGGCTTCCTCCATACTAAGTATTGGGAATGAAGAGGTAAATTAGAATTTCAACCCTCAAGGAAGTTATAGGCCAATGGATGAAAAAATACATATAGTACTATAGATGAACTTTAAGAAGGTTAACCTGGTGGGATTAATACAATATGAATCAGGGAGCAGCAGGGAGGACTCAAGAGAGCAGGCAAGAGTTCACTGCACTAATCCAGGTAAGAGGTGATGAGGATCTGACCTCAGGTAGAAGGAATGACTGAGAAAGCTTTGGGAAACAACGATACATCATTTCACTACATTAATTCCCTAAGACTGTAATGCAGCTTTTCCCAGATACGGTAGGGTCATCTCTGATGGGGAACTCTAACTTGGAAGAGTAGAAATGTCCCTAAAGAAGAGCCCGCTCTACTCAATTCCATATCTGACTTAGCATATTTTGAGCCAATCCAGCACCTCAGTGAAGTCCAGCAAGTGTCCAAAGCAAACTAAACACCCTCTGAAAATATGTGTATGGTTACCATTTTCTGTCAAAAATTAGGTAGTTGATGACTGAAATGTCTCAGTCTAGGTTAGTCTTTTTTATTTAAAAGCCTGATCAAACAGCTTGTTCAACTTCACAGAATACACACTTGTTAACCTTTGTATTTTTAAACAAAGATGAAAGAGAGGAGGAGTGGGCATATTAAACAGACCCAAAACATGTTTTGGAATCCTTTCTACACCCAAACGTCAATCAACAAGGTTTTCCATCTTTATTCCCAATTCTCAGTTTATGCACCTCTTCATCCAGTTAAAAATTAGGCTATGCTTTCAGAAAGGTGACCCAATATGATAGGTTTGGTAAAATGCTTTCTCTTATGTACTGTCAACTTTCAAAAGAAATAATTAAGTAGTTACCACTTATGAGTAGTAAGATTGCACCTTCTTTAAAAAAAAATCTGGACAGAAGCAGACATTTGTAGTTGCCTCTTTCTATTTCCACAGTAACAAAAATTTTATCTGACAACCACATTTAGGTCTTCCTAGGGATCTTGCACAACTCATTTGAGCCTAGAAGGACAAAGCAACATCTTGTTATACAGTAAAGATCTTTTTATTTAGGGAAAATTCCACAAGCTGACTTTTTTTCCCTGATATTTGTGTTCCACTTGTCCAGTGTCTAGAATAATATGGAATCTGATCATTTTCCCCATTCTCGGCCCAATCTTGCTGATGATTAAAGTTATTTTTTAAATATGTATATATATATATATTTTTTTTTAATTTTCAGCATAACAGTATTCCTTGTTTTTGCACCACACCCAGTGCTCCATGCAGTCCATGCCCTTTCTAATACCCACCACCTGGTTCCCCCAACCTCCCACCCCTTGCCACTTCTAAACCCCTCAGATTGTTTAAAGTTATTTTTTTTAAAGTAATGAGTAGGATGATACAGAAGGAGGAACAGAGGGATACAAGTTTGTGTGAGAAGAAAGCCAAAGTGAGAGAATACAAAGAAGTCTGGGAGTCTGGAGCCTCAAATTTAAGCTCTGGTTTTGCGACTTACTCACCAGGTGACCTTTGGTAAGAACCTTTCCTCCTAAGAACACTTAAAAGAAGCAGATGTATTATAAGGATAAAAGCTACACAATGTTTTAAGTTCATGCACTATTTTTTATATTTTTAAAAAATTAGTATGAGTAGTACCCCTTTCCCTAAATGTACTGGAAAGGAATATAAGTTCTGTAGAGTCAACTGCCTAGGTTCTAATATAGGCTCTTCCACTTAGTTTTATAATCTTAGTCATGTATGTTGCTTAATTGTTCTGTATCTGTTTCATTATCAATAACATGGGAATGATAACACGACCTACCGCAGGGAGTTATTTTGAGGATTAATGAATTAACACATGTAAAGCACATAAAAATAATTCCTGACTTCAGAAATTTAGCTATTTTAGTTTTTCTTAACTTGCTAGCCCTCCTATTTAAGCAGGCACTAAACTGCCCAGGTTTGTATTGGCTTTGAGATTTCCAATCACCTCAGTAACTCAAGGCCCTTTTTAATAATTTCTACAGTTCTGCTTTCTAATTCCTATTATAAATGGTCAACTTCTTTCCACTACCTTCTTTGTGTCCCTCCACCTCCACTTTAATTCCCAGGCACTCAGCTATTCATTCGGTGAGGATCAGTAGACTATAATAGAGGCAGTACATAATTAGGTCATCCCAGTAACCAGTCTTTTTAAAGATTTTATTTATTTGACAGAGATCACAAGTAGGCAGAGAGGCAGGAAGGGGGGAGGGGGAAGCAGGCCCCCTGCTGAGCACAGAGCGGATGCGGGCCCAATCCCAGAACCCTGGGACCATGACCTGAGCTGAATCCAGAGGCCTTAACCCACTGAGCCACCCAGGTACCCCCAGTCTTTTTAAATGGTAGCATAATGGCTGGCTAATCTGAGAAGCTGCTGGTATTGCTCAGTGGTTATAACACTGTAGTTATAAGCCAGACTCCCTGGGTATAAACACAAGCTCTGCTACTTCCTAGCTATGTGACCTTTGGGTAAGTTATTTAACCTCTGTGGGCCTATTTACCAAGGTTGTTATGAGAATTTAATGAGTTAATCCATGTAAGGTACCAAAATTTGGTACACAGTAAGTGTTATCATTATTATTGCTATTACTATAATTATTTCTTTTCAGTGGGGAGCCACTTTTACAATACAGACTTTTCCAATGAAGCAACCTCAGAACAGACTATGACTAAAAGGCACCAACATTCTATGTGATTTTGGTGAAGTTCCTTCCCACCTCTGTGCCTCAGACACCTCATCCATAAAATGATCTGGTTGGACATGATGGTATCCCGGGTTCCATGAATTATAATATTTTACCACCTCAGGCCATTTCTGTTCAGATTCTCTGTAGGTTCCAGATGTAATCAAAGTCCAGTAGCCTTTAAAAGTCTTCTTACTGTGTTTTTCATAGATAAGTTATTTTGTTATATGGTCCAGTGAAAACATAATTATAATATTTTGGTTTGATTGGAGATAGCAGCCAATTTGTGTGATGTTGTGGTTATTTACTCACGGTTTAATATAATTACCAGGTTTAAGGTTTGGGTAAGAAGAAAAGACTCACTCTCTACTCCAAATGAGGTTTTAGAATGATACTGAGAAAAGAAGTACCTAGTTGGGATCCAGGAGAACTGAATTTATGCTCTAACTCTATTGCCAGTCTGTTGTTTCACTCTGGATAAGTCCCTACCCTTTTCTAGGCTTTCATAAAATGAAAAGGGAGAGAGGAGTGGGCTCAAAAAGCCAACAAGATCTCTAATCAATCTTTTTTTTTTAGATTTTATTTATTTATTTGACAGAGAGCAAGGTCACAAGTAGGCAGAGAGAGAGGGGGAAGCAGGCTCCCCGATGAGCAGAGAGCCTGATGCAGGACTCGATCCCAAGAACCCCAAGATCATGACCTGAGCCAAAGGCAGAGGTTTAAGCCACTGAGCCACCTAGGCGCCCCAAGTTCTCTAATCAATCTTAATCTAATTAATCTAGTAATCCCAATTAATCTTGAAGAGGAAAAAAACTGAGGGCACTGCGTGGAAAATGAGAGGAAGCCATCAGGATGTTCAACAGATAACTTAAACTTTATAAATCCAAAATCAAGCTCTTGATTCCTACCCACCTCACACAATACCTGCTCTTACTTAAAATCTTCACCATCTCAGTAAATGGTAATCACTTTTTTTTTTAGTAATCACATTTTTTCAATGCTCAGATCAGAAGCTGAGCAGCCAGCCCTGACTCTTCTCACAATGAATACCTAACCTGTCAGTAAATGCCATTGGCTCTACCATCAGAACACATCCAGAATCCAGCCACTTCTCTCTTCTACCAATACCACCCTGGTCTAAGCCACCATCACCTCTCGCCTAGATCACTGTGGTAGTCTCATCTACCTGGTTCCCCCTTGCTCTTACAGTCTTTTCTCCACAGACAGTAAGTCAGCAAACAAATGCATGTACTATCAAAAAGTGGTAGATGTTATGAAGAAGGATTCTTTTAAAATATAGGTCATTCATATTACTTTTCTGCTCAAAACCCTCCAATGAATTCCCGTATCAGAGTAAAAACCAAAGTCCTTTTTAAAAAAAAAAATATTTATTTATTTGACAGAGAGAGACACAGTGAGAGAAGAAACACAGCAGGTAGAGTGGGAGAGGGAGAAGCAGAATCCCTGCCAAGCCGGGAGCCTTTTGCGGTCCCCAATCCCAGGATCCTGAGACCATGACTTGAGCCCAAGGCAGATGTTTAAGGACTGAGCCACCCAGGTGCCCAAAAACAAAGTCCTAATGAAGTCCTTAATGCCCCTCATTAAGTCTGATCTCACATGACTCTCCATTTACTTAAACTAGCCATACAGACCCCCCTGCTGTCCTCCATCACACCAAGTGTGCTCCTATTTCAGGCCCTTTGTGCTTGTGGTTGCTTGAGTCTGGAATATTACAACCCAAGATATCTCTGTGGCTCACTCCTTCATTTCCTTCATGTCTCTGCTCAAATATCACCTTCTCAGTAAGGCCTTCTCTGACCAACAAATATAAAATAATCACTCCCACAATTAATCTCTGTCTCCCACAATCTGTTAAGCTATTCTTTGTGACACTTAAGTCTCCTCTTACTACACTGTAAACTCCACAAAGGGAAGATTTTTGTCTGCTTTGTTCACTGTTGTATCATTGGTGTCTATTACAGAATTTGGCATATAAGTGCTCCATAAGTATGTGTTGAATAAATTCAGATTATAAAATAGGATGGTAGGTTATTTGCACCTAGAACTCTTATACATACCAATCCACCAGGGGCTCCTGGGTGATTCAGTGGGCTAAGCCTCTGCCTTTGGCTCAGATCATGATCTCAGGGTCCTGGGACTGAGCCCCGCATCTGAATCTCTGCTCAGCAGAGAGCCTGCTCCTTTCTCCCCCTCTGCCTGCCTCTCTGCCTACTCATCTCTCGTTCTCTCTCTGTCAAATAAATAAATAAAATATATTTTTTAAAATATACCAAACTCAGTCTGGTGAGTAAATAAGAGACACAAAAGCCTTACAGGCTTTACCAGTTTCTATTATAGATACCAATTAAGGTTCCTTTGTCTCTCTGAATCTCCTACTCCCTATATATGACTTGACAGAAGTGGGATTGAAATAAAAGGAACATTTGATTTGAGAAAGAAAGAGTAAGATGAAGATCCTAGCTCTGTCACTTTGAAGCTGTTTGACTTTAGACGTGTTACCTAACCTCTCTGAACATAATATTTACAGTGGAAGTAACAATAGTATAAAAGTATGAAGAGTATTATACTTGAAACCTGGCTACATGTAGAGGGTAGAAAAGAGGATGAAAAGCAAGAATGGGATAAGAAACTGATCTGTAACTATAAAGTGCTATTGGAATATATCCAAGGTCACTGCTCCCAGCTTCACATTCAGAAAAAGGTATTAAGGAATCAGTGTTACTAAAAATGTTTTTCTGCACTTTGGGAAGGGACATTAAAAATAAAATACTAAGTACCACAATAAAGTAGGTGGCTCTGGCTCAAGTTAACCTGTACAAAGGAGGCCAGCCATTCCCAGGAAATTCCTGCCACAGGACAGTTGCAGCCCCTCCACCCCCCAGTGGCCAGATAGTGGGACTACACTTCCACAAGCAAAGAATCTACTCAAACCACAGAAAACAGAATCTATGATTGAAAGGGTGAGCACCATGGCATCTGGAGATGGTATTCCTACTGATGATGACCAGGCGACTGGGCTGGAGAGGGAGGTCATGATGGCTGCATGGAAAAGACTGGACCCATACAATATGCTAGCCCCAAAGGCAGCTGCAGGTACCAAGGAAGACCCTAATTTATTCCCATCTATCACCAACAAGCTAATAGTGGGCTGCATCTGTGAAGAGGACAATAGTACCGTCATCTGGTTCTCCACAAAGGCGAGGCCCAGTGGTGCCCTAGCTGTGGAACCCATTACAAGCTGGTGCCCCACCAGCTGGCCCACCAGCTGAGCCTTTGCACTAACTTACTCAGAATGTGCTGTGAAGTTTCCTCTTTCCAATAAAGACAAGCCATTGCACTGGCTCCTTCTCCCACAAAAAAAAAAGAAAGAAAGAAAAAGAAAGGGTGGACCATTTCAAAAAGCTACATCATCTAATTCAACAAAGCCCTTATTTAAAAAAAAAATCTTTCATATGCCCCTTACTCCCAGAATTGTTTGATTTGTACTTCTCACTTCCCTCCCTTAATTAACACCCTAAAATGCCATTTATACAGAACCTCAAAGAAAGCCACTACGATGAAAGGAAACTCTGAGAGCAGAATAATAATTCTTAATTTAACCACCCCACTAGATATCTTCACACCAAGAATAGACGCACTCAATTTTAATTAATTTAATATCTTCATTAGCTCTCACACCAAGAATAGACACCCTCAATTTTAATTAATTCCTATTCCTAAGACTTGTATAGTCAAAGATACCAAAACATGTTCCCAGTATGTGCAATAATATAACCAAAGGAACTAAGGAAGAAACTAGTAACTAACTTAACTGGGGTGGTACTTCTGAAAAAAACAGAAATATATTTCAACCCCTTACTTGAGTTCATTCGTCATTGTCTTTAGAGACTTATCACTTCCCAGTGTTTGAAACATCCATCAAGACCTATAATCTATTGTTAGAGTTCAGTCATGTCCCCACTTAATCCATAGAGGATAAAAGGCAGCCACTGCTAATACTGCTGACCAGCTCAGCCTAACTTGATACATTTCTTTTCAAATGCCCACATTTGAAAAGTCTGTGCCATACAAACCAGCATCTCATCATACCAGCATCACAGTGTAGTCATTCTTTGTTGTAGTTGTTTTACTGGTTATAAACTCCTTGAGGGCAGTAATCTCAAGATACTTCTGAATTGTGTCCTCTTTACCCTGACATCCTTATAGAACACAGCTAGGCATATAGCAGGTGTTTAATGAAAAGTGGTTGATGGATGTGTACTTTTTAAAAATCACTTTAATAAGGTCATCTATAAAGACAGCTGAGTCATGATAGGACCTTTTATTCAGTGGCCTGCAGTTTATGCACCATTATCAGGACACAAAAGCTGTAGCTAATTAGATATAACCCTTTGTCTAGAGTGTTAGTGAGGCCAAAGTTCAGTCCCTTTAGGTAAATTGTATCTCTGCTTCATGGTTATAGAGTCCATCGCCAAAAAGAAGTCCAGTTTATATGAAAGTAAATGAACCATTTCCTCATCTAGAAATACACACCAGAAGGAGTGGTGGCATTTACTTTATCCAAAGGACAGCACTTAAAAACATAAAATTATGACTCCAGCTGTTTACACAAACCTAAACATAAACTAAATATAGCTAGTTATTTCTTTGGCCTAGTTTGCGTTTGTTACTTCTTCATGTTAGTTTTGTATGTAGAAATTATTAATTCCTCATATCCTTGCTAGTAGTTTCCAAATCCAAATACTAAAAGGGGACTATTAACTGAATAAACCTTATTAGGTTTCTTTCCTACTGTTCTGTCAAGACGGAATAATTTTAGAGACGTTCTTCTATTCATCCAGAAAAGGGCTGGCATCACCAATTTCAATTTACAACTGAAGAAATTTGAGAACAGTGTCCCTATGTGGCCTTCATATAGGCTGGGACAAAGTATGCTTTAACTTTAGTACAGCAACAGAAACCTGTCTCTTAAGTCCCAGAGGTGTTCAGAACTCAGGTACTTTCAGCAAGGTTGTAAGATACAAGGTCAATATACAAAAATCAATTCCATCGCTATATACTGGCAGGGAACAATTTCAAAGGTATATAAAGAAAACTATTTCATTCATGATAGCATTAAAATTTAAGTATTTAGGAATAAATCTAACAAAAGTACAAAATTTATACTCTTAAAACTACAGAACATTGCTGGAAAAGAGCTAAATAAATGAAAGGATCTCATGGTTACAGATCAGAAGATTTAACATTGTTGAGATGGCAGCACTCCCCAGATTGATCTACAGATTCAATATAAACTCTATCAGATTCTCAACTGGCTTCTTTGTAGAAATTGACAAACTGATCCTAAAATTAATACAGAAATTCAAGGGACCCAGAAAAGCCGAAAGAACAATCTTAAAAACAACAAAGTTGGAGGACTCACACTTCCTCATTTCAAAACTTACTAAGTACCTAGAGTAATTAAGACAGTATAATATTGCTAAAAAAGTAGTGATATATAATTCAGAGTCTAGAAAGAAAGAAAAAAAAAACTTCACGTTTATAGTCAACTGATTTGATTCAAAGGGTGCCATGACAGTTAAATGAGGAAAGAATCCACAAGTGGTGTTGTGATAACTACATCATTTGTTGATATCTACATGCAAAAGAATGAAACTGAACTCTATTCGCATCTTATGAGTTATATAAAAACTGAAAATCAGTCAAAACCCAAAACTTAATAGTTAGGAAGGAAGCCTAGGTATGAATCTTTGTGACCTTCGATTAGGTAGACCTTTCTTATATATGACACCAAAATCACAAGCCACCTAAGAAAACAATAGATTGGACTTTATCAAAATTCAGAATTTTTGTGCTTCAATGAATGAAAAGACAACTCACAGAATACAATATATATTCACAAATCGTAATTTGTTACAGGACCTGTATCCAGAACACATCAAAAAAACTCTTAGAACTTGGGGCGCCTGGGTGGCTCAGTGGGTTAATCCTCTGCCTTCGGCTCAGGTCATGATCTCAGGGTCCTGGGATCGAGCCCCACATCGGGCTCTCTGCTTGGCAGGGGGCCTGCTCCCTCCTCTCTGCCTCCTCTCTGCCTGTGTCTCTGCCTACTTGTGATCTCTGTCTGTCAAATAAATAAATAAAATCTTTAAAAAAACTCTTAAAAGTCAATAATAAAAAGACAAAAAGTCCAATTAAAAATGAGTAAAGGTTCTGAATAGAGATTTTTTCAAAGAAAATATACAAACAGCCAATAAGGACATGAAAATATGGGCAATGTTACTGGCTATTAAAGAAATGCAAATGACAAACCATTTTGAGATGGCACTTCACACACACTAAGGACAAATATAATTAAAAAGACAACACGTATTGGAAGGATGTAGAAACACTGGAACCCTCATATATTGCTGGTGAGATTGTAAAATGGTGCAGTCAATTATGAAAACAGTTTGTGAGTTCCTCAAAAGGTCAAACACAGAGTTACCATATAATCCTGAAACTCCATTCTTAGGTATGTACCCAAAAGAATTAAAAATATCATATTCGTATACCCACAAAACATTTGTATGAATTTTCATAAATGTCCATAGAAGTATTGGTCATAGAAGTCAAAGGTGGAAAGAACTATAATGTTCAACAATTGATACACAGGTAGATAAAATGTGATACATCTGTATGATGGAACATTATTTGGCTATAAAAAAAAATAAAGACTATAAAAAAGAATACTGATACCTGCCTCATCATGGATGAACACTGAAAATATTATTTTGTATGAAAGAAGCTGACCACAAAAGATCACATACGGCATGATTCCATTTAAATGAAATGTTAAAATAAGCAAACCCACTGAGACCAAAAGTAGATTGGTGGTTGATAGTTGTTCAGTGTTTGGCATCGGGGAGTGACACTAGATGACTAAAATATTTTATTTTATTTTATTTTATTTTACTGCATTTATTTTCTTTAGTTTTAGAGAGATATAACTGACAAATAACATTGTGTTTCAGGTGTACAACATAGTGATTCAATACTTGTATACATTGTGAAATGATCACCTCAGTAAGTCTAGTTACTAACTGTCACCATTCAAAGTTACAAAAATTTGTTTTTTTTGTGATTAGAACTTTCAGGATTTACTCTTTTGGTGACTTTCAAGTATGCACTACAGTATTATTAACTTATAGTCAGCATGCTGTGTATTATACCCCTATGGCTATTTATTTTAAGATTAGATGTTTGTACCTTTTTGATTAAAAGATTTTAAAATAGTGGTGCTGGTTTCCCAACTCTGAATACAACTAATATACCAAAAACCTTTGAACTGCACACTTTTTTTGAAATACTGTATTTATTAATTTGAGAAAGAGAGACAGTGAGCATGAGTGGGGGGCAGGGGCAGAGGGAGAAGATGGCTTCTCGCTGAGCAGGGAGCCTGAATTGGGGCTGGATTCCAAGACCCTAGGATCATGACTTCAGCTGAAGGCAGAGGCTTAAGCCAGGCATCCTGAGCAGCACATTTTTAAAGGATGAAAATGAATTATGTTTCAATAAAGCTTTTTTAATTAAAGTGGTTCTTTTTAAAGATATTAATTATTTATTTATTTATTTATTTTTTTAATTTTTTTAAAGATTTTATTTATTTATTTCACAGAGAGATCACAAGTAGGCAGAGAGGCAGACGGAGAAAGAGGAGGAAGCAGGCTCCCTGCCGAGCAGAGAGCCCGATGTGGGGCTCAATCCCAGGACCCTGGGATCATGACCCGAGCCTAAAGCAGAGGCTTTAACCCACTGAGCCACCCAGGCGCCCCTATTTATTTATTTATTTTTTGACAGACAGAGATCACAAGTAGGCAAGAGCCGGGCAGAGAGAGAGAGAATGAGAGGAGGGATCAGGCTCCCTGCTAAGCAGATAGCCCAATGTGGGGCTTGATCCCAGGACCCTGGGATCATAACCTGAGCAGAAGGCAGAGGCTTTAACCTACTGAGCCACCCAGGCGCCCCTCAGTAAAGCCTTTATTAAAAAATAAAATAAAATTCAGGTATTACCTGATCTAAATCCACGGCATTCTCAAGTAACCAGCACTTCTAGAGTTTTAGGCTTATCTGGATGAGCTACTCTCAACCCTAATGTGGCCTGTAGGTTGGTAGCAGGAAATGGTTTAAGTGAGAAAGGCTGGTGGCACCCATGAGGGTGCAAGGGATTGTGCATAATTCATAGTCCTATCATTTCCATGCAACACCCACTGAAAGTAGCCCTTACTGAGCAACAATCTAAAACATCTTTCAGGCAGGCAGCTTATAGAAAAAAAGCTGGTAAGTGCTACTCTAGAGAAGTTTCTCCATATGGTAAACAAATATTACAGAAAACTCAACTATTTCTATACCCTCAAGGAGCAAAGGGTTGTTCACTAAGCATCCTCCTGGCCTACTCAAACTTATTTAAGTGTTAGCCAGTAAACTATAAGACACTGGGTCTTTTCTTTGAAGAGGGTGCTATAAATGTGAGATTTCATAATTCTCTTCAAATATGACAAATGCCAACCAATACTGGTAACTGTAGAGAACATTACAAGGAATGGGAAAAAAAAAATAAGCTTTGTGTTTAAAATGAGGATAATTTGGAGCTCCTGGGTGGCTCAGTGGGTTAAAGCCTCTGCCTTCTGCTCAGGTCATAATCCCAGGGCCCTGGGAGGGAGCCCACATGGGCCTCTCTGCTCAGCGGGGAGCCTGCTTCCTCCTCTCTCTCTCTCTCTCTCTCTCTCTCTCTCTGCCTGCCTCTCTGCCTACCTGTGACCTCTGTTAAATAAATAAATAAAATCTTAAAAAAAAAGATGAGGATAACTTAACTCTGAATTCAACATTTCAGAACTTGATGGAAAGATGGTAGGGGAATTCTCAGGTAGAATAGCTTATTCAATATCTTTCTTTGTTTTCAAATGATTACTTTACATATCATCAGCATATTTATTGGCCCAGCCAGTCACTTCTAACAAGCATCCTCACACATAGATTTAAGTACTGCTTGTGAAAGTGTGGTGGAGGTCTGACCCAGCACAGTCTCAGTGAGGGTCTGGTTATTTTCAGGCTTTGAGAAAAGGTTGCCAAAATGGCAAGTAAACAGAGACAGATTAAAAGAGAGAGACAGCAGCTGGCAAAATACTTCATTAAATCACCAGGTCCTCAAGCCATCTATTTTAGCTTCCTCAGGAACTCTTGAATCAGGCTCTAATCTGAAGCTAAAAAAGCCCAGCTATTAATTCTGCACTCCCCTCAAGTCATCTAGCCTTACAAGAAAGGTGCTGGGATAGATCGGTTACTCTCCGGATATTTAAAAAAAACAAAAACAAAAAAACTTTAGGGGCATGCCACAGGTGTAATGAGGAAAAAAACCCCAAAAGTAGAAAGAAGTGTCTATGTTTCCATTTAGTTAAAAGCACGAAAGAAGAGAAATGAAAGAAAATCTGGGACAGGCAGCACTTGAGAAAGCTGCAGACAAAGAGAAAATGGTGGAGGTAGGGGGTGGGGAGAGGTTCCCTTTACCCTCTCTAACCAACCTCACAAAACTTGATTTTTGTTTGCTTTTCATTTTTCAGAATCATGATTTCAGGTTTGATTATAAAATAAGTCCCTTGCTTACCACACCTAGCCTGCATTCTGTTCCCTGTTTGAGCAGACTTCCAAATGAAACTGATGGTCTTGATACCACCATGGAAAAATAAAATAAAATTGTCTAGGTCCCTAACTTCAACTCATAATCTTACCAAGAGCAGTCAGAGTACAAATAAGAGTCATAATCCTAAGGATTCATTGTTTTAAATGTGTATATGCACACCAAGGGAGAAAATTATTACAGGGAAAAAAGACACTTAAAAAAGAAAATTTAATGTGCCCCCAAATTCAATATATTATATTGATATATCTAAGTTTACAACACAGAGAATGGAAGTCTGATGAGGTAAAATTAGCACTGGCAAGAAAGTGCCCCAAAGTGACCCCGCAATTGGAAGGCTACAAGCTTCTTAGAAAACATCTTTTACTGATGTTAACCTTTGGCCGAGCTAAAAGAGATACTCTGTGGACAACAAAGAGGAGACTTCCATCAGTACATCTTGCACATATTTCTAAATGAGATACTACCCAGTGTGGCTACTTGCTCCTCTGGTTCTGATCACTGGTACCCAAACATAACTCACTAGTTATTTGCTGACGATGAAGAAAGGATCCTTCTTTACAACATACTGACTCTCAAGGACTATGGACAGAAAGCATCAGACTATCTTCGTTCCAAAGCAAAATTCTGCATTAGAAAATAAACTGCTCCTTGCAAAATAATCATAAAACTTACCTGATAACTGAAGAAGGGAGAGCAGATGTAAAGGGGATTAATAAAATGTCTTCTTCTTAAATAACTAAGAGGGAAAAAAGCAGGATTTGCCGATCTCAAAGCACTACAAAAATACTACCTATCATATAAAGATCAGAACAAGTTACCAAGAGAAAAATTAAAATGTTCTTTTTGCATCCGGATAATTAATCTAAATCCCAGCTTTTATTCTGGCACTGTCTTCCTTGGGGCTCAACTCCCAAGAATATTTTCCATATTATTGTGCTGCTTGCTGAAATATAAAAGGTTTTAGTTCTGTCAAGTGGGCAGGTGGTCAATTAACAAAGTTGTAGTTTTGTTTGATCTCTGAAAGAAGACAGCTCCATTAAATAACATCAGGGTTGTACACAAGCCCCATCAATTTTTATTATTCCTTCTGTTCAAACCACATGGTAAATTAAGTTGTTGTTCGTTTTTGTTTTGTTTTAAAGGACCACCTTCAGATTCTCTCCTCCCGCCTCTCTCCTTTGAGCAGAAACATTGTAGATGTAGAAGAACATAGAGTTATTCTAAAAGTAACTAAAGTTAACCCCCTCCTCCAATTAACTAATATGGATGAACACACACAATTGGGAAAGGGAGGAATCCGACATTATTTGAAGCTTCTAGAATTTTTAGATCTTTTAACTCGAATTTAGCACACAATGCATGCAATATAGACAGGGTGGAAGTTCGCTTTGGCTTTAAAAATCCCCTGCCTTTCACCAAACTGTGCCCCAACAAAGTGAGGGAAAGAAAGAAAAAGTAAGAAAATGTCAACTTTTAGACTGGGGTTGGTTGCATTCTGATAAAACTGAAAATTTTTAACAAACTGACTCAACAATTTTCTTTATCCTAGAAATGAAAATTCTCCTTCAACCCACAAGACAGGAATGCCAGTTTTCCCTTTCACCAGACTCTCAAAGCCAGTGCTGCAACCACAAACCGGGAAAGATTCATTATCTTTTACTTTCTTTGGGTACTGCTAAATTCTCACTATTTAAGGTCATTAATTTAAGCAGGTCTTTCTAACAGAGAAAATCTCCCACTAAGACATGGGATAAAATAACCAAGCTTACTCCACACCTGATAGGAAGAACTTTTTGCTTTCTATAGCTACTTCCTGTAAATCTCAGGTTATATTTTCAAAGAAACACATCCCTTAACGAAGATGCGAAATTGTTCATTCCCCCCCTATTAATGAGTTAATTGTTGGGGAAGGTGTGCAGAAGAGAGAAGGTTCCAGTTTAGCATCATGGTTATGTCAAAAAGCACCTGAGACATCCCCATCCCTCAAAAAAGTTCATCATAGAACTGACTAGCAACAACCCTAGGGGGAAAAAAATTGACCATACCAAGTAAATCTGTTCTTATAAAATGAAGAAAACCTTTTATTCCACAGTATAACCACATTGCAAAAATATTTCAAAAAATACTAACTGGAAAACATTTTGATGACCTTTGAAAATCCTGTAAACTAAACACTTAAAATCTAATACTAGGATGTAAAGACTGGTAAGAAGCTGTTTCTTCAATAACCCTAAAAATAATATTTTATGAAATCCTATCCTCCTCTTTCTGTCCTAACACTGTTCTATCAACCTTCCAGGAACAAAAGCATCAGTGAAAGGAGGCAAATTGTTAGATTTAAGTCGCCAAAGATGTGAAGGCCAACAAAGACATTTTGGAAAAGTCACAGATAAAACAAAACAGCTAAAACAAAACATAACAAGACATAACTCCAAGGGCACATAAGTACCCAGCACACCTAAGGAGTTAGTTCCTTGGTTAGTATTCCCTCTCTCACTGAGATAGACTAATATCTTTGTTGGGGTTGGGGAGAGGATCTTCAACATGATCTCCAATAAGCTCAACAAATGTGGGAAGAATTTTTAATAAGCAAGGTGAAACTGATCACCACTTTTCTCATATCCTAATTAAAACTCATGGGCAAAATTATGGCTTTAGGTCCCTAACAGTTCTTACTAAATTTGTTAGAGGTAGCAGCTCATGTTTCAAAATACAAGCACATCTAATATAACACTGTAGGACAACTTCATTTTAATTAAAAAACGCAAGCATATTCTTAAAAATGAAGGAATATATGAGAGAGCCTCACTCCTCCCTCCTAAAAGCAATTTCTGAGCACACTGGAATAGCAGGAAATTCTTAAGTAAATTTTCCAACACTTTATAAGTCAGATTCAAACCTGGCTAAATTATTTATTAAAAAAAAATTCTCCTCTTTTATGAGCCTGATACAAACTTGAAGTAGGGGACTGTGGATCTGTTGTACTCCATAGAGAAAATAAACAGTTTACAAGAGAAAACCAACTCAAGCAGCTACTTCCAATATGGTCAACCTGTGAGAGTAAATACTGCCCAGTGTTTACCTACAAAATTGTCCTCTCCTTTTCCTCTACCTTTGGTTGCTCTCCTGCTGGGTTAGATTCTCTCTGCTGACTCCAACCCTGGGGCAAGTCCTCAATTGTTGCCAGGGAATGTACTTTGCCCTGTCTTCACGCAGTGGCCCTTAGAACCCAGAGAACTCAGACCTTCTTCCCTTAATCCAGCACCTCCATTTTATCTCTTTGGAGGAGGCGGACTGAGAAAAATTTGGGCCGGTCTTTTTGCCTTTAACCTGCTAAGATGGCCACAGGCTGGAGGCAAACCCTAACACACTCTAAGAGATGAAACTGCCCATATTTCCTGTCCGGGTCCTCAGATTTGGGAAGAGGGAGAAGAAAAATTACAGGAGGGCTTAAGAGCTTTATTTCTGAAGGTGGCTCTTACTATTGGATTTAAGTTGGGAGCCTTTGGGACATGGAGCACCATGAGGTACTGAGGATTTTAAAGGGCTAGAGGTAAGGGAGGTGTCCTTATGGTATCTGGAAGGGCACACACCAGCACCCAGGGGCCTCGGTGGTGGGGACTGGGGCACACAGTGGGGGTTCTGAGCACTATGGTCTTATCTTTGACAGGCTAGGAATACCGAGAAGTCTCCAGATTTAGGATGGCCTTATTTTTTATGGAACACTGTTGAACTTTCACAGGGTAGAGTGTTCCCATAGGTAGGAGAGGAGAGATACCCCAGAAGCCGACTAACTACATTCAAGACATGTCTAGGAGGAGAAACTTACCGCATGTCCCCATAGGGTCCAGAGTAGCTCTCCATCCAGGGGCTCATCTCGCTTTTGACACAGCTGGGACTTGGATAGGGAACTCTGCTCACCACACCGCCCGGATACCACACATCAGGTGGCGGGAAGTCACCTTCCTGGCCTGCCAAACCCTGAGGTGGCCGAGTGTAGCCATAGGGGGCTACAGACCCTGCCTCGCCAGCGCTGCCGCCTCCGCTCCCGCCGCAGGGCCCATACAGCTGGCCTTCTTCGGTTGTGAAGAGAGTGTGCCAGGAAGAGGAGGCGGTGGTGGAGGGTGATCCTGAGCTGGGTCCCGCTGCACCCCCACCATGCAGGCTCGACAGATCTCCGTAACGGCATTGTGCCGCGGCAGCCGCCCAGGCGCTGCCGTAGTCCAGCGGGCTTTCCAGCTTGATGCGGGCGTGAGGATGGGGAGGTGGCGGAGGGGGCAGCGGCCCGGCTAGGGCAAGCGGAAAGTTGTAGTAGTCGCGATTCTGATAAGCCGCCGCTTCATCTAGTGCTCCCGACTTGTAGAGAGAAAGGGTGGATGGCAGCTCAAGTGTTCCGGAGCCCCCGGCTTCACTCGAGCCTGAACAACCCAGGCTGTCGCCATCCAACCCTTTGGCATAACCTGCCTTGAAAGGAGAATACTCAGCACTTTCTTCCGTGCCCTTGCTTCTGCCGTCATCCAGCAGAGAACCTTTGCATTCCGCCAGCGGGGCGCAGGGACGTACCGCGGGTGGACCTCCCAGGATTGGGGCATACATGCAATCCCCCCGAAGCTGTTCCCCAGGACTCAGATGCTCCAATGTCTCCACACCCAAGCCCATGGACACCGACACTGCCTTACACAACTCCTTGGCGCTGTCCGAGATGGTCGAACTGCCCCCTAGGTAACTGTCCTTGGACGAGGTGGGAGCACCAGCGGCCTCCCTCGCTCTCCCGCTGCTGCTACCTTCGGATACTACCTCCTGCTGCTGCTGAAGGAGTTGCATTGTGCCGGCCTCGCTCAGGATGTCTTTAAGATCGGTGGAACAGCTACTTAAGCCCGGGAAAGTGGGGCCCAGCAGGGACAACGTGGATGGGGCAGCTGAGTCATCCTCGTCCGGTGGTGCTGGCTGCTGCTGTTGCAGCCCCTTGCCGGTGGCTGAAGCAGCTCCAGGCTCTGGAACGCAGCCGCTCTCCGGATGGCCCTTGTGGGCTGACTGTTGTTGGGAAGGCTGCTGTTCCTCGTCCAGGGCCAGATAACCTGTGGGGCCTCTTCTCTGGGCTTGGGGAGAGCCATCGTCACCCTGCTGCTGTTGCTGCTGCTGCTGCTGCCGAGAACTGGTCTCCTGCTGCTGCTGCTGCTGCTGCTGCTGCTGCTGCTGCTGCAAACGGGCGCCGGGAGGTGCTGCACTCGCGGCCTCAGGGTGCCGTGGGCCCGGGTTCTGGATCACTTCGCGCACGCTCTGGAACAGGTTCTGGAAAGCTCCTCGATAGGTCTTGGATGGCGGCCGGGGATAGACCCTCCCTAGCCCTAACTGAACCTCCATCCTTGAGCTTGGCTGACTCTTCCACCTAATTCCTTTATCCCGGTTCCCCTTCTCTAGCTAGGAGTTCAACAGGCTGCTATGCGGTAGTCCCTGCAGCTAATTGCCCACCTGCGGGAAGCTCCTGGGAAAGAAACTTGCAGGAATAACCACGCAAGAGCACTCTGACAGCCTTGAGGTCTCCTGTACAGGAAAACAAGCACTGGACACGATCTGCCCTGCTAAGCTCACAGCCTGCTCCTGAAATCTTGGGAGGGTAGAGTCAAGAGATGCCCAAGTCTCAAAGGAAACAAAACAAAAACAAGAAAAACCCTCTGCCTTCCAAATTCAGTGTCCACTGAAGCAGGTGCAAGTAGGAACCGGGTTATTCTCTTTATGCTTTATTTTGGGTTTGAGGGTTTGTTTGGTTAGGTTTGGTTGTTTTTGTTTTCGTTTTTAATCGTCTACTGAAGCCCCCACTGCCCTCTGGCCTTTCATTGTTTGGTCTATGGTCCTGCAAACGGGGCCGGCTGCTGCGTGCAGTAGGAGGTGGAAAAGAAATGAGGGGAACCTGGGGGCCCGCCCCGCGTACCGCCTAACTAGCCGGGTCCCAGCTGCAGTGCTGAAGCGGCTCACTGGTTGCCCGGCTCCCCAAAGCCCTCTTTGCAACGTGCAGCTAGCTCGCCTGTTCTCAGCCAAAGGGAGTTACCTCTCTGCAAACTCGGGCTGGCAGCGTTGGGCCGACTGGGGGCGGGGAGTGGGTAGGGGGACGGGCAGAGAGGAGCTGGCAGAGGCAGCAACAGAAGAGGAGGGTGGGGGGGGCGGGGTGAAGGGGAGGAGGACAAAGGCAGCCCTCAGTCCTACCCGGCACTTTCCTCGCTTCCTCCGAGTCTCTAGCTGTTTTTAAAAACTTCACCGAAGAGGAAAGGGCAGCTCTGGGGCGGCGGCTTCGAGCCGCCGCACTGGAAGAAGCGTTCGCTGTCGCTGAAGCCCAGCTGGGGTTGACGCCGTACGTCCCTTAGGCGCCTGTCCTGCACTGGAGTGGCTATCTAGGTCGCTTTCCTCTGTTGCCTCCTCTGCCTCTGCGTTTGTTCCGGACCCTCCAGCTCTCCCAGCACGCTGGCTCACTGGGATCTCGGAAGGGGCGCTGGGAGGTGGAGAGCAAATGCAACAGTTTGCTAGTCGGTCCCGCCCCCGCCGGGCCGGCCTCCTTGCCTTCCCACCTCCTTTCTCCCTCCCCTCCCTTTTCCTTTTCTCTCCTCCCCTCACTGCGCGCTAACGCCTAGTGGCTTTGGAGAAAAGAGTGCTGGCGCAGCGTGGGTGAAGGCGGGAGTGGATTTCTGTAGCCCAGGAGGGCCCCAGCTCCCTGAATACCTCTTACTTGCAGGGACCAGGTTTTAGGTGCCAGAGGTGAAGCTTTAACCAGGAGCTTTATTTTGAAGACAGTGCTAAGAGGAGCTCTTGAGTGCCAACACTTACAGATTTGGTTCTGAAGTCCAATCTCAAAGCAGACTCTGTGCGTGAGAGGAAAGGAAGTAGGTAGGGGCGATAGGAGTACCAGTGTCTCAGGAGAGGGACTATATGTTCAAGGCAGACAGAAGCACAGACGGGAGTGTCTCCTACAAACTGAGGAAGAAGCTATGGCCAAGGCAGCTGATACTTGCTGAAACCTCCCCAATTTCTCTGTAGGGGTAGATTGGGCCTTGTGGCAGATGCCAGTTGCTCTAAGAACCCTCTGCCTAATAACCAGAGGTCATTTCTACCCTCTTTTCTTCTCATTTTCCTGTCACATTGCGTCTAAACATACATTTCTCATCTATCCAGATGTGCAAAGGCAAAATCACGCAGATAAGCAGACAAACTCCCAAAACGCTGGTCATGTGCACAGGGACCTTGATTTTGTCCAGGGTTTTGCAGCCCTTTGCTTATATACAGGCACTTACTTTTCCAAGTTGCCTTGCATATCTTAAGCTTGGAAACTTTGCTATTCAAGTAATGGAAACTACATGGGACTGCTTTCCTTCCTCTTGGTGGACCGCGAGGACTGGGGGTTGAAGTGGGATATTGCAATTGCCCCTTTATGGAGGAGAAACCATAGTCTTTCTGTAAAGATGGACAGGCAGATTGGGGATGGAAGAGTAGAAGTGGCAGGGTAGACCTATGGGAAAGGAGGTTTCCCTTTGTGTCAGCAGGGGCCCTTGGCCTTCATAGCCTTTAAATTTCTTACACCTCTAGTTCTGGGCAGGGTCTGTCTCTCCCAGAATGCTGGTGTAGATTTTTGTGTGGATCTCTTCTACTATTTACAGTCTTCTACAGATACTTTCATTGTTTACAGCGGAGCATGGGCATTTACTTACTCTGACCAAAGGAGGTAACTTAATCCTAAAGGCAGAGAAGAATGGGTATGATCAGCTCTATTTTCCAGATGAAGACATTGAAACAATGGCATTATTTTTTCTATGTTCCACATTAGTAGAACACAAACTAGTCTTCCGTCTCATTGCTATTTTAGCTAGATTAATCAATGTCAAGGGCATTTGGACAAGAGCTATAAATGAATCTTCCAGAATTCAAAGGCTTTTTTACTTGAAGTGGTGAAAATTATCCCTTGGTATTTTAATGGCTTCAGCCTTGCCTGCATATATCCCAAATATACCCTTGTCTGCCATTTTTAGTGAGGAATCTCACAAATCACCCCTTTTGGTAAAGACATGCAAAAGGGCTTCTTAGACATGTCAAATTGTAACAAGGCTAATTTTCAATTCCCCATTATAATAGGAACCAGGAGTATGTAAGTGAAATGCACAGATACTTTGAAAACTTTATTTGAATAGTCATCACAACCTCTAATTCCACCAAAGCTTTTAACTAGGGTTGCTCAAAGAGAATTGAGTCAGCTGGGCTGGTGAGAAAGTAAAATGAAAATAACATAGGTCTCAGAGACAGGAGAACTGTCTACAGACTGATAATGAATCTCTTCCAATTCCTCAGCTTCAATTTCTTGCCCTGTGAAATGGGGAGAGGAGAAGGTAGAGGCTGGAGTAGATGATCTTTCTGACAGCAACAATTTAGAGTGCTGTGACTGACTTGAGTTTTCTTCTTATTTACACTCAATAGAGGGTGGGTACATGGAAGGGATGCTAATGGTAGTGAAAGGACTCCTTGGATAAAGGTAAAGAAGCCTTAAAAATTGAGTTTTGAAATAATTCTCTGAAGTTCCCCATTAAATAAATGGCAGGCTGACAGACATTTAAACCCAGATCTGAAGGATTCCAAAGTTCATGCTTTTTCTACAATGCCAAAATGGTCTTCAGAGTTTTTCATCAAAAAAGTATGGCCAATAATTCCTACCTTAGAAGACTCAAGTAGTAGTTAGAAAAGGTGATGGAACAACTTAGTAAACAGGAAAGCACTCTACAAATCTAAAGAATCATATTGTGTTTTATTTTTAAAAGGGGTGCTATCAACATTTATATCATTGTCAGGAAAGGCTAATTACTGTGAACATAATAGGGCATCCACTTTACTCTGAATTTTAAACTCTGATCTCCCTTCTCATCTTATTTTCTTTACAGGGCTTTAAAAAAGATCAAGGGACACTGTTGAATATTATATAAATTATGTGCCTGTGCCATCTTTTTTCCTTTTTCTTTTTCTTCTTCTCCTTCTCCTTTTTCTTTGTAGTTTCTTAGCAACAAAATTAGCATCAGTGGTGTTCTCCCAGGACATCTGAAGTGAGGGTAAAGTTTTTGTCACTGGCTTCCTCTGCAATTTCAAGGGAGTTGTATTAATGTAATTTTTCCTAGGTCCTTGCTTTGGAAAGCCAGGATGAACTGACCTTTGGAAAATGGTGGACGTTCTCCCAACTTTTGTTGGTTTTATTTCCTAAATATTTCACAAATCTGCCCAGTTTTCTTCATTTCTGTTACTGCCAACCTAGTTCAAGCCACTTCCCTTTTTCACTTGGATCACTGTAAATGGTCTCTGTCTTTCTCACTCTTACTTTACCTAGAGACAGTTCTGCATTGAACAGCCAAAGGGATTTTTTAAATTAAGACTTAATTTTTTAGAGCAGGTTAAGGTTCACAACAAAACTAAAAGAAAGGCACAGTGATTTCCCATATGCCTCCTGCACCAACATATATATGCATAGCTTCCCCCATGATCAACATTTCTCACCAAAGCAGTGTATTTCTAACAACAGGATAAACTTACATTGATATATTATAATCACCTAAGTCCATAGTTTACATTAGGGTTAACCTGGTGTTGTACATTCTGTGGGGTTGAATGATTGTACAATGACATGTATCCATCATTATAGTATCATGAAGACAATTTTCACTGCCCTAAAAATCCTATCTCCAAATATTTATTCTTCCCACCACTCACTGACCACCACTGATATTTACGCTGTCTCCATAGTTTTACTCTTTCCAGAATGTCAAAGAGCTAGAATCTTACAATATGTGGCCTTTCAGATTGGCTTCTTTCACTTAATAATATGCATTTAAGTTTCCTCTATGTCTTTTCTTAACTTCATGGCTCATTTCTTTTTAGTATCAAATAATATTCCATTGTCTGGACATACCACAGTTTATTCATCCAGTCATCTACTGAAGTGTATCTCAGTTGTTTCCAAGTTTTGGCAATTATGAATAAAGTTGCTATGAGTATTTTGTGTAAGCTTTTGTGTGAACATAAATTTTCAACTCCCTTGGGTAAATACCAAGGGGCATGATTCCTGGATCATATAGTAAAGTAAGTTTAGTTTTGTAATAAACCACCAAAATATATTCCAAAGTAGCTGTACCATTTTGCATTCCCACCAGCAATGAATGAGAGTTCCTGTTGTTCCACATCCTCCCCAGCATTTTGTGTTGTCAGTGCTGGAAATTTTGGTAGTTCTGGTAGTGGTATCTCATTGTTGTTTTAATTTGAATTTCCCTGATGACATATGCTGTGGAGTGTATGTTTTCTTATACATATTTGCCATTGAATATTTTTCTTTGGTGAGGTGTCTATTAAAGTCTTTAGCCCATTTTTTAATCTGGTTGTTTATTTTCCTATTGTTGAATTTTAAGAGTTCTTTGTATATTTTGGATTACAGTCCTTTATTGCTGTGTCTTTTGCAAATATTTTATCCCAGTCTGTACTTGTTTTCTCATTACGTTAACATTGTCTTTCACACACCAGAAGTTTTTCATTTTAATGAAGCCCAGTTTATTGATCCCCTTTTTCATAAACTTTGTCATGAAAAGTTGTTGATGTTGTAGGTAAAAAGTCATCACCACACCCAAGGTCATCTAGGGTTTCTCCTATATTATCTTTTAGGGTAGTTTTGCATTTTACATTTAGATCTGTGATTCATTTTGAGTTAAATTTTTGTGAAGAGTGTAAGGTCTGTCTAGATTTATTGTGTTCCAGCACTATTTGTTGACAAACTGTGTTTGCTTCATTGTGTTGCCATTACTCCTTTGTCAATAATCAATTGATATATACAGTTATATAGACTGTATATATATATATATATATATATAGATTGACTATATATAAATATATATAACTGTATTTGCTTCAATGAAGCAATTGATAATCAATTGATAATCAATTGACTATATATAGTGTCAATTGATTATTGACAAAGGAGTAATTGTGTGTGAGATATATCTATATCTATATCTATCTATATCTATATCTATAACTATATCTATATCTATATCTGCAGTTTCTATTCCAGAGGGATTTTTTTAAAAACAACATAATTAAGATATTATTTTTTTTTTATTTATTTGACAGAAAAAGAGAGAGAGAGAGAGATCACAAGTAGGCAGAGAGGCAGGCAGAGAGAGGGGAGGAAGCAGGCTCCCTGCTGAGCAGAAAGCTCCATGCGGGACTCGATCCCAGGACCCTGAGATCATGACCTGAGCCGAAGGCAGAGGCTTAACCCACTGAGCCACCCAGGCACCCCATAATTAAGATATTATTGACATACAATATACACATATTTAAAGTTGTACAAATTGATAACTTTGGGCATATGCATACATAGGTGATGAAACCATCACCTAATCAAGATGGTGAAAATCCCTATCATCCCAAAAGTTTCTTCTGTGCCCTTTTAAAATATCTCTTCCCTTCCCCACACTCCTCTTCTGGCAATCAATGATCTGCTTTTCTCTTGCTATAAATTAGTTTTCATTTTTCAAAATTCATATTAATGGAATCGTCTTTTTTTTGCCTAACATATTTTACTTAACATTATATATATATATGTATATATATATATATATACATATATATATATTTACTTAGCAATAAAGTAGAAAAAAGCTACATATATATGATGTATATATGTAGTTTTTATATATATATAAAACTATATATATATGTATATATACATATATATATATGTATACACTTACCAACACTTGGTATGTTCAGTCCTTTTAATTTAATGTGTAGGTGTTTCTCATTTAATTTTCATTTCTCCAGTGAATAATGTTGTGAAGTATTTTTCATGTTTTTTTTTTTTTGCCATTTGTATATTTTCTTTGGTGAGGACTCTACTCAAATTTTTTGCTGATTTTCCAAATTGTGCTGCTTGTATTCCATTATGGAGTTTGTAGTTTGATTTATATATTGTAGATACAAATTCATTATCAGAAATATGACTCACTAGTATTTTCTTTCAGTTTGTAGTTTGTCTTCATTGTCTTACCAGGACATTTTTAAGAGCAAAAAATATTTAATTATGATGAGGTCCATTATATCAATTTGTTCATTTATGGGTTGTGCTTTTTGTGTCAGATCTAAGAAATGTTTTTAAAACCAAGATCTCAAACTGTGTTTTTAAAAACCTGTGCTTTGATTTCTAGAAGCCTTATAATTTTCAGTTTTACACTTACTTAGATGTATGATCCATTTTGTGTTAAGTTTGGCGTATGGATATCCACTTCTTTTGTATATGGATGTCCTATTTTATCAGTCCTATTTTATCAGTTTCTTTTTTGAAAAAAGAAACTATCTTTTTTTGAAAAAAGAAACTATCTTTTTCCTCTTAATTGCCTTCAGACCTTCATTAATAATATTTGTTAACATATGTTTGTGTAGAGAGTCCTTTTTAAAAGCTGAATCTAGGGGTGCCTGGGTATCTCAGTGGGTTAAAGCCTCTACCTTCCGCTCAGGTCATGACCCCAGGGTCCTGGGATCCAGCCCCACATCCGTCTGTCTGCTCCACAGGGAGCCTGCTTCCTCTTCTCTCTTTCTCTGCCTGCCTCTCTGCCTACTTATGATCTCTGTCTGTCAAATAAATAAATAAAATCTTAAAAAAAAAAAACCCTGAATCTAGTCATATTATTCTTCTACTTAAACTCTGTATCTGGCTTTTCATTGCTCTTAGTATAACAACCAAATCTTTAAAGCTCAAATCTATGTGATTAATATCCCTCTACCTTTTTTCCTTTACTTTGTGAACTCCACTCACACTAGCTTGTATTCAGAATTCCTCAAATGCCTGAAAGTACCCCCTACCTTTGCATATGCTGTTCCTATACCTGAAATCCTTGTTCTTCCTTTTTCCTGTTAATTAGTTAATGCCTATGCATACAGAATTTCCAGGAAGACTTCTTGGACCTCTTAGGCTAGCTCAGGTTCCTCATTTACCCACCTTTTAATATATTTTGATAATACCCAATTATGCATTTATTTGTTTAAAATTTACTTTCCTCAGCAGACTGTAGGTGTGTTTCCTGAGAACATGGACCATGTGAGTTTTGTTCATCATCAAGTTTTTAAAACTCAACTTGGCATGGCACATGGTCTGTGCTCAATAAATGCCCGTTGAGTAAAAGGATGGATTCTATTTCCACAGAATTAAAATTCTATTTCCAAGCAAGGAGTTTGGCTTCGCCGGGCGTGGGGGCGGGGAGAGGGTTGCAAAAACCCCTGTTGTTTCAGTATGTTTAAGAATGTAATAAACTGGGGTGCCTGGGTGGCTCAGTGGGTTAAAGCCTCTATCTTTGGCTCGGGTCATGGTCTCAGGGTCCTGGGATTGAGTCCCCCATTGGGCTTTCTGCTTGGCGGGGAGCCTGCTTCCCTCTACCCTTCTCTCTCTGCCTGTCTCTCTGCCTACTTGTGATCTCCCTCTTTCAATTCAATAAAAAAATCTTTTAAAAAAAGAACGTAATAAACCTTTCGTCTACCTACAAGTAGAGAATCCCTCCAATTCATGCATTGAGTGAGTATTTACTAAGCACTTACTGATTTCCAGGCTCTGTGCTAGGCACTAGGGCTCACTGATAAATAAGACACTGTGGACTCTGTCTTTGGGAGTTATTCAGAGAGTGAAGAATGAGGAGAGTGAAGAATCATCTAAAAACATTTGAGTTGCATTAGAAATGAGGAGTGGAGCTTCTGAGTAAACCCTCAGAATTCTTCTCTCTGCTGTTTTATAGATGTTTGCAATTTCTTCCACTTAGAGAGTTATAAAGGATTACATTCACAGCTTTTATGTTCTTCTTAGTGTTGGAGCCTCCATCTCATCTTATCCTTTCCCACAGATCCAGCCCTAATTCTTCCCATGACTACCCTCTTCCAGGCTGTCCTCAGCAGAATCAGAATCACAGGTCTTTGTCTAAAAGGATAGCTCTTCTCATTGTTCCTCCGCTCTATAACCTTCAGTTGCTTATACCATGGTTTTATTTATTTATTTGTTTGTTTATTTATTCAGTTAGTTAGTTAGTTTAGAGAGAAAGAGAAAGTATAAGCAGGAGGTGGGGCAGAAAGAGAGAGAGAAAGAATCCTTGGGCAGACTCCCCCCTGAACATGGAGCCCCAAGCATTAGATCCCAGGACCCTGAGATCATGACCTGAGCTGAAATCAAGAGTCAGCCTAATCTACTGAGCAGCCCAGGTGCCCCTCCACCCGGAATTTCAAACTCAAATGCCTCATGAGCAACAAAAGTGAGTGAAGAGAGCCTGATATGAGATACACAAAGGGTAGGGTGGTGGAGGTTGTGGCTAACTAGAGAGTACATGTCGCATCTGAAAGGGGCAGCTATCACTTAATTCTAACCAGTTATTGTCAGGCAAGAATGCAGCTTTGGTATTTCAGATGTTCCATTATTTTTAAGTACAGTATTCTGGATTTTAATGTGAAATCTGAATTTTCTTATGAAGTTGGCAACTAATTCAATTAGTTCAAAAACATTATGTAAGCCAATTCTTTTCAGCATCCCCCTACACACACACACACACACACACACACACACACTCACAAAACATTTTTATAGACAAGAATTAGTTTGTGGGCTGCCAATCAGCGACCTCTGGCCTGCAGGTTCAACTCCAAGGTCCATACCCTAGACTTTGAAGTCTGTCACAGTTAGGCCCTAATGCTTCTCTGTAATCCTTTCTCCCATCTGTTCTCCTACCAACCACCTACCTCTTCAGCCACATCAGGGTTTCTGGGTTCCCTCTGAACATATCTGGCACTGTCAGGTCTGCCTACTTTTGGTTCATGCTGTTTACTTTTACTAAAATGTTATTCCCTCTTTTCCCTTATGACCAAATTCAACACATTTTTCATAACACAGCTCAAATATTGAGTGCTCTGGGGAGCATTACTGGATTTATTAATAATAATTTATATAACATTTTATTTCTATCTCTTTTGAAAACACTTATCATAACCAGATATTACATATATATCTAATAAATCTTCCTCTTCTACCAGGCAGTATAACCCTCTTTGTGCATTGTCATTTATTAATTTTTCATTTGTTTAACGCATGTGTGGAACTCCCACTATTTGCTAGGCACTCTACTAGTTACTGGGACCGAGAGCTCTAAATGTTCCATTTAGCCAAACTATAGATATAAAATGTCAAATGCAAGCAGATTACAAAAGTGTTTCGAGAACGAGATTTGTTCACACTTTTGCTGTTTGATTGCAAACAGTGATAATAAACTGGGAGCCCATTGTGATACACTGGCATTACAGATCATTAATAATTACTTTTGTACAAGAAGCCAGGTGACTAGATGTTATCTCTATTTTGTAAAGGTAAAAACTAGGCTCAGAAATATTAAATAATTTGCCCAGAGTCAGCTGATACAGGGCAGGGCCTGTATCATTTATGAATCTAATTGTTTTATCACAAAACAAGTAACCTCCTACCACTATGCCTCAGCTGCCTCTCTATGCTCTAGTAAGATGCCCGGTTTACTGATATCATGCAGACTAAACATTAGATAAACAAAAGTGGTATTGAATCTATGGCATAGCAAAGCATTTCTTTTCTTTTTTTTTTGGTAAATATTTTGTGTATTTATTTGACACACACGCACACACACACACAGAGACAGCGAGAGGAGAGAGGGAACACAAGCAGAAGGAGTGGGAAAGGAAGAAGCAGGCTTCCCACTGAGCAGAGAGCCCACTGAAGCCTGGATCCCAGGACCCCTGGATCATAACCTGAGCCGAAGACAGCTGCTTAATGACTGAGCCAACCAGGTGCCCCAGAAAGACATTTTCTAACAGGCTTTATAATCACATTTGATGAAGAATAAAAGTAATTTCAACCTCTATTTATATGTTACATGACCTCTGACTAATCTCCCAATTCAGACCTTTTTACTTTTTTGTAAAATGGAGATAATAATAATTTCCTTCTTGACAATTTATTATGAAAACAACAAACAAAAGAATACAAAGAAAACATGTAATAAGGATTATCTTTAAAAGTTGTCCATTATGTGCCAATACGTATATTATTTGTAATCCTTACAACTGTTCTCCAAGGAAAGGATTATTGTTTGTCATTATTCCCATTTTAAAGATGACAATATTGAGGTAGAAGTAGAACTTAAAGCCTGCTGTGTTTGATACAAAGCAGAATGTTATATTACCTCTCAGGCGTTAGGCAATAGTTAATTACTGGTATCATCTGTATAGTGCTATTTACTTTTCAAAATGCCTAAGGATATTTGACCCCAAGTTCAGGTGCCAGGGATAACATTTGGAATTCAAAGTTTAAATTCCACAGTTAAAAGGTTTCAAAACATGTGAAACAGAGGTCAAAAGTTGGAAGTCCTTTCAGCAAGACCCCTTTCTTCCCACCCACATCTTATACTTCCCCAGCAGAAAAGACCTACTTCATCCTACTCTGGAAACACCCTTGACAACATTTGTTGCTGAAAAACACATTTGTGGGTGACAGTGTACAGGGAATCTTGGCTCATATTTGTTTTGGCTTTACCAGGTACTGAGGAGGGAAGCAAGAGCTGCCAAAGGGGAAAAATGACCATCAGTCAGAGTACATATGTCACTTATGGACCTTTAAGAATGCAGTGTTCCGGGATAATCTGAGTAAGGCCAAAAGACACTCTTGAGATTACTGTTATCATTCACAGTAGCAGAGCCTCCCTGTAGAGTTCAAATCTAGGAGAGGCGAACCACTGAACAACTGCCATCATATCCATGTATTTTCCCTGGATAACAGAAACAGGGGGTGGGGGATGGGTGCCTCCACCCTATCTCTGTGATGTCTCTACATCTTTGGGCTCTGACAACAGTGATCTTTGAACAGGAAAATGTGGTTCAAAGAATATTTGCATATAATACCTCAGTCAGTGTTCATAATAACTTTTGGAATTAAGCAGAGTGTGCATGATTAGCTCTGTTACACAGAAGAGGAACCTGTCTTCTGAACCTGATGTGACTTGCTCAAGGTCATTCAGCTATTCAGATAAATAGAAATATGGGGCCATCATTCTTTGTTAGAGTTCTTTCTTCCACACCAGAATTTTCAGTGATCAGTCCTCCTCAACAAGCGATTTCCTTCCCCAGAGAAACAGATTATGTACAGCTAAGTGAAAACTTTGGTCAGGGTTGGACTAGCTATATCTGAAAATTGGGATAAATTCTCTAGAATCATTTCCTGGCAGCTGCTTTTGAGTGTGAGTGACAGTGAAGCCACAAGGGGGTAGAGCTGAGGATGTGTTATAGTTGGACTCATATAATCTTTTGCTACTGCCTTCCTGTACATGACTTCCCCTCAGAGAAGTGTGACTTATATCACAAGTTTCTGAGAAAAAGTCCCCACCCCTTAGGTTCTACTTTGACCCAGGGCAGATAACTCCTTAGAATATCATTAATCAATCTGTAAACATCAAAAATTTCTTTAATTTCTGACTGCGTTAAAATATAAATTAATGAAAGAAAGGCAGCATCGTCATACCTTGGAAAGTGGATTTATTAGTAGAAATTCTTTTACGTTACCTAATGAATCATAAATAGTGTTTTGATATTTGTCAGTTGAAAATCTGTTACTTTATTTAAATAGATGACTCAAGCTTGTGTATACTGGAATTGTGAATTATTATGGTGAAAGCTATAGAGAAAAGCAAACAGTATTTTTCAACAGACCCAAACTGATCACATCCTCATAGAAGTGCAAAGGATACAGGTTCTGGTTTTTTTCCTTCCTGAATCAGCTTAAACCTGGAACTAAAGCAGATTCAAATACAATGATCAAATATTAGCTTATCACCAATAACCCCTTTTCTCCTGTCTAACATGACCATTCCTTAGTCACCTGCTTTCCAACGCTGGCCAAATTGCAATTACATGTGCTATGGCAGTGCCCAGAAAACTTGTCTACACAGCTGTTAAAAGCAGCTCCTGTCACAGATAGCAAACCAGAACAGGGAAAAGAACTCAAGAGTAATACAGTATTGCAAAAGCATTTGTACTGTATCATCAGATTGAAATGAAAGGACCTCATATAGAAATAGCTAGGTTGTGGTTCTCTTATCACCAGAGTCTATGCAATGGATTATAATAGTAGTTAATATTTATTACAAACCTATTATGTGCTTGCTGTCCTTTTAAGACCCATGCATTAGCTAATTTATTTACCACCAGGAGTGATTACTCAGTGGTCAGCCATTTTCCTAATAGCTTGATACAAATTAACTCATTTAATCCTCATAACAATTTTATGAGAAAAATACTATTATTACTCTTATTTTATAGATGAGAAAAGAGAAACTCAGAGAAATACAGCAACTTATCCTAGATCATAGAACTACTAAGTAATAAAGAGAGTCATATTTGAAACCCCCAAAACCTGATTCTTTAACTCATGTTATCCTTACTACTAAATGATATTGCATATTATCTGCATGAGGAACATTGATAAAATGCCAGGAACTTTCAATGAGTAACTTGATCTTTTTTTCAGTCCTACTATGTTCTAGGCATACCTTCAAAAAATACACAATAGAAAAAGAACAAAGTCCATCCTTTACTTCTGTTAAGAAATCAAAAGAATTATGACATGTTCAGCATTTTAGAGTTTTCAAAGCTCTTTTCCCCATCTAATCCTAACAAATCTCTTTGAGTACAGCTAAGAAGGTATTTATATCTTCATTTCACAAATGAGAACACTGAAACTCAGAGAAATTAAATCACTTGCTTAAGAGCACACATTTGAGGGCGCCTAGGTGGCTCAGCTGGTTAGGCGACTGCCTTCAGCTCAGGTCATGATCCCAGAGTCCTGGGATTGAGTCCCACACTGGGCTCCCTGCTCCATGGGGAGTCTTCTTCTCCCTCTGACCTTCTCCTCTCTCATGCTCTCTCCCACTCTCTCTCTCTCAAATAAATAAATAAAATATTTTAAAAAATAAAGCACACATTTGAAAGTTATAGAAACAAGATTCAAACATCTTCTGACTGTACAAGTTGTACTTTCTTTACTACTATATGCCATAGTTCATGAAGTGAATATATCAACCACCTGGACTCAGAAAGACTGTACTCAAATGCTGTCACAGTGGCTTTAGGTTTATAGGTTTTGTCACACAGGTGGTTAGAGGAAACATTTTAGATTTTAAAACCAGCCATCTTTATCAATGAGAATCACTAGTATAAAGGCAAGGGACCCCATCTTGGGCTGAGACAACAAAGTTCATGAATAATCCAAAATCATAATACATTGATATGCTTTCCAGCTCTGATATTGACCCTTGATAATTCTTTATCTTGCTTTGTGCTTCAGTTTCTATAGGTGTCTTAATCATGCAAAAAGCACATGGCCTACAGATTCTGTCATTAAAAAAATTATACATGATCAATGATATAAATTAAAGCAAAAGATACTTCTACAACAGTAGGATTGTGTGAATTTAAAAGCTCACTGATGAATTGTCTTTGGTTTTGATAAGTAAAGGGCTTTACTAGTTAGGGGTTATGGTTGCAAGTAATGGAACCCAGTTGAGCTCACTCCAGCAAAAAGAGAAATCGAATTATTTAACCTACATAGCTATTTATAATTTAGTTTCTAGGGATATCTCACAGAACCAGAATTCTGCTCAGCCTCAGAAACAATTATAATAAGGTACTCAATGCTGTCAGGACTCTCTCTCTCTTTCCTTGTATTGGGTCTGCGTCTCTTGGCATATTTCTTCCTTCTTCTCTTCTACAGACCACTTTCTCCATTCTAAGTCCACATGGAAGAAAATGGTCACTAATAACATATATACAGTTCAAGTTAGAAGCCAGATTGGGCTGAAATCTCTTGAATCAAAAGCCCAGATAAGAACTCTGATTGTATAAGCTTGGGTCACATACCCATTATTTGACCAATTAATTATTGCCAGGAAAAGATCATATTATAAGAACATAGTAGTTCTTAGTAACCATGTGAATAGGGGATTTCTTCTGAAAAGTTGAACAGTTCTCTTCAAAGGGGTTTTCTGGAAAGATAATGAAATAAATAGGTTTGTTCTACAGAGCCAATGAGTGTATATTTTTGCCAATTAATTCAGCCTGAGAACCTCACTAGTGAGATTTGGAGATGGGTTTCCCTGCATGTACCAACAGATCTGTGCTCTCCCCCAGTCCTAACAATGGTTCGTAAAACAAATAATACAGTATTTGTTAATTAATTCAGTTTAAATTTTAAAAATTTAAAAAAAATTATGGGAATATGGGCTTCTTGTCTGGGAAGTGGGGAAGTTGAGTATAAGTAGGAATGACTAAAAATCCAAAGACAAAGCTTTTCTCTTTCAGTACTATAGACAGCCAGACTTCCCTGGCTGTACAAAGTGACTTGATACCTTTAGCAGCAGGGCCTTGATATTGACAATATTCTAATATTCACTGCAGCCTGGCCAGGATTCTGTGATAATATGCTTTTTGCTATCTACAGTTAGCAACTCATAATTTTTAACCCCTCTTGCAAACAAATAGGAACACAACTGCTAGTAATTTCATTATTAAAGTAATTTACAGTTCACAAGAATGCTTCTATGTTCATTATCTAATTTGACTCCTGCAACTTCCTTATAAAGTATGTTTGGACAATGACTATCATTCCACTGAGTGAACTGAGGCTCAGTGGAATTAAGTATTTCAGACATACAGCTAATGTATGTCCACAAAGCCTTGGCCTACACATTCTATAAAAATAAAATTCTTGTTTGCTTTGTTCACTGCTCTGTCTTTGGCCCCAAGAACTGAGCCCGACACTTAAGAAAAACTCAACTGCAATTTGTTGAATAAATTTACTTCACTTGAGTCCATATCTTTTTTTAAGATTTTATTTATTTATTTGACAGATGGAGGTCACAGAGAAGCAGGCAGAGAGAGAGAAGGAAGCAGGCTCCTTGCTGAGCAGAGAGCCCGATGTGGGGCTCGATGCGGGGCTCGATGCGGGGCTCGATCCCAGGACTCTGGGATCATGACCTGAGCCGAAGGCAGAGGCTTTAACCCACTGAGCCACCCAGGCTCCCCCACTTGGGTCCATATCTTCTCTAACTCTACCTATGCCCTATAATGCCAGGGAACTGAACAAGAACTGGTATTTGAGGAACATTCCAGTCCTTACATATACAAATTTTATTTAATCCTCATGAGAATTCTGAAGGGTAGGAATTATTCTTTCTCTCTGAGACTGAGAGAGGTATAAGTTTTCACAGGTAGTAAGTGACAGAGCTGAGATTTGAAACCAGTCATCTTGGCTCCACAGCCTTCAAAACTTCCTACATTCCTACATTCCTAGTTTAATACTAGTTCTCATTTCCCAGAGTCAGAGTGAAAAGATGATGAGTCTATACAAGTCACTGAAGAGATAAAAGTGCTGGCCAAAGTAAGAAATGATAATTAACATAGCTGGGACACTCAGTCACCCTGTATTTACTTCTTCTTAGTAAAAAATCACTTTCCCCAAAACTCATTTCCTCCAAGAATCTCACTTTAAGTGAAAAGGACTAACAGAGCCTGAAGCCTCCCACCTGTTGACTCAGGTCTTCCTGAACTTTGAATAAACTCAATACAATGTGAGAAGAAAGAAAGTTTCCCATTTGTATAGTTTCTTCCTTTGTCTTTCTTGGTAAGGTTTATAGAATGATTTATAGAAATGGTGATCACTCAGTGATGAACTCAGAAATGATTAAATTAAATCATTTATTGTGCAGTAGAATAGTAACAACAAAAACAACAATAATCCTTTTAATTGTTTCTGTGAGCATTTTAATTTACAGTTTGAAAAGTTCTATCACTTCCAGTAACTCATTTCAGGGTTTTGGTCTCCTACTTTTTTATCACTTTCTTTCAATCTTCAAAACCAACTGGGTTTTCACTTATCACATTTTGTACAAAAGTTTATGTCTTATGGTTGGTAAAACAAACAAACAAACAAACAAACAACCCAATGATACCAAACCTGGGCTTGAAACACCTTGGGAAGCTTTTGCTTACATTATTTTCTCTTCTGGAAATGCTCTTCTTCCTCTCCCTTCTCTTTTTATCAAAATCTTACTTACCTTCCAAGGCACAGGTCAAATCTTCCTTTTCCTTCAAAACTTGGGTCCACATCAACTCATAGGGCTCTTGTCCTTCTCAGGGGGCTTCATACACTTCCGTTATTCACATAACACTTAATAGAGCATGTCTAATGTTATTTTGATGTATAGATACATCCTTCTTACCCAGCCAACAGTTGGTGCCCAATAAATGTTTTTTAATCATATTGCTAATGCTTCCAATAATATATTAAAGTTCTCCCAAATGTTTAAAAATAAGATTTATTTTATTTCTGTTAAGAAATACTGAATGCTTACTCTAGGGGAGATTTAACATGTAATAGAAAGAAACTTGAATGTAGAATGGTAAACCTGAGTTATAGCTCTAGATTAGTCATTTTTCAGCTGTGTGAATTTGAATAAGTCCCTTTTACATCACAAATCTTTCAGTTTTCTCATCTGTAAAAAGAGGCAAGGAATGCCTTCCCTGTACAGTGCCTGGCAGATTGCAGATACTCAGTAAATATTTGTAAAATAAGGAATAAATATTTATTTTATAAGGTGATTGTGACTGTCAAATGGGATCATGTATTCAGGAGTGTTCTTCCAACTATCTCTGCAAAGAAAATTATCAGTAATCATAATTACACAAATGAAGAGGGTTTGGTCTGGGGGCCTGCCAACGGAGTTACTGACAAACTCCTCTGGAGAGATGAAATCAGCACACAAAACATAACAACTACAAATATGCTAGATGGGTCAGAGTAGTATAAAAAGACTTTATGAAGTTGTGAAACATGAGCAGAGAAGGGTGGAGAGTAGGACTCAACATAAAGAAAAGTTTGAAGGAATGCTGAAGATGGCATGGATGGGGTATAGAGTGTGAAGAGGACACCCTGTCTAAAGAAAAAGACCTGTAAAGGAAGGCTGAGGGAAAGAGTTGGATAGATGTGACAGAAAAGATTATGGAGGATCATATAGTGTTTTGGAAAGAATGGTGTGGAATTGATATGGGGAAGGACAGGAAGCTATTATATATTTCTGAGCTGTGGAGTGATATATCACAGGTGGTCTTCAGAAAGATGTATTAGACAAAATTGGAAGATGCAGGGAAACTGGAGTCAACAAGACTATTTAGTCAGATCTTGATTTGGTCCAGGGCTAAGGTCTTTTTATTTCTAGCATATAACACCATATTCCAATTGTTAGTTTTCTGATCTCATGAAAAGGGATCTTAGTTGCCAAAAATTTGAGGTATTGGACTTGGTCTCCAAACAGGTAACCTAAGACCCAGGTAAGGAGCATTACCACCCACCAATTTCCACCAACTCCTGTCAGTGGCTTTCTGTCAGTGTCTGTTCCTTCATTTACCACTATTTTGGTGCCAATAATCCCACCATTAGCTGACAGGATCCTGAAGCCATCACAATTTACTAATTTTCACCTTTAAGTGATATTAAAGTAAGTGTGGTGTTTCTGAAATCCTATGGTTTTCTCATCTGCAAAAGCGGACATCGTAGGATAGTGGGAAGAATACCCATTTCTATCTGTGCATCCTTGGGTAGGTTTTTAAACCACTTTCAGCTTCATCTGTGAAGGTGGGGAACATAATACCTTTATTCAATAAATAGTAATTATATACTTAATATGATCCTGACTCTGTACTGGATGTTAAAAATATAATGGGGGATATATTACTTAGGGCAAAATAGCTGACATAATAAACTTCCCAAATTTCTGTGGCATAGCATAAGTTTATTTCTTGCTCACATGAGAGCCCAAAAAGGATATTCCTGCTCAGCAGACAGCCTTTCTCCAGTGTTTCAGGGATCCAGAAGTCCTCCTTTGGCAGTGGTCTTTAACTTTAGAAGATTCTAAAGAATCTCCTAGGAAAGAATCTCCTAAAGAGTTTTAAAAAACTGATGACTGGGTGTCCACAAAGACAGATTTAATTGATTGACATGGTGTATGGCAAAAGTATCAGAATTTTTTAAGTTCCTAGGCAATTTTAACATGTAGTCAAGTTTGAGAACCACTGCCCTAGGGCCTAAGAGGCAGATGAAGTATAAAGAAAGGTTAAAGAAGACACACCTGCTTTTTTAAATGTGGTGGCCCAGAAATGACACACATTACTTCTGTTCATATTGCATTAGTAAGAACTGGTTATGTGTCACCTTTATTTTCCCTGACATATTAGGAGGTCTGAGAAGTATAGCCTCTGGTTGGGCAGCCACTTCTTAGCAACAACTTTTTATTATAAATGTACCATAATTAAATACTCGGGTCCACTCATGTAAATCACAATTATGATAAGACAAAGAAAAGTATCCACGCCATGAATATGTAACAGAGAGACTTGACTGGGCACTGAAGTCAGGGAAATTTACCTTGATTAAAGTGATCAGCGATCTGAGATCTGAAGCATGAATAGAATTAGGCAAAGATAAGTAGGAAGAACTGTCCAAACAAAGAGAAAAGCACATGCAAAGGCCCTGAGACTCACTATACCATGGTTATTATAAGAATCAGTTGTTAAGATGATTAATGCAAAAAAGGATTATAAAAATAAGGTTCTATGCAAATGCTATCATTTTAAATTGTCATTATGAATTTATTGTGACTGGTTTTATAGCAAAATCCAGGGAAACACCTACCTTTATTTTTCCAAGTTTTTGCTTAAATTCAAGTTAGTTAACATATAGTGTACCATTAGTTTCAGGTGTAGAATCGAGTTATTCATCACTTACACAAAACACTCAGTATTCATCACAATAAGTGCTCTCCTTAATACCCATCACCCTTGTAATATATGACAGCAGATCTCTTGGGGTATGAAAACTGCAAATGAATGAGTATGTACCCTTGAGAGGCTCACTTTGTGAAATATTTGTATTGGCTTTAATGGAATGCTAGAATTAGGCAGAGTCAAGGTAATACAACTCTAAATATTACTGTTCCCCATTTTTTAAATATGAGAGAATGCAAAAGAGAGAGAGAGAGATGGGGATATTTCCATTCTGAATGAGAAGTTCTGTTAAGTATCTTGTTAGAGACATCTTCCAGTATTCATCTATCACAAGGACTTGACATTTTTTTTCTTCTAGACCTAAGTGCTTTATCTATCCCCTTGCTATTATCATTTATATTATCTATATCATCTATACACCTCTAGGAGATAAGAATGTGGACAATATGAATAATATAATCCTAAAGAGTTGTATCTTGGATGAGATAGATTGATAATATTTTAGGAAATCAGTTGGAGTAATATGCAGCTTGAGACACTAAGGCACAGAGCTATTGTAGTACGCAGGGCATGGGCTAAAGTCTCAGTCATATCTCATCCCCCACTCTTCAGCATGACTTGTGCTCTTTCTACTGCACTCCACAATTAAACTCTTCCAGTGCCAAAATGACTAGGATGGTCTGATTTTAACCTATTTCAATCCGTTGATTCTTAATTTCAAACAATATTTATTGATTGCTGATTATTTGAAGTGCTAGTGCTAGTGGTGTAGAAATAAATAAGGTATCTTCTTTGTTTTCAAGCAGCTCATGCCAAATGGGGAATACCCAGGAACTCAATGATGTTACAACACCATGTGATAAAAGCTGTAAGGCATGAACAGGGTGCTATGAAAAGAGAGGAAGAATAATTAGGGGTAAGGGCAGGCTTCTCAGAGAAAGATAACAGACCTGGTTCTCAAAGAATTATTATGAATTCACCAAAGAAAGCAAGAAGTAAGAGAGGGACTAATTAGGATTAGGGAATAGCACGAGCTTTAATTGAGTAGAGAATTGTAAATTTAATCTCTGACAAGAACAGAGTGAGTTGAGAATGTAAGTTTAGTTTAGAGCAGCTTGAAGAGAATAAAACCAATGAATTCTGGCTTTATTCTGTAGGCTTCTGGAAAAACATTGCACATTTAAAAATAAAAGTGTGATGTAGATTTGTTTATTCATTCATATATTCACTGCACTCCAAGAGATCGTTCAATTGACAAATATTCCCTGCTTGAAACACCTAATTGGCTCCTTGCTGGCTTTAGGATATAAGATAACCTCCTTAATATGACACCCATGACTACTTCTCTGCTTCCCTTTCTACTCTCATTTCTCACTATCACAATCCTTGTATTTTACATTTTAATTTTCCCGACTCTTCATATTTCCTTGAGCATCGAGTGCTGTTAGAAACTCATTTCCATTTGCTCTTTTTCATTCTTTGACACATATTTCTCACTGTTTTCCCCCTAACTAATTCCTCTGAACACAACCTGTTGACCCCTCCTCCAGGAAGTTTTCCCTGTTGCCTCTAGGCTGGCTTGGGTGCTTCTTCTCAGTGCTTTCAAAACATCAAGTTCTCATCCTCTGCTTATCATTGATCACATTATATTGAAATCATCTGTTTACTCCTCTGGCTTTGTAAACAGGTTGTGAACTGCTGAAGGGCAGGGACCAGGCCTCTCAGTCCACTTTGTATCCCTAGTTTTCAGTACTGGTCTGCCAAAGAATTATTGGCTCTGTAAGTGCATGTTGAACTGGACTAAGGAATGGTCAATTAGAAGCTTTTGGTAGCTTATCTAGGTTCCCATGACTCTCAAATCTATTCACATCTCCTATGCCCCAGAGCCAAGGGCCAAAGTCAATACAGAACCTCAAGCCATGCCTGAGGGGCTTCTGAAATCAGATTATTTTAAGAGAGTCAATTGGTTTTGGTTAAGGTAAGGCTGAAAGCTAAGTTTCAACAATATGCATGCAGACAGACATAGCTAAAAGCCAGGAGTTGAAACACCCTCCCTCCCTCTCTCCCTCTTGTTCTCTGACACAAGTGTTGAGGTGGCCTGATTTAGCCTGGCCCATAGTCCACTCCGGAGTCAGGTCAGGGAGATGGTACCAGCCAAAGGATTAACTGGAGATGTTCCCAGTCCCAGGTTTAGGCTAAGGCTGGAGCCCCAGGCCAAGCCCTAGCTGGCTTACATTGCTGCAGCTCCTTGCTGTCAAAATGTTATTGAAAAAAGGAATGTTCTAAGCAGTCCACAGTTATACCTTATGTGGAAATAAAAGCATTGACCCCTTCCAACTCCTTTTTAGGGGAGAGGTCAAATTCCCCACAAAAGCCCTGGGGAAAATAAGCTTTATTTCTCCACGACACCCACTTCTAGCTAAGGCCTTCATGTACCAGAAAAACAGAACAGAAAATGCTAAAAAAATCAGTTAAATTAGTTACTTAGCCTAGAGACAAATTGTATGTGTAAAACTACTGTGATTATTATTTTCCACCTGTATCTCTTTATTTATTCCAGATTTCAGTCAAACCGGTTTCTGTGTATAGATAAAGTCTAAATGCCAGCCCACAGACAAGGTATTGCTAAGCATGCTTCTTGTGATAATACGAAGTGTTCCCTTGCTAAGCAGCATCTTCAAAGTATGATGTGCATGAGGGCCAGAGAGATGAAACAGCCAATACCTCTTTTCTCATACAACCCAGGCATTCGTTGTTGGAACTGGGCAAAATCTCATCAGATGTTATGGCCTCTTTATTTGGCTTTTGCTATTTCATCAAAAGGAAAGTACAGCCACTCGGCTACCACAAATCTATCAAAGATCACATTATGTAGTAGTGACAGTTCTGAGAAAAGGCCCAGACCCCCAAACCCCCTGTTCTATCCAAGTCCAATGTTTTCTCTACCCACCGAGGATTTCATCTTCAAAGTATTTTTTTTTATAAATATTAACCAGTGAAGGCTCTGACCCAACTGTGTGGGATGTGAGCAGCAGTCATGCACTGGTCCAGTGAATAAATGTGAAGTGGCAAGAAGCCAATATGGGTTGTTAATTTTGGTTGAAAGAGAGCCTTAACTGTTTTAGGGAAGATCAGTGAGAGCCACAGAAATAGTATCCTATTACAAGATTGATAAAAAGCCATCTAGTCAATTCCTCTGTCTCTAGAAAGTCATCATGTAAACTAGTAAAGTCTTTGAATGGTTCCTCGGCATCATTAGGAGACTTAATTCTCTTTCTGCAGCATTTTACAATGTAATCATCACATAGGGAGTTATAGTTTAGTGTCCATTAAACTTATCAGGTTTTCTGACAAGGGGCAGTTTGAATTTGAGAATCACCAATGTGTTCTGGTCTCTGTGTAAACAGGGAACAGAGATGACTTCATGAGAGTGCAACCTGTGCAGTCTCACAGAACCCCACAATTAGAAGGAACTGTGGTTTGGTTTAATTATTTTCTAACCCTATCAAGAAATTTTTAATGATTTTAATGAGGCAATCTCACATTTTCATTTCATACTGGGCTCTGCAAATTACATAGCCAACTCTAGCAGTTTCACATCCTCCCTGACCCTATGCATGTCTGCCCTTCTAAAAACCTACACTACCAATTCTGAGCCCCTCTAGCATGGCAAGTGGTATTATGAAACTTTAAAGACATGTCTGAGGACATTTCAAATCTGAAACTCCTCTCCCAGATTACATGCTGCAGAAAGAGCAGGTGCTGGTGATTTCCATTTGGGCATAACCTAAGGAAGTTATGATCAGAATTGAGGATCATTTAAAACAAACAAACAAAGAAACAAACAAACAAAACTACCCCAGTGCCTCCTATTTAACCTCTATCCATCCCCTGTTTGAATCTACAGAGCATACATGTTGAAACAAAGAGAAGTACCTAAGTGCCAAGCTTCCAGACTCTACCAGGCCAGTGAAAAGCACCTATGACTCTTTCCCGTTTTTACTTTCATTGGTGGGAAAAGTTCTAGAAACTGGTGTTGGAAGAGCTTTGGAGTGGTGCAGGAGTCAGAACAAAATCCAACTCACTCTTTCCACAGCTGTCCTGACTCCTTTCTTTTTTTTTTTTTTTTTTTTTTTTTTTTACTGACTCCTTTCTTGACAGCTGCAGAAGTTAGTTTTTGTCAGGGTTGCAGTTCTAACACCAAACAGGTCTCAGAAGAAACAGGGTCCTGGGAAGCCAATTGCATAGTGTTTAGCTCCAAGCCACAAGGCTTTTTGATGGTTCACAGTTCTTCAGAGACAACTGACTCTTGTGGAGGTGTGAAGTCATTTTTCCCATAGAGTGTACTATCCAGGCTTTAGTCCATATAGAAGAAATGGGAAGGAGAGCTAACCAACATCTACATAACTTTCATCTTTTATCAGTCTTTTTTTTTTTAAAGATTTTATTTATTTATTTGACAGAGAGAGATCACAAGTAGATGGAGAGGCAGGTAGAGAGAGAGAGAGGGAAGCAAGCTCCCTGCTGAGCAGAGAGCCTGATGCGGGACTCGATCCCAGGACCCTGAGATCATGACCTGAGCCGAAGGCAGCGGCTTAACCCACTGAGCCACCCAGGCGCCCCATCTTTTATCAGTCTTAATTTACAGCTTTTCTATTTGCAAATTTGTCTTAGATAATCTTGAGAGTCTTTTCTAGCCATGAAACCAGATACTAACCATAAAAATTAATTCTGAGAAATCACTACCTGGCTTGAAAAGTTTCTGAGTCTGTGCCCATGGTTTTCTGCTTGAGTTTCAAGCTATATTTCCAGCATTTAAGGGGATCTAGTATATATTCAGGGGTCTGGGATAATCCTGACAAAGGTTATGTTGAAGAGAGTAACCTTATTTTTGTTCATCTTCCAGATTGAGTAAAAGGGAAAAACAGATGATCAGCCTTGACTCTGGTTTTTTTCCCATAGCAAACCCTTCATCTCTCAAAACCTCAACTTTATTATCTGTCAAATGGAAGTGATGATCCTTATTCCGTCTACCTATCAGTTGTTGTAAGATCAAATACTATCATCAGTTTTTCAATAAATATTTATATTTATATCTGGCTGTAGAAGATAAATAAATGGTCAAAAAAATCTTAAATAAATAAATGGGCAAGAGCTAAAAAATTATACAAGTAAGAGCTATGAGGCTTCACAAGGGGCAGAACTTACTTCCAGGGGCAAGAGCATTGGAAGGTTTCATGAGCAAGGGTGTGTAAGCTAACATTATGACATTGGAAAATGGTCAAATTCACCCATAAAGAGATGGGAACAAGTAGGGGTTGTGGGAAGAGCAGGTGAAGCATCAGCAAAGGCAAAGGCTTCAAGAAAGCACAGACTGTGTGTGTGTGTGTGTGTGTGTGTGTGTGTGTGTGTGTGTGTGTGTGTGAGAGAGAGAGAGAGAGAGAGAGAGAGAGAGAGAAAGAGAGAGAGAGCATTTCAGATTGAACAAAGTACAAACTACAGGGTCAGACCTGCTCAAAGTTTCAAAGCAAATACATCAGAGATTCTGCAAGTGCCCAGTTTTTTCTGTCTTGCTGTCTGGATCTCTTCCTCTAGGGAAACCATAAAGCAATAGTAATTTTGTATCATCCCATAATTCCTATTGTCATCATCAGACTTTTCCCTTGTCTGTTCTACTCAAGTCTGTTCCTGGCTACTACATCCACAAGGAGACACAAAGCCAGGTTGGGTAGTAAGATCTCTAGTTTCTTAACATCAAGTGAAAAATGGACATTCAATTGTGAACATGATGAGTCCCAGAGAAGCACTGGTTTCTTCTCATCATACTTGAACCAAGCATCACCTTTTGTCATTCTCTGCAGATGTTATCACTGTGCAGTTAGTCCCAACTTTGCCTCTAATTCATCCCGATGGATGGTCAGTATACTTTGATTTTCTTGGTCTTTGTTTCTCATCTGGAAAACAATCCTATTACAAAAGTAAAGGAATGGTTAAGAAGGAATTCCATTGACCTCTCAATGCAAAGAATGTCAGAATATAAGAATGTAGGGGCACTTGGGTGGCTCAGTCTTTAAGCCTCTGTCTTCAGCTCAGGTCATGATCCCAGGGTCCTGGGATTGAGCCCTGCATCAGGCTGCCAGCTCAATGGGTGGCTTATTTCTCCCACTCCCACTCTCCCTACTTGTGTTCCTTCTCACGCTGTGTCTCTGTCTGTCAAATAAATAAATCAAATCTTTTTAAAAAAGAAAGTAATACAAAACAGAGTTGAGGCAACAGCAGTATAACATGGAGTTCAGTTCAATCTGTTACAGCTGGCTCTTGGGCAAGTCCCTTCCCTACTCTGAGCTTCATTATCCCTTTTGTAACATTGGAGTAGGGAGTGAGGGGTTGTTGAACTAGAAAATCTCTATGTACCTCTAAACATTTACATCCTGTAAATTTGTGCACTAATCTTAAAAGAAGGAAGCAGATCATAAAATTCATGTACATGAATAATTCTGTAAAAGTATATGTGTGGGCACTGCCTAGAATCAGAGGAAAACACAGACTGATTTAAATAACTGTGTTAAAAGTATTTGAGATCTTTTTCCTTAAGTGTACAATAAAATTCAATATCTATCAACAGATTTCTAATGGTTTGTCCAGTATATATATCTTTATATCTATATCTTTATATCATCTATCTATCTATCTATCTATCTATCTATCATCTATCTATCTATCTCTTTGTAAGTTTTAAATACTTTTTCTAGCTTGAATCCCTTTTACTGTTATGTTTATAATAAAACTTTTAGTGAAGTAGTCAAGGGATTGGCAAACTCTTTCTGTAAAGGGCTCAATAACAAATATTTTAGGTTTTGTGGAATACTTGGTCTCTGTTTCAACTACTCAATTCTGCCAATGTAATGCAAAAACAACCGGAGACAATATGTAAAGAAATGGGTGTGGCTGTGTTCCAATGAAACTTTATGTATGAAAACAGGCCATGACTCAAGGTTTCTAATCCCTGAAATAGTCAATAATAAAATCCAAAATATGGAATAGTGAGGAAAATAGATAATATTTATAAATAACATTTATGTCTTTGAGTTTTAAACATTTCAAACAAAATATCCTAATGTATATTTTATAGACAATTCCACATTTTTTAAAGATTTTATTTATTTGACAGAGAGATCACAAGTAGACAGAGGCATGCAGAGAGAGAGGGGGAAGCAGGCTCCCTGCTGAACAGAGAGCCCAATGAGGTGCTCAATCCCAGGACCCTGGGATCATGAATTGAGCTGAAGACAGAGGCTTAACCCACTGAGCCAACCAGGTGCCCCTTAGACAATTCTACATTGTAATAAAGTTCTCTTCTGACAAAATTTCCCAGTAGCTACAGGACGTAATTTATGGTAAACTTTGCCCACCTGTACCTGACCTTGCCTGGTGTGTCATGATCCTTCAGCTATTGCAGGCTCTGGCATATGTGAGTTACATAGAATGCCAAATGGAAGTAGAAGGAAACAAATCATTTTTTAGAAGACCTTCACATTTCCTGGTGTCCGTTCAGGCAAAATAGTAGTACCACACTTTATGTTTCCTAAGGAAGTATTCAGTGGGTCAACCCCAGAAGTAACTTGTGAACTTATCCCCAAAATAGTTACAACAGGACTATTTGAACATATATGGGTCACCAAAGTTCTGTGCTCTTTGGATTGGGAAAAAGAGTTGTATGTAATTTGGGAGCTACAGTTTAGATGATAAAATATTTGAATTTCTGGCATATTTAAAGGGTCTATAGAGACATTAGGACAGACTATTTGTAATCAGGATTAACTTGATTTCTAACACCCTAGTAACACTGTGCCTTTATATTATTTTATATGTGTTAGTCTTTTCTCCTCTAGTAGGCTGTAGTATCTTTGAAGGCAAAGATGGTGTCTAATGTTTCTTTTCTTCTTTTAATTTAAATTCAATTAGCCACCATATAGTACATCATTAGTTTTTGAAGTAGAGTTCAATGATTCATTAGTTGTGTATAACACCCAGTGGTCATCAGATCACATGCCCTCCTTAATGCCCATCACCCAGTTATCCCATCCTCCCACTCTCCTCCCTTCCACAACCCTGAACTTGTTTCCTGGAGTCAGGAGTCTTTCATGGTTTGTCTCCCTCTCTGATTTCTTCCTATTTGGTTTCCCCTCCCTTCCCTTGTGATCCTCTATGTTGTTTCTTATATTCCTCATATAAGTGAAACCATATGATAATTGTCTTTTTCTGCTTGACTTATTTCACTTAGCATAATCTCCTCCAGTTCCACCCATGTTGGTACAAATGGTGGGTATTCATCCTTTCTGATGACTAAGTAATATTCCATTGTATATATGAACTGCATCTTCTTTATCCATCTATCTGTTGAAGGACATCTCAGCTCCTTCCACAGTTTGGCTATTGTGGACATTGCTGCTATGAACATTGGGGTGCATGTGTCTCTTCTTTTCACTACATCTGCATCTTTGTGGTAAACACCCACTAGTGCAATTGCTGAGTTGTGGGGTAGCTCTTTTATTCTTAATGTAGTGATTAGCACTGTTTGGAATACATAGTGGATGCTCAATATTCACTTCAGAAATTATTAAATGGTCAAACTATTTCAGTGACTGACACATAGTGGGGGAAGTTTATAGAGACAGTGGTTAGACAAGAGTACAGTCACTAAAGCCAGAGAGGCAGTGTTTTCATGCTAACACTATCAGTTCTTAGCTGTGTGACCTTAAATAAGTTATATAATCAATCTAGTGCCTAAGTTTTCTAACCTTTAAAAGAAGGATAACAATAGGAGCGCTTGGGTGTCTCAGTTGGTTAAGTGTTTGACTCTTGATTTTAGCTTAGGTCTTGTCATGAGTTCAAGCCCTGCATTGGACTCTATCCTGGGTGTGAGTCTACATTAAAGAAAAGGCTTATAAGAAGGATAACAATAGTACTTGCCTCATAAGGTTGTTGTAAGAAATAAATTTAATATAATGATAATTTTAAAAATAAAAAATATACCAACAACAAATTAATTAATTAACCAATTAATTAATTTTAAAAAGAGTCAATATGTGTGAAGTCAACAGAATGGTGCCTGGAACATAGTAGGTAGTATATGTATTAGATATCATCTTTATTATTTGTTGAATAACTAGAAGAATAGATAAATGAAGTCTTGAGTACTTATGGACTTAACATCAAACCTACAGAAATTCAGTATGTGTTAAAGAGTGTGAACTAGCAACAATTTGATAAACATCTAAATTCATCAATGGGAAAGACCCTTTTGCCCAAGAATTCCTTAAGACTGACTACATTTCCAAAACCTGAGGTATAGCCTATTTAGAAAGAGCAGGTCAATTGAGAGGAAAATGAAAAGGCATGTGTGTGTGTGTGTGTGTGTGTGTGTCTGAGAGAGAAAGAGAGATTCTTGGAGCAAAGACCTAGAGCAGTCCAACTGTTGAAAGGTGCTTTGTGACTAACTGTGGCTGGAGACCAAAAAAATAGTCTTCCCATATGTTCAGAAGACAAGAGATTTCTTAGTTGCTCAAAAGACATTTTCACTCATGAAAAGCAGTGATTCTTGATAGTGCTGTAAATTTATTTGAAGGATGAAGGATGGGTGCATGTGTTCTTTCTCCCCCTATTCCTAAGAATTTCTAAATTTTATCTAAATTTCTACTTTTATATCTTCAGGGGACAGGATACTTTGGTGGAAAGGCCCAGGACTTTGGAACTGGCTTCAAATCCCAGAGCCATCACTTTTATCAGAAAGTCCGTAAGTTTTTTCATTTGTAAAATTACAGTAATACAATGCATTTAACAGATGTGTTATGAGAATTGAATGGGGTGTGATAATTGAATACTATGACTTGTCTGTATTACACAGAATAGTGGTCAATAATTGTAGAGTTAAACTGTCAGGCACTGGGAAATGTGCTTATAATTATTATCTCCTTTAATCATCATAACAACTTTATGAAGATGTGTTATTATTATTGCTATTGTATAGGAAAAAAAAGATATGGAAACCTTAACTTGTAAAACTAACAAATTAGGGAGTGATAATTTGCTTTCCAAAAATAAGTTTATCTTTATGAAGAACAGTAACCTACTAGTCATGCAATTTTCTTCTTAGAGGGTAGGACCCAGAACCAAGCATGTAATGCTGGTATGGGTAGATTAGAAGAGAAGATTTAGCTGTCAGCCCCCACTTTATGGATGCTCAGTTTCTGTTGAAACGTCCTAATGTCACATTATGTTTGCTGGCAACAGCACGTTGTTGATAAACAAGGAGTTTATCAACAAACCACTAAGTCTTTTAATACGTATTGCTATAAGCAGCATCTCTTAGCCATCTCATGCAGCTATAATTTGGAGTCTTTGACAGGACCATACAGTTATTCTTATTTAATTCCATCTTATTAGATTTAAATTTGTGTTTGGATTTTCATTTGGTGATAGATATTTGTCTATTATCTACTTACCTGTCACCTATCATTTACTCAGTTGCTTATATTCTTTTCTTCTTTCTATTCATTAACATTAATCAAGAAACCACTATAGGTTAGTCATTCTTCATGTGAATCTTAAAGATCCAAGAATGAATTAAAATATGTTCTGTTCTCAGAGAGCCCCCATGTTCCCAGGCAAAACTCATTATATAATAAATTTGGGAGCACAGAAGTAATAACGACTAGATCTTTCGAAGATTGGGTGTGAAATCAGAGATAATTTCACAAAACGGATGATGTCTGAGGCAGAATTTGAGAATGCTCATAATTGGTACTATATATTCCTTTAATATTCATCAATAAATATTGGCTTATTTGTCTAATCAATTAATGAAATTAACTATGATTCTGGTACATCCTGGACATTGGGAGACACAGAAATAAATCACACAGAACTGGATCTTATATTCTTGTGTAATTACATAATTATAAGCTATTTATAAATTTATTAAAAGTAAGAGGCAACATAGTATATTGCTTTAAAAACATGGGTTCTGGGGCCAGACTGCCTGAGTTCAAATCTCCAGCTCTACAAGTATAATGAGCACTGAGTGTTACATGCAACTGATGAATCATTGAACTCTACCTCTGAAACTAATAATACATTATATGTTAATTAATTGCATTTAAATTTAAAAAATGAAAAAATAAGTGTATAACCTTGTGTAAATAATTTAACTTTCCTGTGCTCCAGTTCCTCATGTGAAAAATGGAAATAAAAATGGCACCTACTTCATAAGGTTGTTATAAAAATTACATTGAACAGCAATTTAATGTGCTTAGAACCATTCTTGGCACATAGAGGAGGAGAGACAACTTGTTTGGAGATTCAAGAAAGCCTTCTGAGGAATTTGAAAATTAGGTTAAGACCTGGATCAGGGAAAGCATTTCAAAAGAAGGGACATCAAAATTGACACATCTAAAAAAATTAGGAATTTGCGACGCCAGGTCCTTGAAAGATGGTTCAAATGGCTAAAAGACACATGAAAAAATGTTCAACATCACTAGTCATCAGGGAAATACAAATCAGAACCACAATGAGATATCACATTATACCCATTAGAAAGGCTAAAATTATTAAGACAGGAAAAATCAAGTGTTGTGAGGATGTGGAGAAAGGGGAACCCTCTTACACTGTTGGGAATGAAAGCTGGTACAGCCACTCTGGAAAACAGTACAGAAGTTCCTCAAAAAGTTAAAAACAGAGCTACCCTATGACTAAGCAATTGCACTACCAGGTATTTATCCCAAAAATACAGATGTAGTGAAAAGAAGGGGCACATGCACCCCAATGTACACAGCAGCAGTGTCCACGGTAGCCAAACTGTGGAAGGAGCAGAGATGTCCTTCAACAGAGGAATGGATAAAGAAGATTTGGTCCATAAATACAATGGAATATTACTCAGCCATCAGAAAAGATGAATACATACCATTTGCATTAACATGGATGGGACTGGAGGGGATTATGCTAAGTGAAATAAGTCAAGCAGAGGAAGACAATTATCATATGGTTTCACTCATATGTGAAACATAAAGAATATCATGGAAGACAATAAGGGAAGGGAGGGAAAACTTAAGGGGAAGAAATCAGAGAGGGAGACAAACCATGAGAGACTCTTGACTCCTGGGAATAAACTGAGGGTTGCGGAAGGGAGGGGGTTGGGAGATGGGGTAGCCAGGTGATGAGTAATAAGGAGGGCACATGTTGTGATGAGACTTGGGTGTTATACATATCTAATGAATCATTGAACATTACATCAAAAATTAATGATGTACTATATGTTGGCTAACTGAACATAATTTTAAAAAATTAAAAAAATAAAAAGGACGCATCTTTGTCATAAGGAAGATGGTAAGCCATCAATATGTTTTAAACAAATGAAATGACAAGCTTTGGGTATTGGAAAATCACTTTTGCTGTAGAAAATAAAAATAGCTTAGGAGAAAACTACAAATGGCAATACCAGTTTGGAGGCAGTGGCAAGATCCAGGTGAAAGATGCTGATGCCTGAGTCTAAGGTCTTATCAATGGGAATAAAGAGGTGTGGGTAGATCTGAAAGATATTCAGGAGGTAGAAATTGCAGAAAGAACTTAAGAACTAAGTAATTGTGTGTGTGTGTGTTTATCAGTGGTAGAGAGAGTAATGATAGAGAGAAAGAAATTGAAGATGATATTCAAGTTTTTTTGTTTTGCGTAACTGGGTGAATGATAAGATCATTCATTGAGGAATGAGAACTATGATGGAGAAGCAAATTCATAAGTAAAAGAGATGAAGAATTTTTTTTTCTTGAGTTCTTAATGTGTGCTAGAAATCATGTTTTACACTTCATATGCATTCTCTTACTCAATATTCAGTAGCCCTGTGAGATGAGTATTATCATTTTACATTGCCATTTTTTCAGATGAAGAAGTTGAGGCTTAGAAAGGTTAATATAAATTGTCCAAGATCACACAATTTTAAAAAAATGGCAGAATTGGGATGTGAATCAGGATCTGTCTGACCCCTAAAGCTCATTCTGTTCACACATCCCTATAGTCTCAGGGAATGACATATCAGCTTATTCTGCTCCAAACAGCACCAAACACCTAACTTTTCTTTGCCTTATTTCTCAATATCTGCCTCAGTAACTAAAACAAAGTCCTTACATATAAGTGAACTATCCAAGATTATTGTCAGCTCTGATTTTACAACCTAGAAAGTGTTGGTAACTTGAGAAACAAAAGTAGTGACTTCTCTAAGCAGAGCACTCAAACAAATAGCTTTCCCTCCACTCAACACTGCCCCATCACTGCTAGTAGAGTCAGTTTTCTTGAAGGCCATTCTGCTCCTGTTTTTTTTTTCCTTCCATACAGCTGCTGACACAATCATGTTTCTTATGAATGATGATATTTTCCTAATCCTGAACTAGCATGCACAGTCTTTCAAAGAGATTTTGCACATTCTGGCAAAGAGATTTCATGTTGTGTTCAGTTGTAAAAGGAAGTCTGGTAGATGTACTTTGGATGCCAACATTTTGTAATTTGGGGGACATTTTGACCATTTTGATGGTGTCTGGAGACACTGGAACAAAATACCTGAAATCAGGACTGCTCTAAAAAAAGTCCAGTTCATTTGCTTGTCCTCTGCATATCCATAACTTCAAATTAGAATAGTATATCTTCTTAATTTTCATCCAGATCTTTGATAAATCAGTGAAAGGGATAAGGTCAGGGCTTTTTAGCCAGATTCATGTCAGCATGTTATTTAATTACTCATCACCTTTCAGCGTTGGCCCTCAGTCAGTAGTGAATCCTAACAGTGTTTCCTTGTAGCCTCTAACTAAAAATATTAGCATGAGAAAACTTGCCAAATACCTTACTGAAGTCCTACACTGCTCTCCTGTGTGGGTACCTTTATTAAAAACCCAAATAAAAACACATGAGGTTGGTTTGTCATCACTTGTCCTAAGTGTATGCATGTTGGCTTCAAGTATACATTTTTCTTCTTTTCTTCCTTTGAATTTCACCTAAGATCAAGAAGTTCATTTGTGATTTATCAAAAACACCCTCTTCCCCTTTCTAATAATTCTTATTCTGTGGAATTATCTTCAGCTTTCAAACTTCTCTGCCATCCTCCAGAGATGCTTAATACCTACTGGTTTGACCTTTACTCACAACTTCTTGGTATATAACTTTTTGCTTGTTTGTTTGTTTTTTGAGACAATTTTTTAAATTTCTTTTCAGTGTTCCAGAATTAATTGTGTATGGTATATGACTTTTCTGATTTAGGAGTCTTGTATTCATTTAAAGCTATTGCATCTTGTTTTACAGTCTCTTCATGTCATTTGTATTTGGAATACTTCTAACCAATGTTCATTTCACTGCGTTTAGGCCCGAGATCCATTCTCCTTGTCACTTTTTAACACTTGGTAGTAGAAATTAATTTATCAGTTTAGCTAGCTGTCTTCCAGAAGAAAGCAACGTCCTGAGAGGGAGATAATGTAACAAATCTGTAAAAACTCTGAGAATAGCCTATAACTGTCCATTAGCAGGGCAGGGGCTAGTTCATGCAGCAACTTTGTGTGAATTAGCAACAGTCACTCTTACACTCTTCCCCATCTCTTAAACCCGAAACAGTCCCAGCTCTTCATGCAAATGGTTTAGTGAGTAGACTACACCTTTCTGCGAACTAATAAGAGATACCCTTCTTTTGCAGAGGTGCAGTTTGAAACCAGGGCAAATAGGACAAGTGGAATGGAGCTGAATTTCAACCCTTATGCTCTCCACTGGACCCTCTTATGCAGTGGATAACCGGCAACACTGCACATGACGGGTTCTGTCTGTGAAGGTAGAAAGGAACACCAATGGATAGAATAAAGTCACTGTCAAATTCCCCTACATCAATACTGCTAACGTTGGGTTGGGGCACAAAATTTAGTTCTCATATTAATTTGTTGAAATTACATCTATGCTTCCAGAGAAGTTTCTCTATGAAGGATTTATCTTAAGGAAATTTATAGAGACATTAATTTTGTGTAAAATGGATGAACTGATTTTGAGTTCAAAACAACTATCCAGAAAAAACCCTTCAAGACATTAAAAGAAAAAAAAAAAGGAGAGGAGGAAAGAAGTTAATTTAGTAGAACGAGACTGTTCTGTCTGAGCAAGATACCTCTTATAATTTATATGGTAAATGACTGGAATAGAAGAGATGGTCCCTTTTAGTGGACTCAGTGGTTCAAACCATGGGCTCTTGAGTCAAACTACCTGTATTCCAAACTGGTCTATACCACTTCGTAAGTATGTATAGTTGAGGAAGTCATTTGATCTCTATTTCTCAACTCCTCATGAGTCAAATGAGCATCATAATAACACCTATGTTATATTTTTGTTGTGATAATGAGATGAAATAATACATGTAAACTGTTGAGTACACTGTCTGGCATATGGTGAGCATGTAATAACTGTTAGTTATTAATATTAAGCAGCAGTTTTTATAGAAGTACAGATTGTCTGACTTGGAATAGGACTCAGAGAAATTTAGTCTACTCCCTTATATGTAGATTGAATGGAATTACAGGTAATCTGAATGTCTGAACCAGAAAAACTCCAACTATATAGGAAATTATGAAAAGGGATTTACCCTAAGTCACTCAGGAGAACTAAATTTTCCTGCCGAGGATCCAACCAAATGTGTCTGCCACTATGTAGTTCTGAACTGGAATTGCAGATTTGTAGGGCATATGAAAATGTTTACTTAAAATCTATAAGCCAATGGGTCTATTCTTCTTTCCCTCTAACTCCTTACATGGAACTCCCTTCATTCTCTGAAGGAAGCCACAACCAATAATGACTTAGTGATTTCACTAACCCAGAGGTGAATAGCAAAGAAAACATGGGGTTTGAGGTCTAGAGTCTTGAATTCTAGTCCTGATTTTCTTAATTAACCTACTGTGTGAGATTGGGATAAGTCACTTGCCCACTTAGAGTTTCAGTTTCCTCTTACAAAAAATGTGGATAAAAATAGCTATCTTGTTTTCTTGACAGAATTCTTGGAAAACTGAATGAAATAATCTACGTGCATGACAAATGTTATCCAAATGTTGATTGATATTTTTATTGATTGTATCATGTTAAATCTGGTTGTTTATGACATTTCTCAAAATGTATTATTTAAAGTGCCTTCATAGGGAGAAAGGAGGAGGTAGTTGATTTGGTTTTGCAATTATATAAACCCCTTAATTTGAGGGAACTATGTTTGATTTTCTCACTGGCTGTATCAGTCACTGGAGATGTATGTTTCCAGTATTTATGGGAGATCACTAAAGTATAGTCTCTCTTTGTATGGTCTTCATAAAAATTATGGATTCTGAAGCCCAGGGATATAAATACCTTGTTGCAAATATGTGTAAAAATATTTCTTACATATAATCATGGTTAACATTTTGGAATATTTTCTTCACATGTGTTTTATTCCCAATTTATATGTCTATATATTTTCCCAGATACCATTTCATTTTACAAGAGATGGATTATCATTTTTATGATTTAATGATATCATTTTATGATATGATATTATCATATTTTGTCATTTCCTTTGCTCATTGAATGGATTTGAATACATTTTCATTTGAGTACAAAGGATTGGCTTTTAACAATGGCATAGTATTCCATTTCAGTGACATAGAATTCCATAGTATTCCGTAGTTCCTTGTTGATTTATATTTAGGTTGTTTCCAAGTTTTCATGATGTCAAACAATTCTGCAACTGGAGATTACTTGGTGTTATTCCTTCCTGTGTGCACGTGTGTGTGTGTGTGTGTTTCTACAATTATCCTAGTATCTATAGGATAAATTCCTATACAATTTTTGGTCAAAAGGTGTGGACATTTCAAATTCTGATAGAGACTTGCATATTAGCTGTAGTCCAATTTTCAGTCAGTGAGAGAACTGGATTTCACACACATTATTCAATCTATGCATCTAATAAGTAAAAATATCATTGTTTTTTTTAATTTGTTATTTTTTATAAACATATATTTTTATCCCCAGGGGTACAGGTCTGTGAATCACCAGGTTTACACACTTCACAGCACTCACCAAAGCACATACCCTCCCCAATGTCCATAATCACACCCCCTTCTCCCAAACCCCCTCCCCCCAGCAACCCTCAGTTTGTTTTGTGAGATTAAGAGTCACTTATGGTTTGTCTCCCTCCCAATCCCATCTTGTTTCATTGATTCTTCTCCTACCCACTTAAGCCCCCATGTTGCATCACCACTTCCTCATATCAGGGAGATCATATGATAGTTATCTTTCTCTGCCTGACTTATTTCGCTAAGCATGATACGCTCTAGTTCCATCCATGTTGTCACAAATGGCAAGATTTCATTTCTTTTGATGGCTGCATAGTATTCCATTGTGTATATATACCACATCTTCTTGATCCATTCATCTGTTGATGGACATCTAGGTTCTTTCCATAGTTTGGCTATTGTGGACATTGCTGCTATAAATATTCGGGTGCACGTGCCCCTTTGGATCACTACGTTTGTATCTTTAGGGTAAATACCCAATAGTGCAATTGCTGGGTCATAGGGCAGTTGTATTTTCAACATTTTGAGGAACCTCCATGCTGTTTTCCAGAGTGGCTGCACCAGCTTGCATTCCCACCAACAGTGTAGGAGGGTTCCCCTTTTTCCACATCCTTGCCAGCATCTGTCATTTCCTGACTTGATTTTAGCCATTCTGACTGGTGTGAGGTGATATCTCATTGTGGTTTTGATTTGTATTTCCCTAATACCGAGTGATATGGAGCACTTTTTCATGTGTCTGTTGGCCATCTGGATGTCTTCTTTGCAGAAATGTCTGTTCATGTCCTCTGCCCATTTCTTGATTGGATTATTTGTTCTTTGGGTGTTGAGTTTGCCAAGTTCTTTATAGATTCTGGACACTAGTTCTTTATCTGATATGTCGTTTGCAAATATCTTCTCCCAGTCTGTCAGTTGTCTTTTGATTTTGTTAACTGTTTCCTTTGCTGTGCAAAAGATTTTGAGCTTGATGAAATCCCAATAGTTCATTTTTGCCCTTGCTTCCCTTGCCTTTGGCGTTGTTCCTAGGAAGATGTTGCTGCGGCTGAGGTCGAAGAGGTTGCTGCCTGTGTTCTCCTCAAGGATTTTGATGGATTCCTTTCGCACATTGAGGTCCTTGATCCATTTTGAGTCTATTTTTGTGTGTGGTGTAAGGAAATGGTCCAATTTCATTTTTCTGCATGTGGCTGTCCAATGTTCCCAGCACCATTTATTGAAGAGGCTGTCTTTTTTCCATTGGACATTCTTTCCTGCTTTGTCGAAGATTAGTTGACTGTAGAGTTGAGGGTCTATTTCTGGGCTCTCTATTCTGTTCCATTGATCTATGTGTCTGTTTTCGTGCCAGTACCATGCTGTCTTGATGATGACAGCTTTGTAATAGAGCTTGAAGTCCGGAATTGTGATGCCACCAACGTTGGCTTTCTTTTTCAATATCCCTTTGGCTATTTGAGGTCTTTTCTGGTTTCATATAAATTTTAGAATTATTTGTTCCATTTCTTTGAAAAAGATGGATGGTACTTTGATAGGAATTGCATTAAATGTGTAGATTGCTTTAGGTAGCATAGACATTTTCACAATATTTATTCTTCCAATCCAGGAGCATGGAACATTTTTCCATTTCTTTGTGTCTTCCTCGATTTCTTTCATGAGCACTTTATAGTTTTCTGAGTATAGATTCTGTGCCTCTGTTAGGTTTATTCCTAGGTATCTTACGGTTTTGGGTGCAATTGTACATGGGACTGACTCCTTAATTTCTCTTTCTTCTGTCTTGCTGTTGGTGTAGAGAAATGCAACTGATTTCTGTGCATTGATTTTATATCCTGACACTTTACTGAATTCCTGTATAAGTTCTAGCAGTTTTGGAGTGGAGTCTTTTGGGTTTTCCACATATAGTATCATATCATCTGTGAAGAGTGATAATTTGACTTCTTCTTTGCCGATTTGGATGCCTTTGACAAAGTACAGCATCCCTTCCTGATCAAAACTCTTCAAAGTGTAGGGATAGAGGGCACATACCTCAATATCATCAAAGCCATCTATGAAAAACCCAACGCAAATATCATTCTCAATGGAGAAAAACTGAAAGCTTTTCCGCTAAGGTCAGGAACACGGCAAAGATGTCCATTATCACCACTGCTATTCAACATAGTACTAGAGGTTCTAGCCTCAGCAATCAGACAACAAAAGGAAATTAAAGGCATCCATATCATTGCTGTTTTAATTTGAAATTAAATAGATGAGATAGGCATCTCTTCCTATATTTAATTGCTATTTCTACTTCTTCTGTCAAGTTTCTGTTTCTGTCCTTTGTCCATTTATCTTTAAAAGTATTAGCCTTGGGGCTACTGGGTGGCTTAGTGGGTTAAAGCCTCTGCCTTCAGCTCAGGTCATGATCTCAGGGTCCTGGGATCTAGCCCTGCATGGGGCTCTCTGCTCAGTGGGGTCCTGCTTCCTTCTCACTCTCTGCCTACTTGTGATCTCTGTCTGTCAAATAAATAAGTAAACTCTTTAAAAAATACATTAAAAATATTAATCTTACTTGTTATATAAATTGCAAACATGCTAAAACCAAAAAAAAGGGCCTGTCCACGTGAGAGAAGAATGACCCAGACCCAAAGTGACCCAAAATAAAGAGAAATGGGTTGTAAGCTCCATTTAGAAACTAAATTGCTGTGCAATCTTGGACAAATCAATTAAATTTTCTGTGCTTCATTTTCCTCAACTCCAAAATGGAGTAATAATGACCATTATATTCTCTATAGCTTATAACGTTTCTGTAAAGTTCAAAAGAAATCTTTTACAAATACTTTGTAAACAGATGAGCCTTATGAATATATAAAGTAATATTGAAAAATAAGGTCGACAGCCTGAAAACTAACAGAATAAACAGAAAAATACAATTAAGCCTTTAAAAACAAAATATTTTTAAAATATTACTAGGGGAACCTGAGTGTCACAGTTGGTTAAGTGTCCAACTCTTGGTTTCAGCTCAGGTCATGATCTCAATGTCATGAAATCAAGTCTTATGTTGGACTCTGTGCCCGGCAGGGATTTTGTTTGTGATTTTATCTTTCCCTCTCCTTCTACCCCTCCCCACTGCATGTTCTCTCTCTCTCAAATAAATAAATATTTTTAAAAAATTACTTTAAAAAAGGCAATTTATAGAAATAAATATTTTTAAAAAATTACTTTAAAGGCAATTTATAGAAACATTTGCACAAGTTCAAAAGCATACATATGTATGCATGCATATAAAAGATGTTTAATGTAACATTCATTATATTAGTGAAAAATTTGAATTCTCATATTTATCAATTTTAAGTTGATTGAATATATATCCACACAATGAAATACTCTGTAGTCAACAAAGTGGAATAAGATCAATCTATATCTGTTTACAAGAAAAGATTTCAGGATGTATTACTAAGTGCAAAAAGTAAGTTGTAAAACATTGAGTATGCACGATCATACACATACAAAATAATAATATGTGAATAGGCATATATAACTTATGTAAAATATATAAGAATTATGTAATAAAATTATATAATTGAATATATTATTTGTCTATATTACTATATAATATATTGTATGTATTATATTTTGCATTTAATCTAGATCAGGGCTCATCAAGTGACAGCCCATGGGCCAAATTTAGGGCCACCTCCTGTTTCTGTAAATAAACTTTTAATGGAACATAGCCATGACCATTTATTTATAAATTATCTCCAACAGTTTTCATGCTATTACCCACAAAACCTAAAATATTCACTACTTGATTTTTTACAGAAAATGTTTCCTGATGTCTGTTCTAGGGAAATGTGTGCTGTGGCAATAGCAATTTTTACCTCAGGGTGATGAAACAATGAGAAATATTCACTTTCTGAGGCATGTTTATTTAAGGGAAGACTGTACCCTTCATCAGATTTCCTCAAATGGTTACATCATACATAATTAGAGTATTGTTATCAACCCAAGAATTTTATATCAGAAAAATGTATTATATAGGTCTGTGTCATTTTATTTCATGTGTAGATTTGTGTAACCATCATGCAATCAAGACACAGAGCTTTCCATTACTAAAAATATTTCCTTTGTATTGCTCTTTTATAGTTATGTCCAGCCCTCTTCTCACCCTCTTAACTCCTGGAAACAACTAATCTCGTCCTCATCTCTATAATTTTGTTATCTCAGTATGTAGCCATTTGAAACTGTCTTTTTTCAGTATAATGCCTTTGAGACTCATCTAAGTTGCTTCTGTATTAACAGCTCATTATTTTGATTGCTGAGTGATATTCCATTGTATGGATGTACTATAGTTGTTGACACATGGAAACAATAGATAAGCTTAACTATTGTAGTTTATTCAGAATTATTATTTTACCACTTTGAGTGTAATGTAGAAAACTTACTATCATATAGGTCCCTTTACCCTTCCATTTTGTGTTTTAGTTATCATAGATGTAATGTCTATGATATTACTATATGTATTACTATATTATAGTATATGTAATATACTATATATAGTATAATATACTATATTTTGTTATCTCAGTATGTAGCCATTTGAAACTGTCTTTTTTCAGCATAATGCCTTTGAGACTCATCTAAGTTGCTTCCGTATTAACAGCTCATTATTTTGATTGCTGAGTGATATTCCATTGTATGGATGTACTATAGTTGTTGACACATGGAAGGAAGTATAATATACTATATATAGTATATTATATATACTATAATATTACTATATAATACATAGATATTACTATGATATTATAGATGTATATCTATGATAACACTAGATAGTGTTATCATTTTTGCCTTCAACCATCATGCCTATTTTAAAGAACTTAAAAAGAGAAAAATGGTCTATTATATTGACACATTTATCTTTTTGTTGCTTTTTCTTCATTCCTTATGTTTACTCCCTGAAATAATTTTCTTTCCATCTAAAGAGCTCTCTTTATCATTTCTGTTACAACAGGTCTGCTGGTGATGAATTCTTTTATGTTTCATTCATCTGAAAATGTCTGTATTTCAAATTAATTTCTAAAAATTATTTTTACTATATATAGAATTCAGGTTGACAGCTGTCTCAGGACTTTAAAGATGTCTTCTTGTCCCCATGGTTTCTGATGAGACATTTGCAGTCATTTGACTGTATTTCTCCATATGAATTGCATTGGTTTTCTCTAACTGATATCAAGATTTTTGTTGCTATTGTTGTTGTTACTTTTGGTTTTTAGCAGTTTGATTATGACATTTCTAGACGTAGATTTATTTGGCTATAGGTTTGAAATTTGGCTGAGTTTTTTTTAATGTGTAAGTTTATGTCTTTCACCAATGTGGGAATTTTCAACCATTATTACTTCACCCAATTTTTTCCCATAACTTTCTTTTTCTTCTGGGATGCAGATAACATGACAGTTATACTTTTTGATATTATTCCACAAAATTTCCCACTCATTTTAGTTTTCTTTTCTTCAGAGTGGACAATTTATATTACCCTGTTTTCAAATTTACTAACTCCTTCCTATTATCTCCAATCTGATATTGAATGGTTTCTATGAATGTTTTATATCAGTTATTCTATTTTTCTGTTCTAAAATTTTTATTTCATTTTTTGGTAGCTTCTAGTACTCTGGTAAGACTTTCTATCTTTCCATTAATTTTCAAGGTGGTTTTGTTTGTTTCTTTGTTTGTTTTTTACTTCTTGGTTATAATAGTGATTTTAGAGTGTTTTTTTTTTCCTGATAATTGTAACATCCAGGTTATCTCAGGATTGGCATATTTTGATTGATATTTTCTCTTGAGAGTTTCTGAGATTTCCCTAGTTCTTTATATGTTGAGTGATTTTTATTGTAGACTGGACATTTTAAATACTGTATATGAGACTCCAAGTCTTGTTCTAATTCTATTGAGAATGTTACTAAATTTTATTTGTTTTGGCAAGTTTTTGTTCTCAAGTTCTAATCAACCTTCTGTAGATTGTGGTTTGAATATCAGTTCAATTTTCAAAGCCTTCAAGATGTTATTCAGATTTGTCCCATGTGTCTACTACCTAGTCCATGGATGCACTGGCTCAGAGGCTTGTCTGGGACCCAGGTAGTAGATTCCATAGTTAACTCTATAGTTAAGCTCTGCATGCCTCTCATGTACTTTTTAGGGTCAAATCTTCACATATACAGCTTGAGAGTAAGCCCATGAATTCATAAACATCTCTATGTATTCTATTTCATATTTTTTCTCTTATTTCTGATCAACCTCACTCTCTCTGGGTAGCAGAGACCACTTCTTGGTCCTTTGGCTAGAAAGTCAGGGCTTTTTAGTGTCTTCACTAGGTCACATTCTTCCTGTGACTGGATCATTTTCCAAGCTAAGCAGTGGGAGAAAAGGTAGTAGAATTTTCTCCCCCATTTTTTTGACTATAATTATTTTGCTCAAAGAAGATGAGTCCTCTTCCTAAGAATTTTAGTTTCCCACCTATCATTGCTGTTACCCCCACCATGAAGTTGGAAGTTGACTATTGCCTGAAAGCTGGAGATAGAAAGAAAAATAAAAACAACAAGGGATTTCTTCCAATTTATCTTCATACTTGTTAATCATTTCTGGTCCTTTGATTTTAAAAAAATGAGAGCTTTTCCTGGAGTTCTTTTTGTCTATACTTCTGTAGTTTTGGACTTCATGATGACTTTGATTCCCGAATAGGGAATATATAAGGAAAAAAAAAACCAGGAAATTCATTGATGTATTAGTTGTACTTTAATTTTTGTTTTCCTTTTACAATTCACCTGCTACCATTTATTCTTCAGAGTTCTTGTATAGTTCTTCTATGCCTTTTGTACAAGAATTTTAGTTGCATTGAGTGGGAAAGACAGATTAGAGTGTGTTTCTCCATCTTAATCAGAAAAAGAATGTCTTGAAGCAAGATGGTGGAGGAGTAGGAGACTGAGATAGCATTAGGTCCCAGGAGTTCAGCTAGTTAGTTATCACACCATTCTGAACACCTATAAACTCAACAGGAGATAGAAGAACAGTAATTCTAGGAACAGAAAATCCACCACTTTCAGGAAGGTAGGATGTATAAAGAAGTGAATCTGAAGTGATGGGAAGATAAACCATGGGAGGAGGGGTCAGCTTCTGGCAAACAGTGGAGTACTGGAGCACAAAAACAGAACTTTTAGAATTCTTCTCCACAGAGGAATATTGCTGCAGAGGCTAGGTGGGTGTGGAGCCTTTGTGAGGACAGTGTGGTCTCAGGACCTGTGGAGTCACAGAAAGACCAGGGGTATCTGAGTGTGGCAGAGCTCCCAGGTCTTGGAGTGGGGATGCTGGCTACAGAGATGGAGCCAAGTTGGGGCTCTCAGAACAGGGTTACCTTAAACCATGATCCAAGACACAGTAGGGCCATGCTCTTTGAGCAAGAACCCCAAAAGTGGCAGATCTGAAAAGACCCCATCCTTCCTCCTCCGGGAGGAGCAGAGCAGAAGCACATGGAAGGAACTGTGGGTTTGGAGACTCCAAAAAGGGCTGTGTTCCAGAGAAAGAAAGTCTTGGTCACAGGTCAGTTGAGCACAGAATGTGACTGGAGACCAGGGAGACGGGAGTGATTGACTGATTTACTCTAAGGTAACACTGAGGAGTGGGGCCCAAGCTCTTGGCTCCTTCAGGCTGGAGATTGGGAAGTCACCACTTCCATTCCCATTCTCCAAAGATATACAGAAAGCATTTAGGAAACTAAAGCTCCTGAGAATGAAACCAAGCAGATTATTTAGCCTGGCCCCTGGCAAGGGTGGTGCAATTCTGCCGCAGGCAAAGACATTTGTCAATCACCTCAACAGGCCCCTCCCCAGAAGATCAGCAAGAAAATCCAGCCAAGACCAAGTTCACATGTCAACAAGAACTGTGGAACTTCAGAGCTAGGGGAAAGCAAGAAATGGTATTTTTCCCATGATCCTTTAGTCTTGCAAAGTTAAATTTTTTAATTTTATTTTTTTCTTATTCTATTTTTCAACTTTTCCCCTTTTCACTTTTAACATTTTTAACCATTTTATCTTATTAATACTTAAAAAAATCTTTTAAAATTTTCATTGTTATAGTCATATTTTATCCCTTCATTGTATTTAACCTTTTTTTTGATAACATGTAGGGTTTTTTTTTTCTTTAAAATTTTGAGATAAAATTTCTTCTAATACATCAAAATATACCCTAAATTTAGCTGCTGCCTGATCACATTATTGCTTATTTTTTTCTTCTTTTTCCAACCAACTTAATTATCAATTCCTGCTTAAGAATCTTTTTAAATTTTCATCTCTACAATCATAGTCTATCCCTCCATCATGTTTCCCTTTATTTGTGTGTGTGTGTGTGTGTGTGTGTGTGTGTATAGATATAGATATAGATATGTTTTTCTTTTTTTTTTATTAAATTTTGGGAGGTAGTTTCTTCCAAGAGAACAGAATACACCCCAAATCAAGTGGGTGGTTCTGTTCTATTCACCAAACATATATATACATATATATGCATATGTATGCATATATATACATATAATATACATATATATATATATATATATATTTATCCCCCCCAATTTTTCTCCCCCACAGTTTCAGGTCTTTTTTGATTTGGTTCGCATATTTTTGGGGGGAGTCTTTGCCACCCTTTTAGTATTTTACTCTCTCATTCATATATTCTTATCTGCATAAAATGACAAGACAGAAAACCTCACCACAAAAAAAAAAAAGAACAAAAGACAGTACTGATGGCTAGGGACCTAATCATTGCAGACATTGGTAATATGTCAGAACTAGAGTTAAGAATGAAAATTATCAAGGTGCTATCTGGGCTCAGAAAAGGCATGGGAGATATTAGAGAAATCCTTTATGGAAAAATAGAATCCCTATCTGGACAAAAAAAAAAAAAAAAAGAACTAAAATGCAAAGAAGTTTAAATAAGAAAAAATAATGAGATGCAATAAAAAATGGAGGCTCCTACTGACAGGATAAATGAGGCAGAAGAGAGAATTAGTAATATAGAAGACCAAATGATGGAGAATAAAGAAGCTGAGCAAAAGAGAGGCAAACAACTACTGGACCATGAGGGGAGAATTCAAGAGATAAGTGATACCATAAGATGAAATGATATTAGAATAACTGGGATTCCAGAAGAAGAAAGAGAGAGAGGGGAAGAAGGTATATTTGGGAAAATTATAATAGAGAATTTCCCTAATATGGCAAGAAGAACAAGAATCAAATTATTGGAGATACAAAGAACCCCCGTCAAAATCAATAAAAATAGGTCCACACCCAGTCATCAAATATGAAAACTTAAAACTCTTAGTGGAAAAGAGAAAATCCTGAAAGCAGCTTGGGAAAAGAGGTCTGTAACATACAATGGTAGAAATATTACATTGACCCATCCAAAGAGACATGGCAGGCCAGAAAAAATGGGATGGGATAATAAGGGGGGTTCTATAAAAGAGAAATAATCCCAAGAATAGCATTGAACAGAAATATAGAGACAGTCTACAGAAAGAAAGACTTCAAAGGTAACTCGATGTCAATAAAAACGTATCTAGCAATAATTACTCTCAATGTGAATGGCCTAAATGCGCCCATAAAATGGCACAGGGCTGCAGATTGGATAAAATGACAACCCATCCATATGTTGTCTACAAGAGACCCATTTTGAACCTAAAGATACACCCAGACTGAAAGTGAAGGGATGGAGAAGCATATTTTTCATGCTAATGGGCCTCAAAAGAAGGTTGGGGTAGCAATTCTCATATCAGACAAATTAGATTTTAAACTAAAGACTGTAGCCAGAGATACATAAGGACACTATGAAATACTTAAAGGGACTATCCACCAGGATGATCTAACAATTTTAAATTTCTATGCCCCCAATATGGGAGCATATGTTAATCAAGATAAAGGGTCATATTGTTATGAATACACTAATCGTAGGAGATCTTAACATGCCTCTCTCAGAAATAGACAGATCATCGAAGCAGAAAATTAATAAGAAACAAGAGCATTAAATGACACATTGGAACAGATGGACCGCATAGATATATACAGAACATTCCACCCTAAAACAACAGAATACTCATTCTTCTCAAGTGCACACAAAACCTTCTCTAGAATAGACCACATACTGGGTCACAAATCAGGACTCAACCGATACCAAAAGACTGAGATTATTCCCTGCATATTCTCAGATCACAATGCTTTGAAACTGGAGCTCAATCATAAGGAAAAGTTCAGAAGGAACTCAAAAACCTGGAAGCTACAGACCACCTTGCTTAAGAATGTTTGGATCAACCAGGAGATCAAAGAAGAACTGAAACAATTCATGGAAACCAATCAGAATGAAGACACTTCTGTCCAAAACCTATGGGATACAGCAAAGGCGATCCTAAGGGGGAAATACATAGCCATCCAAGCCTCCCTCAAAAAAATTTAAAAAATCCAGAACAAGCAGCTTTCATTACACCTTAAAGAACTGGAGAATCAACAACAAATCAAACCAACTCCACACATAAGAAGGGAAATAATCAAGATTAGAGCTGACATCAATGAGGAAGAAACCAAAGATACAGTACAACATATCAATGAAACTAGAAGGTGGTTTATTGAAAGAATCAATAAGATCGATAAGCCACTGGCCACACTAATCCAAAAGAAAAAAGAGAGAGCCCAAATTCATAAAATTATGAATGAAGAGGGAGAGATCACAAGTAACACCAAGGAAGTAGAAACGATCATCAGAAGTTAATATCAACAGTTATATGCCAATAAGCTTAGCAACTTGGGTGAAATGGATACATTCCTGGAAAATTATAAACTACCAAAATTAAAGCAGGAAGAAATCGACAACCTGAATAGAGCGATATCTAATAATGAAATTGAAGTGGTGATCAAAAACCTCCCAAAAATCAAGAGCCCAGGACCTGACAGATTCCCTGGGGAATTCTACCAAACATTCAAAGAAAAAATAACACCTGTTCTCCTGAAGCTGTTTCAAAAAATTGAAGCAGAAGGAAAACTTCCTGACTCTTTCTATAAAGCCAGCATTACCGTGATTCCCAAACCAGGCAAAGACCCTACCAAAAAGGAGAATTTCAGACCAATATCACTGATGAATATGAATGCTAAGATTCTCAACAAGATCCTAGCCAACAGGATCCAACAGCACATTAAAAAAATTATCCACCATGACCAGGTGGGATTCATCCCTGGGCTACAAGGATGGTTCAACATTTGCAAATCAATCAATGTGATACAGCAAATTAATATGAGAAGAGAGAAGAACCACATGGTCTTCTCAGTTGATGCAGAAAAAGCATTTGAGAAAATCCAGTATCCGTTCCTGATTAAAACGCTTCAAAGTATAGGGATAGTGGGAACATTCCTGAACTTCATCAAATCTATCTATGAAAGATTCACAGCAAATATCATCCTCAATGGGAAAAAGCTTGCAGCCTTCCCGTTGAGATCAGGAACAAGACAAGGATGCCCACTCTCACCACTCTTGTTCAACATAATATTAGAAGTCCTAGCAACAGCAAACAGACAACAAAGAGAAATAAAAGGTACCAAATTGGCAATGAAGAAGTCAAACTCTCTCTCTTCGCAAATGTCATGATTCTTTATATGGAAAACCCAAAAGAATCCACCCCCAAACTACTAGAACTCATACAGCAGTTCAGCAACGTGACAGGATACAAAGTCAATGTGCAGAAATCAGTGGCTTTCTCATACATTAACAATGAAAGTACAGAAAGGGAAATTATAGAATCGATTCCATTTACTATAGCACCAAGAACCATAAGATACCTGGGAATAAACCTAATCAAAGAGGTAAAGGAACTGTACTCGAGGAACTACAGAACACTCATGAAAGAAATTGAAGAAAACACAAAAAGATGGAACACCATTCCATGCTCTTGGATCTGAAGAATAAATATTGTTAAAATGTTTATACTGCCTAGAGCAATCTATACTTTTAATGCCATTCCGATCAAAATTCCACCAGGATTCTTCAAAGAGCTGGAGCAAATAATCCAGAAATTTGTATGGAATCAGAAGAGACCCCGATTCACTAAGGAAAAGTTGAGAAGCAAAAATAAAACTGGGGGCGTCACGTTACCTGATTTCAAGCTTTACTACAAAGCTGTGATCAACAAGACAGCATGGTACTGGCATAAAAACAGACACATAGACCAGTGGAACAGAGTAGAGAGCCCAGATATGGACCCTCAACTCTATGGACAATTAATATTCGACAAAACAGGAAAAAATATACAGTGGAAAAAAGAGAGTCTCTTCAATAAATGGTGTTGGGAAAACTGGACAGCTATAAGTAGAAGAATGAAACTCAACCATTCTCTTACACCGTACACAATGATAAACTTAAAATGGATAAAAGACCTCAACGTGAGACAGGAATCCATCAGAATCCTAGAGGAGAACATAGGCAGTTATCTCTTCGATATCAGCCATGCAACTTCTTTCAAGTTATGTCTCCGAAGGCAAAGGAAACAAATGCGAAAATAAACTTTTGGGACTTCATCAAAATCAAAAGCTTCTGCACAGCAAAGGAAACAGTCAAAAAAACTAAGAAGCAACCCACGGAATGGGAGAATATATTTGCAAATGACAGTACAGACAAAAGGTTGATATCCAGGATCTATAATGAACTCCTCAAACTCAACACACATGAAACAGACAATCATATAAAAAATGGGCAGAAGATATGAACAGACACTTCTCCAATGAAGACATACAAATGGCTATCAGACACATGAGAAAATATTCATCATCACTACCCCTCAGGGAGATTCAAATTAAAACCACATTGAGATATCACCTTACAACAGTTAGAATGGCCAAAATTAACAAGACAGAAAACAACATGTGTTGGAGTGGATGTTGAGAAAGGGGAACCCTCTTCCACTGTTGGTGGTAATGCAAGTTGGTGCAGCCTGTTTTGAGAACATTGTGGATATTCCTCAAGAAATTAAAAATAGAGGTTCCCTATGACCCTGAAATTGCACTACTGGGTATTTACCCCAAAGATACAGATGTCGTGAAATGAAGGGCCATCTGTACCCCACTGTTTATAGCAGCAATGGCCACGGTCACCACACTGTGGAAAGAACCAAGATGACCTTCAACGGATGAATAGATAAGGCAGATGTGGCCCATATACACTATGGAGTATTATGCCTCCATCAGAAAGGATGAATACCCAACTTTTGTAGCAACATGGACGGGATTGGAAGAGATTATGCTGAGTGAAATAATTCAAGCAGAGAGAGTCAATTATCATATGGTTTCACTTATTTGTTGAGCATAACAAAAAGCATGGAGGACATGGGGAGTTAGAGAGAAGTGGTTTGGGGTAAATTGGAAAGGGAGGTGAATCATGAGAGACTATGGACTCTGAAAACCAATCTGAGGGGTTTGAGTGGCGGTGGGGTGGGAGGTTCGGGTACCAGGTGGTGGGTATTATAGAGGGCACGGGTTGCCTGGAGCAATGGGTGTGGTGAAAAAATAATGAATACTGTTATGCTGAAAATAAATAAATTTAATTAAAAAAATAAAAAAAATATTTTTAAACCATCACTGTTACAGTCATATTTTATGCCTTCATTGTATTTAACCTTGTTTTTTGTATACATGTAGGGTTTTTTCCTTAAAAACTTTAGGATACAATTTCTTCTATTAGATCAAAACATACCCTAAATCTAACACATGGCTTTGTTCTAGTCCCCAGAATGAGCACATTCTTTCCACATTTTTTTTTCATTTTCCAACCAACTTATCACTTCATTTTCTTGAATTTTTTTTAAATTTTCATCTTTACACCCATATTCCATCCTTTCATCATGTTCGCCATTATTTCTGAATATATATAAATTTTTCTTTCTTTAAAATTTTGGAAGGTAGTTGATTCTGAGACAAAATACACCCAAAATCAAGTGATTGGCTCTGTTCTATTCATCAGTATAATATATATACTTTTTAAATTTCTTTCTCCCCCTTTTCTTCTCCCCACGGTTTTGGGTCTCTTCTGATTTGGTTAGCATACATTTTTCTAGGGTCTTTGCCACTCTTTTAGTGCTTTATTCTCATTAAAATATTTTTATCTAGATAAGATGACAAGACAGAAAAACTCACTGCAAACAAAAACCCCACAAACCCCCCCCCAAAAAAAACAACAACAATAACAAAAATAACAAGAGGCAGTACCGAAAGCTACAGATTTAATCAATATGAACATTGAAAATGTGTCAGAAGTAGAGTTCAGAATTACAATTTCAAGGTGCAAGCTGGGCTCAAAAAAGGCAAGGAAGAGATTAGAGACACAATTTCAGGAGAAAGAGAATCCCTTTCTCAAGAAATAAAACAACTAAAATCTAAACAAGATGAAATTTAAAAGACTATTAATGCAGTACAATAAAAAAATGGAGACTCTTACTTCCAGTAATAAATGAGGCAGAGGAGAGAATTAGTGACATAGAAGACCAAATGAAGGAGAATAAAATAGCTGGACAAAAGAGAGACAAGCAACTACTGGAACACAAGGGGATAATTTGAGAGATAAGTGATACGGTAAAATGAAACAATATTAGAATAACTGGGATTCAAAAAGAAGAAGAAAGAGATAGAGGAGCAGAAGGTACATGGTGCAAATTATAATAGAGAATTTCCTTAATATGGCAAGAAGAACAAGCATCTAAATCCAGGAGGCAGAGAGAATACCCCTCAAAACAACAAAAATGGGTCCACAACCTATTATCTAATAGTAAAACTTACAAGTCTGATTGTATTATTGACAAAGAGAAAATCCTGAAAGCAGTTTGGGACAAAAAGCTGATAAAATACGATGGTAGAATATTAGATTGGCAGCAGACATCAACAGAGACCTGGCAGGCCCGAAAAAAATGGGATGATATATTCAGAACACTAAATGAGAAAATTATGCAGCCAAGAATAATACAACCAGTAAGGCTGTCATTGAAAATAGAAAGATAAAGAGCCTCCAGGACAAACAAAAATGAAAAGAATTTGCAAGAACCAAACCACCCCTACAGCAAATATTGAAAGGGGTTCACTAAGCAAAGCGAGAGCCTAAAAGTAGTAGACTAGAAAAGAACAGAGAGAGTATACAGTAAAAGTCACCATACAGGCAATACAATGGCACTAAATTCATATCTTTCCATAGTTCTCTGAATGTAAATGGGCTAAATGCCCCAATCAAAATACACAGGGTGTTAGAATGGATAAAAAGCCAAAACCCATCAATATGCTCTCTACAAGAAACTCATATTAGACCGAAATACACCTCCAGATTAAAAGTCATGGGGTGGAAAATTAATTACCATGATTATGGACATCAAAAGAAAGCTGGGGTGCCAATTCTTACATCAGATAAATTATATTTTAAGCCAAAGACTCTAATAACAGATGAGGAAGGACTCTATATCATATTTAAAGGGTCTTTCCAACACGAAAATTTAAAAAAATTAAATATCTATGGCCCAACATGGGAGCACCAAGTATATAAACAAATTAATAACAAAATCAAAGAAACACATCAGCAATAATACAATAATAGTAGGGGATTTTAACATGCCCCTCACTGAAATGGAGGCTAAATGCCCCAATCAAAATACATCCAAACAAAACATCAACAAGGAAATAAAGGCCTGAAATGACACACTGGACCACATGCACATCACAGATGTATTCAGAACATTCCATCCCAAAGCAACAGAATACACATTGTTCTCTAGTGCACATGGCACATTCTCCAGAACGGATCACATCCTGGGTCACAAATCAGGTCTCAACCGGTACCAAAAGACTGGGATCATTTGCTGCATATTTTCAGACTGCAACACTCTTAGGCTAGAAACCAATCACAAGAGGCAAGTTGGAAAGAACTCAGATACATGGCGGCTAAAGAGCATCCTACTAAAGAATGAATGGGTCAACCAGGAAATTATGGAAGAATTGGGAAAAAAATCACGGAAACAAATGAAAACAAAACCACAACTGTTTGAAATCCTTGGGACACAGCAAAGGCAGTCCTGAGAAGAAAGTATATAGTGATACAAGCCTTTCTCAAGAAACAAGAAAGGTCTCAAGTACACAACCCAACTCTACATCTAAAGCAGCTGGACAAAGAACAACAAAGAAAGCCTAAACCCAGCAGGAGAAGAGAAACAATAAAGATCGGAGCAGAAAACAGTGAAACAGAAACCAAAAGGACAGTAGAACAAATCAATGAAACTAGGAGCTGGTTCTCTGAAAGAATTAATAAGATTGATAAAATCCTGGCCAGACTTATCAAAAAGAAAAGAGAAGGGACCCAAATAAATAAAATCATGAATGAAAGAGGAGAGATCACAACCAACACCAAAGAAATAAAAACAATTATAAGAACGTATTATGAGCAACAATATGCCACCAAATTTGACAATCTGGAAGAAATGGATGCATTCCTAGAGACTTATAAACTACCAAAACTGAACCAGGAAAAATCAGAAAACCGATCAGACCCAAAATCAGTAAGGAGATTGAAGCAGTCATTAAAAATCTTCCAAGAAACAAGAACCCAGGGCCAGACAGCTTCCCAGGAGAATTCTACCAAACATTTACAGAAGAATTAATACCTGTTCTCTTAAAAGTGTTCCAAAAAAATAGAAATGGAAAGAAAACTTCCAGAATCATTTTTTGAGACCAGCATTACCTTGATCCCCAAACCAGATAAAGACCCCCATCTAAAGGAGAATTACAGACCAATATAGTTGAGGAACATGATGCAAAAATTCTCACCAAAATACTAGCCCATAGGATCCAACAGTACATTTAAAAGATTTTTCACCACGACCAAGTGGGATTTATTCCTGGGCTGCAAGGATGGTTCAACATCCACAAATCAATCAATGTGATACAATACATTAATAAAAGAAAGAACAAGAACCATATGATTCTCTCAATAGATGCTGAAAAAGTATTTGACACAGTCCAGCATCCTTTCTTGATAGAAGGACATACCTCAATATCATCAAAGCCATTTATGAAAAACCCAAGGCAAATATCATTCTCAATGAAGAAAAAAAAGAGAGAGAGAGAGAGAGAAAGAGGCTTTTCCCCTAAGGTCAGGAACACAGCAGGGACATCCACTATCACCACTGCTATTCCACATAGTACTAGACTGCTAGAACTCATATAGGAGTTCAGTAAAGTGTCAGGATATAAAATCAATGCTCAGGAATCAGCTGCATTTCTATACACCAACAGAAAGGAAAAAGAAGGAGAAATTAAGGAGTCAATTCCATTTACAATTGCACCTACAACCATAAGATACCTAGGAATAAACCTAACGAAAGAGGCAAAGAATCTGTACTCAGAGAGCTATAAAGTATTCATGAAAGAAACTCTGGAAGACACAAAGAAATGGAACAAGGTTCCATATTCCTGGATTGGAAGACCAAATATGTGAAAATTTCCATGCCACCTAAAGCAATCTACACATTTAAAGCAATGCATATCAAAATACCATCAACGTTTTACAAAGAAATAGGATAAATAACCCTGAAACGTGTATGGAACCAGAAAAGACCCTGAATAGCAAGAGGAATGTTGAAAAAGAAAGCCAAAGTTGGTGGCATCACAATTCCGGACTTCAAGCTTTATTACAAAGCTGTCATCATCAAGACAGTATGGTACTGGCACGAAAACAGACACATAGATCAATGGAACAGAATAGAGAGCCCAGAAATAGACCCTCAACGCTATGGTCAACTAATCTTCGACAAAGCAGGAATGAATGTCCTATGGAAGGAAGACAGTCTCTTCAACAAATGGTGTTGGGAAAATTGGTGAGCCACATGCAGAAGAATGAAACTAGACCATTTCCTTACACCACAACACAAAACAGACTGAAAATGGAAGAAACACCTCAGTGTGTGACAGGTATCCATCAAAATCCTTGAGGAGAACTCAGGCAGCAACCTCTTTGACCTCGGCCACAACAACTTCTTCCTAGGAACATCACCAAAGGAAAGGGATGCAAAGGTAAAGATGAACTATTGGGACTTCATCAAAATCAAAAGCTGTTGCACAGCAAAGGAAACAGTCAACAAAACCAAAACACAGCTGACAGAATGGGAGAAGATATTCACAAATGGCATATCAGATAAAGGGCTGGTATCCAAAATCTATAAAGAATGTATCAGACTCAACACCCAAAGAATGAATAATCCAATCAAGAAATGGGCAGAAGACATGAACAGGCATTTCTGCATAGAAGACATCCAAATGGCCAACAGACACATGAAAAAGTGTTCCATATCACTCAGCATCAGGGAAATACAAATCAAAACCACAATGAGATACCACCTCACACCAGTCAGAATGACTAAAATTAACAAGTTAGGAAATGACAGATGCTGGCAAGGATGGGGAGAAAGGGAAACCCTCCTACACTGTGTGGGAATGCAAGCTGGTGCAGCCACTCTGGAAAACAGCATGGAGGTTCCTCAAAAAGTTGAAAATAGAGCTACCCTATGACTCAGCAATCGCACTACTGGGTATTTACCCTAAAGATACAACTGTATGGAACCGAAGGGGCATGTGCACCTGAATGGTTATAGCAGCAATGTCCACAATAGGTAAATTATGGAAAGAACCTAGATGTCCATCAACAGATGAATGGATAAAGAAAATGTGGTGTATATATATACAAAGGTTGGAAGAAATATACAAAGGTTGGAATAAATTCAAACACTTCATAGATAAACACCATCCTGCTCAAGAATATTTGGGTCAATCAGGAAATCAAAGAAGAACTTAATCAATTTATGGAAAACAAGAAGAATGAAGACACATGATCCAAAACCTACAGGATACAGCAATGGAGGTCCTAAGGGGGAAATACATAGCCGTCCAAGCCTCAATCAATAAAATAGAGAAGTCCCAAATACACAAACTGTCTTTACACCTTAACGATCTGGGGAATAAACAACAAATTAAACCTAACCCAGACACAAGAAGGGAAATAATTAAGTTTAGAGCACAGATCAATGAATTAGAAACCAAAACACAGTAGAACACATCAATGAAACTAGAAGCTGATTCTTTGGAGGAATTATTAAGATCGACAAACCACTCGCCAGATGAATCCAAAAGAAAAGAGAAAGGTCCCCAATTAATAAAATTATGAATGAAAGGGAAGAGATCATAACTAATACCAAGGACATAGAAACAATCATCAGAAGTTATTATCAAAGCTATATGCCAATAAGTTAAGCAACTTAGAAGAAATGGATGTATTCCTGGAAACCTATAAACTTCTGAGCCTGAAACTGCAAGAAATTGACAACCTGAATAGACCAATAGCTGGCAACGAGATTGAAGCAGTGATCAAAAAACAAGAGTCCAGAGCACAATGGATTCCCTGGGTAATTCTACCAAACATTCAAAGAAAAAATAATACATATTCTCCTGAAAATGTTTCAAAAAATTGAAACAGAAGGAAAACTTCCAGACTCTTTCTGTAAGGCCAGCATTACCTTGATCCCCAAACCAGGAAAAGACCCTATGAAAAAGGAGAACTTCAAACCAATATACTTGATGAATACAGATGCCAAAATTCTCAGCAAGACCCTAGCTAATAGGAACCAACAGTACACTAAGAGGATTATCCATCACAACCAGGTGGGATTTACCCCTGGGATGCAAGGTGGCTCAATATTCAAAAATCAATCAATGTGATATAACACAAAAATAAGAGAAAAGAAGCATGTGGTCCTCTTAATTGATGCAGAAAAAGTATTTGACAAAATACAGCATCCATTCCTGATTAAAACTCTTCAGAGTATAGGAATAGAGGGAACATTCCTCAACTATGTAGCCATCAAAATATGTGAAATCTTGCATTTGAATGATATGGATGATACTACAGGTCATTGTGCTGAACAAAATAAGTCAATCAGAGAAAGGCAATTGTCAAATGATCTTTCTGATATGAGAAATTTGAGAGACAGGGTGGGGGTTGTCGGGGACAAGGAAGGAAAATATGAAACAAGATGGGAACAGTAGGGAGGCAAAGCATAAGAGACTCAATCTCAAAAAACAAACTGAGGGTTGTGAGGAGTGGGGTATAGGGATAGTAGGGTGGTTGGGTTATGGACATAGGGAAGGGTACATGAAATGATAAGTGCTGTTAAATGTGTAAGCCTGATGATTCACAGACCTGTACCCCTGGGGGCAATAATACATTCTATATTAATAAAAATAATTTTAAAAAAAGAAAAAGAATTTCATCATTCTTTGGTTACTTATTAACTTCTACTTTAAAAAAATCAGAAATAACCTAAATATCCAACATAAATACCATTTGACATACCAACTGGAAGGAATAATATACAATTGTTACTATTTCAATTAGGAAAACTGCAACACTATGGTCAAATGTTTCCAATATGGTATTAGTTTTTTTTTTTAAGTGAGACAATTTTGCATATACACTAATATTACAACTCTATAAAATAGCTGTAGACACAAAACATAAAAATTGCTTGGGAGGATTCATAGAATTACAGTTTTATGTTTATAATTTCCTTTTTAAAAAATGATTGATTTGAGACAGAGAGAGAGAAAGAGAACACAAGCAGGGGGAATGGCAAGCAGAGGGATAAGTAGGCATCCTGTTGAGCAAGGAGCCCGATGAGGGGCTCTATCCCAGAATTCCAGGATCATGACTTGAGCTGAAGGCAGGCACATAACTGACTGAGCCTTCCAGGTGCCCCTATGTTTTTCTTTTGAAAATACCCTTTTTTTGTTGTTAGAATGATAAGATTAACATTGCTATGTCATAAACTATTTCCTAATGTATCATGCATTGCATTTATTTTAAGGGTTCTCTAGATGGGGTGTCTGGGTGGCTCAGTTTGTTAAGTGTCTGACTTTTGATTTTGGCTTGGGTCATGATCTCAGGATTGTGAAACTGAGCCCCGAATTAGGCTATGTGTTGAGCGTGGAGTTCTGTGCAGGTCATGGAGCCTGCTTAAGATTCTCTCTCCCTCTGCCACCCCCTCACTCTGAAGTAAATAAATAAATAATTAAAGTTCTTTAGATCTTTTATTTTCATGTTCAGTTAGCCACTATATAGTACATTATTAGTTTTTGATGTAGTGTTCAGTGATTCATTACTTGTGTATAACACCTAGAAAAGTTCTTTAGATTTTTAGGAGAATGCCATGTATTCAGTTGTTAGCCCATATGAAATTTTAAAAAATTATATTTATTTATTTTTAAATCTGAAATTTGTTTTTGTTTTGCTTAATGAATCATTGAACACTGCATCAAAAACTAATGATGCACTATATGTTGGCTAATTGAATTTAAATTAAAAAATTAAAAAGGAAAAAGAGAAAAATAAAATAGTCTGTTTTCTGTATATAACCTTGATATAAATGATAACATCCAGTCTGTAAATTATGAAGGAAACTATGTATCATTTTGATAATGTACCCGTCTCTTCATTTCCTTGTCAGTCCGAATGAGGGGCTTTGTGAATTTGACCAAAGTCTGTATAGGGTGAATCTTGGCATGCTGGAGGGCTTCTCTTACCCAGGAAGAGAACTGGGTGGCTCAGTTTGTTAAGTGTCTGACTTTTGATTTTGGCTTGGGTCATGATCTCAGGATTGTGAAACTGAGTGTCAGGAAGGCAAATGAGTCTGCTAAATTGAACAGAGAACCAGAACCCAGGGTGCCCATCTCCTCTCATCAGCTGCTTCTCCATCTTGACACTTGGCTTACGCAAGACCATGCTGTCTCAGGGTCACTTCTGAAAACCTTGGCAATTGACTCTGTACATATTCGGATGACTTGGTAAACCTTAAGTTGTGGGTGTCAATTGTTATTTACCACTTTAACTGTATTTTTTCTTCCCTTCCATCAAAAATATCCCATTTAGAGTAAATATCTCATTTACTTTGGATGTATCCTGGAGAAGCTTAGGAAGACTGTGGAGTAGGAGAACACTAATCTCACCTCCTCACATGTTAACAACTAGGTATCACTCACATCTGAGTAAATAAACGAGAAAGCAATCTGAAGACTGATAGAACAAACTCTGCAACTAAATGTAGAGAAGAAGCCACATTGGACAGGTTAGGAAGAACAGAAATGGTGGTCAGGAGCTGCCTTCTGGAGGAAGGGAGATGCAGTCATGAAGAAGGGAAAGCAACAGGGAACCTGCATGGGAGAATGAATCCCCATAATGTCTAGCCTTGATAACTAGAAGGGTTGGAACTAGTGGAACTTGGAGCCTAGAGTTTTAAAAGTCCACTGACTCAGCACTGGCTGAGCCATGAAGATGAAGGGAGAACAGAGTCTCCTTCCCTAAAGAGACAAGAGCCCAAGGAGAGGCAACATAGAAGTGACAGCTTGAACAATGGAAGGGAGATCTGTTTGTACTGATTTTAGAACACGTTGGGGGACTTTTCTGGGATCAAAGGAACTGGCAGGTGCCATATTCCTCTCCCACCCCCTAGCACAAACACAGAGCCATCTGCAGGAGGCACGTCTGTGCAGACACTTGCTATATAACCTGTTAACAGGGTGCCCCACCCAAGAGTTCTGAGGACTCACCCACTCCAAGCCTGCTGGACTTGGCCCTAGGCTCAGTGCAAATTTTGCTAATGTCATGCCTACACCCTTCCCAGCAACTGCCTTCTTAAGTGCTGAATGATCCTGGTCACCACAACTGCTGCTGTGTACCTTACCCCCAGGGGCCACTGGGCTGTTGAAGAACCAGCCTGGGATAGAGGCTCAGAACAAATTTTACTAACACCACCATCCTACCCTGAGCCTTTCTGCTGTCATGTCCACTCAGAGCCAGCCTGCCAGGGTCTCACTAATATTAGAGAGAATAAGCACAGCCCACAATAGGCAAATAGTTAGTGTAGACTTTAGGACCAAAAGGAAAAGTAACTCAGACACAATAGCAAGGCACAAGCACACACACACAGTGCCAGATTCTGGTGAGCATATGCTTACTATAGAATTTAATGAAATGATCATAAACATAGTGACCTTCAGAAAAGGGTGGAAGACATCAGTGAAACTTTGACAAGGAGATAAAAAATAATATATCAGACATGAAGAACTCAATAAATAAAACTAAAAATATAATATATGGAATAAATAGTAAGCTACAAGAAGCATAGGAATGTTATCAGTGACCTAGAGGATAGAGTAGTGAAAAGCAACCAAGCTAATCAAGTGAGAGACAAATACTGCATGATGAGAGTAGACTTAGAAAAATCTGTGACTCCATCAAGTGTAGTAATATTCTCATTATAGGGATCCAAGAATATAAGAAAGAGAAATGGGGAGAGAAAATGTATTTGAAGGTAGAATAGCTGGAAACTTTCCAAATCTGGGGAGAGAAACAGACATCCAGATCCAGGAAGCAGTGAGATCCCCAAACAAAATCAAGACACATGGTAATTAAAATGGCAAAAAAAAATAGTGATAAAGAAATAACTTTACACATTGCAAGAGAAAAGTAGATAATTATATACAAAAGAAAGTCCTTCAGGCTATGAGCTTATTTTTCAGCAGAAACTTTGCAGGCCAGAAGAGAGTGCCATGATGTATTCAAAGTGCTGAAAGGGAGAAATCTCCACCCAGGAATAGTTTATCCAATAAGACTATAATTCAAGATAGAAGGAGAGATAGTTTCCCAGACAAACAAAAGTTGACCATTACACCAGCCCTACAAGAAATATTAAGGGGGACTCTGTGAATTGAAAACAAAAGCCATAACTGAGAGCAAGAAAAATAGGAAGTGCAAAAGCAAAAAACAATTAAGTGTATCTGTAAAAATCAAGAGAAGCACAAAATTAAAAGATATGAAAGATGATACCACATATCTGCAATGTGGAGAATAGAGGAATAAAGAATGAGTTCAAAATTAAGCAACCATCAGTTTAACAGACACTGCTACATGGAGAAGATGTTATTTATAAACCTAATAGGAACCACAAATCAAGAAACAGTAAGGGACATGCAAACAAAGTAAGAAACACAAGTATATCACTAAAGAAAACCAGCAAACCATGAAAGAGAGAGAGAGAAAAGTATAAGAAAAAAGCTATTAAAATTTAGTCTATTAAAAAATCAAGTTAACCTAAATCCACAAATGAACTTTCTCCATGTGAACGTACATGATGTGCCCAGGTTGTTATAGGGGAGTAAGTTACAGTACTGATACTAAAGGAGCTTATACTAAAATGGAATAGGAACATGATGCACATATTATAAGGTAGATTATGAAAAATTTGAGGTGTCCCCATATTTGAGAGATAATACAAGGGCAGTGTAAGATACACAGATTTTGAAAATATCTATACCTCTAGGAAACAGAATGAGGCTAGGATCTTGGACAAGGGGAAGATAAAACTGATTAACTGATGCCTGCCAAAACAAAATATGGTAAAGAAATAAAGCTAACAAAAATATGTCTTTGGAAGGGCAAAAACTGAGTTGTAAACAATTTTTTGTGAAAAGATTATAATATATCTCTAGAAAGGCTATTGGTATCTTTTGTTTTAGTCATCTTAATTGTCAAAGTTATACTCATTATTTAAAAAATAATTTTATTATATTTTCTTTTTATTACACCATAGTTAACATAGAATGTTATATTATTTTCAGGTGTATGATATAGTGATTCAACAATTTCATACATCACCAGGTGCTCTTCAGGACAAGTGCACTCCTTAATTCCTTAATCTCCATTGCCTGTTTCAACCTGGTAACTATCAGTTCGTTCTCTACAGTTCAGTGTCTGTTTTTTGATTTTTCTCTCTTTCATATTTCTTTGCTTATTTGTTTTGATTCTTAAATTCCACATATGAGTGAATCATATAGTATTTGTCTGTCTGACTGACTTACTTGGCTTAGCATTGTACCCCCTAGCTGCACCCATGCCATTGAAAATGACAACATTTCATTCTTCCAATTTTTTAAAGATTTTATTTATTTATTTGACAGAGAGAGAGAGAGAGAGAGCACAAATAGGCAGAGAGGCAGGCAGAGAGAGAGGAGGAAGCAGGCTCCCTGCTGAACAGAGACCCTGATGTGGGGTTCAATCCCAGGACCCTGAGATCATGACGTGAGTCAAAGACAGAGGCTTAACCCACAGAGCCACCCAGGTGCCCAACATTTCATTCTTCTTTATGGCTGAGTAAAATTTCATTATATTTATGAAATATATATACATACATATATATATACACACATATATATAATATATACATATATATATAACTTTTTAATTTAAATTTTACTTAGTTAACATACAGTGCAATATTTGTTTCTGTAGTAGAATTCAGTGATTCATCACTTACATACAATGCCCAGTGTTCATCACAAAAGTGTCCAATACCCTTCACCCATCTAGATGTCAAACACACACACACACACACACACGCACACACACACGCACACACAGGGGAATAATACTCAGCCATAAAAATGAATGAAATCTTGCTATTTGCAATGATGTAGATGGAGCTAGAGTGTAGGATGCTAAGTGAAATACGTTTGAAAAAGATAAATATTATATAATATTTGACCATACAATAGTGGGATTATTTCTGAGTTTTATACTACATTCCATTGATCTATGTGTGTATTTTAGTGTCAGTACCATACCATTTTTATTATTACAGATTTGTGATTTAAATTAAGGTCCAGAATTGTGGTTCCATAAAAATGTTAGGAATACCTATTGGTATTTTGATAGGAATTGCATTAAATCTGTGGATTGATTTGTGTAGTATAGATATTTGAACAATATTTGTTCTTCCAATCCATGAGCTTGGAAAGTATTTTATTTCTTTGTGTCATCTTCAATTTCTTTCATCGATATTTTATAGTTTTCAGACTACAGGTCTTTTACATCTTTAGTTAGCTTTATTTCCAGGTATCTTATTATTTTGGGTGTAATATGAGCTTATTCTCTTAATTTCTCATTCTTCTATATCATTATTAATGTATAGATATGCAACATACTTCTGCACATTGAATTTCTTTTGACCTTACTGACTTCCTTTACTAGTTCTAGCAGTCTTTGGGTGGAGCCTTTCATATTTTCTGTACATAGTATCCTGTCATCCACAAATAGTGAGTGTTTTACTTCTTCCTTACTGATTTGGATGCCTTTTACTTCTTTTTGTTGTCCAATTGCAGTGGGCTAAGACTTTCAGTATTATGTTGAATACAAGTGATGAGATTGGACATCCTTATCTTGCTCCTGACCCTAGGGAGGCAGCTTTCAGTTTTTCCACTTTGAGTATGATGTTCACTGTAGGTTTTTCAGATAATGGCCTTTCATTAGGTTGAGCTATTCTGCCTCTAAACCTACTTTGTTGAGGGCTTTTATCATGAATGGATGTTGTACTTTGTCAAATGATTTTTCTGCATCTGATGAAAGGACTGTGTGGTTTTTATCCTCTTTTTATTGCTGTGATGTATCACATTGATTGATTTGCAAATATTGACCCACCCTTACTACCTGGAAATAAATCTCACTTGATTGTTGTGAATTATTTTTATAATGTATTTTTGATGTAGTTTGATAGTAAGGGTTGTTGCATCTAAGCTAATCATAAATATTGGCTGTAGTTCTCTTTTTTTACTGGTGTACTATCCAGCTTTGATATCAGGATAAAGATCATGTGATAGAATGGATTTGGAAGTTTTCCTTCCTTTTTTATTTTTTGGAATAGTTTGCAAAAAATAGGTATTAACTCTTTTTTAAATGTTTGTTAGAATTTTCCTGTGAAGCCATCCATTTCTGAGCATGTTTGTTGGGAATTTTTTTGATTACTGATTCAATTTCTTTGCTGGTTATCAGTTAAAATTTTCTATTTATTCCAGTTTCAGTTTTGGTAGTTTATATGTTTCTAGGAATTGATCCATTTCTTCTAGGTTGTCCAATTTGTTAGCATATAGGCTTTCATAAAATTCTCTTACAATCGTTTGTATTTCTGTATTGTTAGTTGTTTTTTCTCCTCTTTTTTTGGTGATTTTGTTTGAGTCATTTTGTTGTTTTTCTTATGTGTCTGGCTAGAGGTTTATCAATTTTGTTGATTTTTCAAAGAACCAACCCCTGGTTTCATTGATACATTGTTCTTTTTAAAAGTTTTTATTCATTTATTTATACTCTAATGTTCATTATTTCTTTCTGTCTTCTAGTTTTAGGTTTTGTTTGTTGTTCTTTTTCTAGCTCCTTTAGGTGTAAGGACAGGTTGTTTATTTGAGATTTTACTTCCTTCCCATGGTAGGCCTGTATTGTTATAAACTTCCCTCCTAGAACCACTTTTTCTGCATCCCACAGCTTTTGGACCATTGTGCTTTCATTTCCATTTGTTTCCATGTAATTTTAAATTTATTGTTTTATTTTCTGTTTGACCCATTCAACATTTAGTAGCATGTTCTTTAACCTCCATGTATTTGTGGTCTTTCCAGATTTCTTTTTTTGTGGTTGACTTCTAGTTTAATACCATTGTGGGCAGAAAAGATGCATGGTATGACTTCAGTCCTCTGGAATTAATTGAGACATGTTTTATTAGCTAATATGTGATCTATTCTGTGGAATGTTCCAGGTGCACTTGAAAAGAATGTGTATTTTGCTCTTTTAGGATGGAATGTTAATATAGCTGTTAAATCCATCAGTTCCTTGTGTCATTCAAGACCATTGCTTCCTTATTTTTTTTCGGTTTTATGACATGCCTATCAGTGTAAGTGAAATATTAACATTCCTTAGTATTATTGTATTAATATCAATGAGTTCCTTTATGTTTGCTATTAGCTATTTTATGTATTTGGGTTCTCTTATGGTGAGTGCAAAAATATTTATAATTCTTATATTTCTTGTTGGATTGTCCTCTTTATAACTATATAGTATTTTTCTATGTCTTTCATTACAGCCTTTGTTTTAAATTCTGTTTTTTCTGATACAACTATTGCTACTTGGTTTTCTTTTGACATCTATTTTCTCTATTTCTCTAGGTAGGTATTTCTCTATCCCCTCACTTTCAATTTGCAGGTGTCTTTAGGTCTAAAATAAATCTCTTATAGGTACCATAGAGATGAATCTTTTTTTTTCACACATTCTATCACCATATGTCTTTTGATTGTAACTTTAATTCATTTGCATTTAAAATAATTATTGGTAGATGTGTATTTATTGTCACTTTATATTAGTTTTGTGGCTTCCTTCTTGTCTTGTCTGATCCCCTCTTGTCTTTATTTACTGATTTCTTTTTTAGTGATATATTTGGATTTCTTTTTCTTTAATTTTTCATACTTACTGCGGTTTTGATTTCTGGGTACCATTAGATTTATATATAAAATTTTCTGCACAAAGCAGTCTACATTAAGCTCATGGTTGTTAAAGTTTGAACATATTCTATACTCCTCTCCATGTTTTCAGTATATGGTGTCATATTTTTTTATGAACATTTGGAATTTTAAGCAAAAAAAGTCACAGCCACTAACACTGTTACAGTTTGAGGCCATCTTCATTCTCCACAATGATACCAGCATGCTCACAAGGGGTTCCCATTGTTTAGTCTTAGTTAAACTACCATGTTTAAAAGAATGATAAAGACTTGGCACACTATCACTTAACTTTTAATGTTTCATCACAGATGATGAAAGATACTGAAGTACAGAAAAGGAATAATTGTAATGTTGTGGTCAAAATTATAAATATGGAATTATAAATCTAAAACATTTTCTGTTTAAAATATATATCTAATAGTCAGTGCAGTTCTGCAGGGTCTCTGCATCTAGTAGAGCATTGCTTGCCTTTATTCATTTTTCCAGGTCCTCCATGCCTGTCTCTTCTTCCTCCCATCTGTTCAAAGGTCCAAAGACATCTTGTGTTTCTCCTCCAAAGCGATCTCAGTCCATGCCTTTGCCACTACAGAAGCCACCTCTGTCTCCACTTCTGAACTTTCCATGGAGACCACCATAGTCCATGAAGCCAACTCTTCCTACCATCCTGCCACCAGGACTGCCTCTGCCATGGTCACCACACAGGTTGTGGAGAGGGTGATGGAGGAAAGCTTTCAGGTTTGGGGGACTTATACTTGTTTTATCCTGTTCTCCAGGTGAAGTTCTGGTTTCCACACCGTGGTTTGGGACACTGCCAGTCCCAGCTCTGTTGTATATTTCCTCCCCCAGATGGGTTCCCTTGGGAACCCTGGGGCCCTCTTAGGGACAAACCATCTATGGCTCCTCTACAGCCTCCCATGTCACCCATGGGCCCCCCTGGACCTTCAGAATATGGCAGCAGCATCCTTTTGCTCTCAGAGGAAGCATACAAAACTGCATGCTGTTCATTGGAGGTTTCCTGTGAGCAAGAGAAACCTTAAGTTAACTCCCTTGAAAATATTTCCTATCAAACCATTCCATAGCAGCCTTGGAAGTTGGTGGGTCTTCATAAGGCACTGTAGCATTGTGTTTGGGATTTCTTGTTTCCTTGTCCAAGTAGATGTGAATTATGGGTTGTCTGGCTCCCTTGAAGAAGTATGCCAGATCATCTAGAGTCACAGTGTCATTTAAGCCTTGCACATAAATTGCACTGTTGTGAGTCTTCATCTGGATCTATAGGTGGGCTTATAGATCAAGATCTCGTCCTTCCTCCATAGGTTCACTAGGCTTATTGAAATCACCTAGCTTTCCAGAGCTGCTCATTCCACCATGTCCTCCTACCTTCCCACCTCTGCTCAGGTCCCATAATCAAATCTTCCTCTCTTCCTGCCCTGGTTATCAGGACCACTCATGCTCTAGTTCTCTCTTTGTCTGAAAAATCCTCCAGACTCCTGTCCATAAACACCCATGCTACTGGGGTGGTCTTGTTGTAATAAACTCTGCTGGTGTTCTGTTGGCTATATTGATTTGGAAGCTGGTTGTATGATCCAGTTTGTCAGAATTTTAACTAGTGTGCGACTACTGCCCATAGCTGCTTTGTTGACCATAGCTACTCTGCTGTCTGGAGCTGCTTGGTTGCCCAAAGGTGTTCTGCTGAGAGTAACTGCTCTGATAATAACTAGTCTACAGTCTGGAGGAATAAATGGTAGGAGGATAAGATGGTGGTGCTGTTACTGGTTGCATGGGGTAGGTCCTAAGCACCTGGGGATAACTGTAGTTACTCTGTCCATATCCCAGGCTGGGCTGGTTATAATTCCTTGTGCTAGATTAAGGTTCACTAGTTTCATCTTATGGTCTTGTAGATGTGGAAGTTGCTGGCTGCTTCCCATATACTTGGTAAGCAGGCTGAGAGCCATATACAGACTGAGAAGCATAGGAGGCCTGGGTGGTAGTAACATTAGTGTGGTGGTATCATAAGCACCAGTGCCATACCCCTAGATAGGCTGACCATATACCTCGGGAGCAGCTGGACAAGTATAACCAGGGGGAGCCTGTCCATAAGAAGTTGTGTAGGCAGTCTGGCAGAGGCTGTATACTTGGATGTAACGTACATCAGTGGATTGTCCACAGGTGCCATAAACTTTGCTGCCCATATGTGAGAGTGGTCTGTGCAAATCCTTGAGGGGACCAGGCAGTGTAATCACTATATCCCTGCTGGGCTGAAGCTCTGCTGTAGGTACTGTAGTCCATGAATGACATTTTCTCTCCTTCTTTCTTGTTCTCTTGATGTCCTTCTCCCTCTTGCTTTTCCTATGGTGTCATATTTTATGTCTCTTTTTTGGCCTTATTTTTTATTATGTTCAATTGGCCAACATGTAGTATATCATTAGTTTTTGAGGTAGTGTTCAACGATTCATTAGTTGTGTATAATACCCAGGGCTCATCACAACGCATGTCCTCCTTAATACCCATCACTCAGTTACACTCTTCTCTCAAGCCCTCCCTTCTGTAACCCTCAGATTGGTTCCTGGAGTCCAGAGTCTTTCATGGTTGGTCTGCCTCTCTGATTTCTTCTCCTTCAATCTCCCCTGCCTTCTCCTGTGGTCTTCCATGCTATTCCGTATGTTCTACATATGAGTGAAGCCATATGATAATTGTCTTTCTCTGCTTGACTTATTTCACTTAGCATAATCCCCTCCAGTTATGTCTATGTAGATGCAAATGATAGGTATTCATCTTTTCCAGTGACTGAGTAATATTCCATTGTATATATGAACCACATCTTCTTTATCCATTCACCTGTTGAAGGACATCTCAGCTCCTTCCACAGTTTGGCTATTGTGGATATTGCTGCTATGAACATCAGGGTGCATGTGCCCCTTCTTTTCACTACATCCGTATCTTTGAGGTAAATACCCAGTAGTGCCATTGTTGGGTCAAAGGATAGCTCTATTGTTACTTTCTTGAGAAACCTCCATGCTGTTTTCTAGAGTGACTATACCAGCTTGCATTCCCACCAACAGTGTAAGAGGATTCCCCTTTCTCCGCATCTTCACCAACACTTGCAAGACAAGTCTTGTTAATTTCTCCATTCTAACTGGTGTAAGGTGGTATCTCATTATGGTTTTGATTTGTATTTCCTTGATGACAAGTGACGTTGAGCATTTTTTTCATGTGTCTGTTGGCCATTTGTATGGCCTTCATCTTTGGAGAAATGTCTGTTCATGTCTTATGCCCATTTATTGACTGGGTTATTTGTTTTTTGGATGTTGATTTTTATAAGTTCATTACAGATCTTGGATACTAGCCCTTTATCTGATATGTCATTTGCAAATATCCTCCAAATCCATAGGTTGCCTTTTAGTTCTGTTGACTGTTTCCTTTGCTGTGCAGAAGCTTTTTATCTTAATGAAGTCCCAATAATTTATTTTTGCAATTGTTTTCCTTGCTTTTAGAGACATGTCTAGCACAAAGTTACTGTGGCCAACGTGGAAGAGATTTCTGCCTGTGTTCTTTTCTAGGATTTGGATGCATTCCTGTCTCACATTGAGGTCTTTCATCCATTTTGAATTTATCTTTGTGTATGCTGTAAGGGAATGATCCAGTTTAATTCTCCTGCATGTGGCTGTCCAATTTTCCCAGCATCATTTATTGAAGAGACTGTCTTTTTCCATTGGATATTTTCTTCCTGATTTGTCAAAGATTAGTTGACCATAGAGTTGAGAATTCACTTCTAGAGTCTCTGTTCTGTTCCATTGATCTATCTGTCTGTTTTTGTGCCAATACCATGCTGTCTTGATATCGCATGCCGTTCATTGGAGGTTTCCTGTGGGCAAGAGAAGAGATCACAGATTTGTAATATAGCTTGAAGTCAGGCATTGTTATGCTCCCAAGCTTGATTTTCTTTTTCAACAGCCGCCTGGTGACTCAGGGTCTATTCTGGTTCTATATAAATTTTAGGATTGTTTGTCCCAGCACTTTGAAAAATGTCGATGGTATTTTTATAGGGATTGCATTGAAACTGTAGATTGTTCTGGGCAGCATATGCATTTTCACAATATTTATTCTTCCAGTCCATAAGCATGTAATGTTTTTCCATTTCTTTGTGTTTGCCTCAATTGCTTTCATAAGTGTTTTGTAGTTTCTAGAATATAGATCCTTTACCTCTTTGGTTAGGTTTCTTCCTAGGTATCTTATGGCTTTGGTGCTCTTGAGTGGAATTGATTGTTTAATTTCCATTTCCTCAGTTACCTTGTTAGTTATAGAAATGCAACTGATTTCTGCACATTGATTTTGTATCTTGCTATGTTGCTGAATTGCCATATGAGTTCTAGTAATTTGTGAGTGGAATCTTTGGGGTTTTCCATGCAAAATATCATGTCATCTATGAAGAGAAAGGGTTTGACTTCTTCTTCACCAATTCGAATGCCTTTTATTTCTTTTTGTTGTCTGATTGCTGAGTCTAGGATTCCAGTACTATGTTAAACAACAGAGGTAAGAGTGGACATCCCTGTCGTCTTCCTGACCTTAAGGGAAAAGCTCTCAGTTTTTCTCCATTAAGAATGATATTCGCTGTGGGCTTATCATATTGATATTGATATTTTTATGATATTGAGGTACGTTCCCTTTATCCCTATATTTTGAAGAGTTTTTTTTTTTTGAAGAGTTTTGATCAGGAAAGGATGCTGTATTTTGTCAAATGCTTTTTCTGCATCAATTGAGAGGATCATATTGTTTTTGTCACTTCTTTTGTTAATGTGATCTATCACGTTGATTGATTTGCAAATGTTGAACCACCCTCACATCCCAGGGATAAATCTCACCTGGTCATGGTGAATAATCCTTTTAATGTACTTTTTGATCCTATGGGCTAGGATCTTGTTGAGAATTTTGGCATCCATGTTCATACAGATATTGGTCTGTAATTCTCTTTTTTGATGGGGTCTTTCCCTGGTTTTGGGGTAAAGGTTGACCTCATAGGATCATGCTGGCCTCATAGAATGAGTTTGGAAGTTTCCCTTCCACTTCTATTTTTTGAAATAACTTCAGTAGAATAGGTATTATTTCTTCTTTAAATGCGTGGTAGAATTCCCCTAGGAAGCCATCTGGCCTTAGACTCTTGTTTTTTGGGAGGTTTTTGATTACTATTTAAATTTCCTTGCTGGTTATTGGTCTGTTCAAATTGTCTATTTCTTTCTATTTCAGTTTTGGGAGTTTATAAATTTCCAGGAATGCATCCAGATTGCCTATTACTTCCAGATTGCCTCTTTTGTTGCCATATAGCTGCTGGTAGTCAGTTCTAAAATTGTCTCTGTTTTCTTTGTATTGATCATGATTTCTCCCTTTTATTAATGATTTTATTAATTTGGGTCCTTTCTCTTTTCTTTTGGATAAGTCTGGCCAGAAATTTATCAATCTTATTACTATTTATTTATTTTTTATTTAATTTGTTTTCAGTGTTCCAAGATTCACTGTTTATGCACCACACCCAGTGCTCCATGCAATGTGTGCCTTCCTTATTACACTTTCAAAAAACCAGCTTCTAGTTGTGTTGATCTGTTCTAGTGCTCTGGTTTCTATTTCATTGATTTCTGTACTAACATTTATTATTTCTCTTCTCTTGCTTGGTTTAGGCTTTATTTGCTGTTATTTCTCCAGCTTCTTTAACTGTAAGGTTAGCTTGTGTATTTGAATTTTTTCTAATTTTTTAGGAGAAGCTTGGATGGCTATGTACGTCCCTCTAAAGACTGCCTTTGCTGTATCCTAAAGGTTTGAACCATTTTGTTTTCATTTTCATTAGTTTCCATGATATTTTTTTCATTCTTTAATTTCTTTATTGACCCATTCATTCTTTAATAGGATACTTTTAACCTCCAAGTGTTCGAGTTCTTTGCAAACTCTTGTGATTAATTTCAAGGTTTAAAATCATGTGGTTTGAAAATATGCAGGGAAGAATCCCAATATTTTGGTACAAGTTGAGACCTGATTTGTGAATCTGTATGTGATCTTTTCAGGAGAAAGTTCCATGTGCACTCAAGAAAAAGAATGTGTATTCTGTTGCCTTAGGATGGAATGCTTTGTATATATCTGTGAGGTCCATCTGGTACAATGTATCATTCAAAGCCCTTGATTTCTTATTGATCTTCTGTTTAGATGATGTGTCCTTTGCTGTGAATAGGTTATTGAAGTTCTCTACTATTAATGTAGATTTATCAGTGTGTCCCTTTACTTTGGTTATTAATTGGTTGATATAATTGGCTGCTCCTAAATTAGGAGCATAAATATTTATAATTGTTAGATCTTCTTGTTGGGTAGACTCTTTAAGTATGTTATAGTATCCGTCTTTATCTCTTACTAGTCTTTTGTTTGAAGTCTAATTTTTCTGATATGAGGATTCTCACTCCTTTCTTTTGAGATCCATTAGCATGGCAAATAATTCCCCAACTCTCACTTTCAGTCTGGAGGTGTCTTTAGGTATTAAATGAGTCTCTAGTAGATACTATACAAATGGGTCTTGCTTTTTTATCCAATCTGATTCCCTGTATCTTTTGATTTAGCCCATTTACATTCATAGTAACAATCAAAAGATACAAATTTAGTGCCATTGTATTGCCTGTAATTTCCCTGTTTCTGTGGATTGCCTCTTTTTTTTTTCCCTGATATATGTTACTCTTTGGGTCTCTTTTTGCTTACAGGGTCCCATTTAATATTTCTTGCAGGGCTGGCTTGGTGATCACACATTGTTTCAGTTTCTGTCTGTCCTGGAAGCTCTTTATCTCTCCTTCCATTCTGCATGAAAACATTCCCAGATAAAGTATTCTTGACTGCATATTTTCTCATTTAGTAACCTGAATATATCATGCCAGGGCTTTGTCAGTCTTGTATTCCTACCTCTGTAGATTAGGAATCTCTTGTCTTAAGCTGCCTTCGGGATTTTCTCTTTATCTCTGAAATTTGCAAGTTTCCCTATTTTATGTCTGTTATTGATCTATTTTTATTGATTTCAGGAGAGGTCTTCTCTACCTCTGGGACAGTAATGCCTGTTTCCCTTCCCAGATTAGGGAAGGTCCTAGTTATGATTTGCTCAAATATACCTTCTTGACCCCCCCCTTCACCCTCAGGCACCCCAGTAATCCTGATGTTGGTTCATTTATGGCATCACTGATTTCTCAAAGCCTCTTCTTATGGTCTGTTTGTTGTTTTTCGCTCTTTTCCTCAGATGCCTTCTTTTCCATCAACATATCTTCTATGTTACTTAATCTCTCTTCTGCCTCATTTACCCTAGCTGTGAGAGCATCCAATTTAGACTGCATCTCAGTTATAGCATTTTTTAAAGGTTTTATTTATTTATTTATTTGAGAGAGAGAGATAACGAGAGAGAAAGCATGAGAGGAGAGAGGTCAGCAGGAGAAGCAGACTCCTTGCTCAGCAGGGAGCCTGATATGGGACTCGATCCTGGGACTCCAGGATTATGACATGAGCTGAAGGCAGTTGCTTAACCAACTGAGCCACCCAGGTGCCCCTCAGTTATAGCATTTTTAATTTCAGCCTGATTACATCTCATTTCTGCACTAAGAGATTCTTTAGTGTCTTTTTTTTTTCCCCCAAACCCAGCTAGTATCTTCCTAATTGGTATTCTAAATTCCATCTCTGACATTTTACTTATATCCATGTCTATTGGATCTGTGGCAGGTAGTATTACCTCTGGTTCTTTCTTTTGTTGTGAATTCCTCCTTCTAGTCATTTTTCTCAGAGAAAAATGGATGAACGAATGAACAGCATCAAAAATGTCAACCATGACCCAAGCAAAATACCCACTAAACAAATCTGAAGAGGTCAGTAACCAAAAAAGAAAAGAAAAAGAAAAAAAAAAAGAGATAAAAAAGGAGGGTTAGAAGAGAGAATATAATCTCACAGGGTGGACAAAACAGGGTCATCTACTTGGTCTTGTGTGTATTTTGGACTGCGTGTTAGAAGACACTACATCCCAAAATTGTAAATAAAGCAAAACTTACTTATATACAAAAATTGAATAAAGTGAAAGGAAGCCAAAAATGAAGGCTATATCTATAAAATGTAAATGTAAAAAATGAATGTTAAAAAAGACTTAAAAACAAAGCTTTAATAAAATTAGAAACATTGAAAAGGTTAAAAAGAAAAAGAAAGCAATGGAAAAATTTAAACTGATATATAAATGAATCATGAGGAAAAAAACCCCTCAAATTCTTGTATGTTCTGTAAAACTGATGTGCACCTGTTCCTCCAGTCGGTCTTCTGGGGGAAGGGCCTGCTGTGCTACTTCTCAGGTGTCTTTGCCTGGGCAGAGTTGCACCACCCCTTTACAGGGATTGGACTCAGTGTGAGCTGGTCTTCTGTTTGGTTTTTATTTCCTGAAAGTTTTTTGAGCGTCTTGAGAGGATCAATAAAAATGGTCACACCTCATCTCCAGACTCAGAGTGGAAAGATTGGGGTATCCTTTCTTCAGTAAACCCTCAGGGATGAAAGGTTTTCCTTTCTGTGTGTGCCAAAGTCTTCAGACTCCTGCAGTGCATGCCCACACCTATCCTCCCAGAGTAAGGTGGAGGATCCAGGGTTACTGCACTTTGTAGGGCCTTGGCACAGACAGCGGTCACAGGACACTGTGTGCACCTGCTCCACTCCTCCCAGGGGAAGGACATTCTTGTCCTTTGCATGGTCCCCACACTAAGGGCAGTCACCCGATCAAGCCACAGCTCATGGCTTATGTGGCTTATGGTGAACTGAGCTGAGATCCCCCTCCTAGGCTTGCTGACCCTTAATTAGTTTCCCTGCTCTAATGTTTAGGAACTCACTGGCTTAGGCACCCTCATTATTTCTGTGACTCTGGGGATCCTGATACCACACTGTCCCACCATAATTCTGCCCCTTTTCATCACCTGAGCATCTTTCAGACATGGATGTTTTTCTGAGCAGGTTTCTAAGGGTTCTGATTTTTGCCCTCCAGGGCTATATCACTTTCCAGTAGCTGGCCTACTGAGGGTCCCTCTTGCCATCATTTATTTTCCAATATATACTCACAGATTCACATCCAAACCTCATACCTTGCAGAAAGTGGTCATTTTTCTATTTGTAGTGTTCCAGATATTCTTTTTTTACATCTCAGGTTGAATTCATGGGTTCAGAATGATTTAGTATTTATCTAGTTAAATTCAAGGGACCAGACAAATCAAGGTCTCCTACTCGTCAGCCATCTTGCCTCCTCTTTGAGGATCACTTTAATAATGATGATCAAATCTATTATTTAACAAAACAATTATAAGGGGAATTCAGGATTTCATCTGTAGTATAGGAGAAAGCATAGAATTTAGAAGGCTAGAGTTTGAATTCTGAATCTGCTCATTTTCAGTTACCCTGTTAACTCTATGCCTAAGTTTCATTGTCTGTGGAATGACTGTTTCTGGAAAGAACAAATGAGTGCACGGACATGAAAACACTGCAAAATGATAACCAAGTAGGGGTTATTATTAAAATGAATAAAGACCTAACTACATGAGCTCAGTGCTAAGAGTTTATGGGTTTCTGAATTTCTTTCTGTTCACAACTGTGCCTTTTCAGTAAGAGTATCAACCTTGCTAGGGAAAGGATTAGAAGAAGGGTCATGATCTGGGGTCCAAGTGAAAGAGAACTGAGAGGTTAAAAATAGGTTAACATGGTAACAGAGGCAACTCTTCCATATATGAATTAACAGGTTTGTTAGTACTCATTAACTAATTTAATCCTCTCAAGAGTTCTATAAGATAAATAAAATTACGGTCATTTTATTTCTTCAAAACATTCTTCTTGCTGTGCCTGGGTAGCTCTACTGGTTAAGCATCGGCCTTCAGCAGATGATCCCAGGATCCTGGGATGGAGCCCTGCATCATAACAATCCCTGCTCAACAGGGATCCTACTTCTACCTCTCCCTCTGCAGCTCCCTCTGCTTGTGCTTTCTTGCTCTCTTTCTCACTCTTTCCCAAAAATAAATAAATGAATAAATAAATAAATAAATAAATAAATAAATATAGTTCAGGAACGTGTACAATGGCTAATTCCAATATAGAGAAAACTATTTTCCTGCTGCTGCATTTCTTTGGGGATTGGAATTGTTCAGAGATGTATTAATAATATTTGCTTTGATAAGCTCATATCAGAAAAAGATAAAATTGGAGGGAAATAGCCCCAATTCCATCACCCCAGTATAGCTATTCTTTGCAAAGAGATGTATTTCCTCCCAGCTTTCTTGTATCTAAATATTTTCACAGAGTTGAAATTATAGATACACCATTTTGAATACCACTTTTAATAAATTCAATATTGCAAGTATTCCCCCAATTTGATACATAGTTTTCATATTCTTAATATTGATGGCTAAAGAGCATTTCAATAAGAGATTATAGTGGACTTTTTAATACTTTTATCTATTCTATATTAGCTCCACTTATACAGATAAGGACAATGAGGTCCAGGAAAGTCAAGCAATGTGTCAAGGATCCATAGTTAGTGATAAAGTCACAACCAAAGTCACATACTTGTTTAAACACTGTTTTATTTCCAGTAGGTCTCTCTGCATCTGTTCTATACAAAATGAAGGGATGAAAAAGTGAAAAATCTGCATATTGTAGTGAGAAAGATGGAGGAAAGTAGTAGAGGGGAGAGATGGGGGAAAGAACAATATTTAAGATATCCATCTGGCCAAAGTCTCTGAATTTTCATCCATAAGAGGTGCCTACATCCTCCTTAACATGCCAAAATATTTCCTTTTAGTCTATTCCTTTTATCAGCTAGTGTGAGAGACATGATTTGAAAAATACTATGATATCCAAACTTTGTACCAAGGGTCCCTCTTTTCATTCCTCTTTTATGGAAGAGTATTCTTGTCTTATTATCTTCTGACACTCAGTCCTACGAACCTCCTTTGTCTATTCCATGCTTGTCCATTGAATTCTATGAAGTGGCTACCCTAAAATCCCCAAATGGATAGAATTTCAGGGTCACAGAGTCCTAGTATTTAGAAATTCCAGTTCATTTTGGGGGTAGGGATGGTCAGGTGAGTGTTAGCAATGGAGTGTTAGTTAGGATCTGGATCCAAATTACTGGGTAGAACCCATTCAGAAAGAGTGGAGAGTTTGTTTAAGGATAATTTGTTCTGGCTGGGTTTGGCCAAGCCACTACTTTGTTCCAGAGACAGTGAAAATTACACAGAGAAGTAATCCTGGGTCCACTACCTCTTGCTTTAGAGAGACTATGGACTCTGAAAAACAATCTGAGGGTTTTGAAGGGGTGGGGGGTGGGAGGTTGGGGTACTAGGTGGTGGGTATTATAAAGGGCACGAATTGCATGGAGCACTGGGTGTGGTGAAAAATAATGAATACTGTTATGCTGAAAATAAAAAATAAATTAAAAAAAAATATACAATAAAAAAAAAAAAAAAAAAAAAGGAAAAAAAAAAAATATATAATACGTCTTTGCAAATAACTACTTACTCTTTGCCTAGCCCATAGGAATGAATTCCCAGCCTGGGGTAGAAAAGAAACAAACTTCATATTATTCCTACTGAAAATCCTAAAACATAAGTGTTTACAGAGATCTCTGAAACCAACCAGCTAGTTTTTACCATTTGCATTCACATGGGGAGACTGAGAAAAAAGACAATAAAATTACTTGTCTAAATTCACAGAATACATATGTCACAGAGTTAAGAATACAATTTAAATGTCCTGAATGTTGGTCCAGTACTTTCAACATTGTACCATAGGCCCACTATTGATGAATCTAAGCTGGGTAGGTGAGTAGGCAAAAAAGAGTAAACCCTACTCTGTCTACACAATTCTTGCAGCTCTACATATATGATCACCTCTCATTGCCACAGCATATAATCTTTAAATGGTAGATTATATCTACCTCAGAGTTATTGTCTGGATTAGATGACTCAATATTTGAAAGGCATTAAAAAGAGTTTGGTAAGCAATGTCAGAAAAATGGTACACTAGGAAGTGTCAAGTTCTTGTCTCACCACAGATTATTGAGAAAAAACAACTAGTGCCATCTAAATCAATTTTATAGGACTTCTGAAAAACAATAAAAGAGTGACACTAATCAAACACCCAGTCAAGAAAAATCCATTTTAAAAATGATAGAAATGCTTTGTGGTGTTTTTACTAGTCCTTGCTTCACACTATCTCCAGTATAGCAATCTTGGTCCAGAGCAAGTGACAGATGGGTTCCCAGTTTCCTCTGTGAAACCAGAAGAGAGTAGACTTTCATCTGTTTTAATCATTCTGGTGATTAAGAAAGGAATAATGCAAGGTGCTTGTGTCTGTATTGCATAACTCAGAAAACAGGTAACAAAAGCTGCAGGAACTGCTCATAAAAGTTACAAGTCAAACTAAGAAACTAAAGATGGTTGAGACAAGAGATTACTGTTGGAGACATACTGTAGATCATCTGACTTCTATAGGAAATGCTGGGATGAAATTCCTCAGGTAATTAATACATTCAAAACCAGCTATATATATGGGGGAATCTAGAAAACCATGAGCATGACCAAACAAGATGTCCAGAAAAATCCTGAAAAGTACTTAATCTTTTACCTCAGGCTGATTCTTGAGCTCAGAGAAAGCCCAGCTAAAGTGGTGAAGGAGAGCTCTAGCAGAGATCTTATCTGTAAAAACTGTAAAAGATGTTTGTTTCCATTTCCTTCCTTCCTCCCTTCCTTCCTTCCTTCCTTCCTTCCTTCCTTCCTTCCTTCCTTCCTTCCTCTCTCTCTCTTTCCTTCTTTCTACCTTTCTTTCTTTTTTCCCTGGATTTCAAGGAAATCTATGTCAAAACAGGAGCATAGATGAGCTAAAAGTACAGAAACTTTAGTGATCACACATGATGAGGAATAATCTTTGCAAACATACTTTGGAAAATATCAAAATAAGTGGATCGCTATACTTTTAGCAATGGGAAAAAAATCAAATATTGAGGAAACATGGGAAGCTGATTTCCATTGTTACCACATTATAATAGTCAAATACCCAATTTCAAAAACAAAATAAAATTACAAGGTAATAAAAAAAGAGAAAAACATGACTCCTACAAATAAACAAATAAATTGATAGAAAATATCCATGAGAAAATATCCAGATAGTAGATTTACTGGAAAAATACTTTAAAAATTGCCTTAAATATGCTCAAATTGCTAAGAGAAAAGTTTTAAAAAAAGCCCAGAAAATAATACATGAACAAAATAAACTATCAACTGATAAAGAAGGTATAAAAAAAGGCAAACAGAAATTCTGGAAATAAAAACTAAAACAATTAAAATAAAAATATTAGAGTTTAACAGCAAATTTGAAGAAACAAAAGAATTCAGTACACTTATATATAGAAAAATTGAAATTACTGAGTCTGAAGAAGAAAGAAAAAGAGAAGGAAAGTGAACAGACATAGTAAGGTTTGGGTGCCATGGCCAGCCTACTACCACAGTGAACCTCAGGCTTGTAGACCACAGCAGGCTTAGCCATCCCACCAAGATGACCCCATTGTAGCATACACCAGAACACCCCTGGTCAGCAGTCACTATAGCTCCAGCCACCATGACAAGAAAAAACAGGCACAAAGCACCCCAGAATAGTCCGAGCCTAAACCACTTTGGCTCAGATGGCTTGCAAGGGGAGCACCAGCACAGAGCACTCTGGGACCCCCTGGCTCCTACCTACTTTGGCTCCAGCCATGCTGACCAGGTGGCCTTTGCATGAAGTACCTCAGGAAGTGCTGGAGGGAGAGGGAGAAGTAGACTCCCTGCTGAGCAGTAAATCCATCATGAGGCTCAATCCCAGGACCCCAGGGTTAACAACCTGGGCCAAAGGCAGACGCTTAACCAATGGAGCCACCCAAGGCCTCTCTCCATCCTGAGTTTCTTCTACTTTTTAACTACTATAAAAAATTCTGCTATGAACATTTGTGTACATGATTTAATTCAAATATATTTAACATAAAGTGTTATATTAATTTCAGGTGTGCAGTATGACTCAACGATTCCATACATTCCTCAGTGCTCATCGAGTTAAGTGCACTCTTAATTCCCTTTATCTATTTCACTCATTCCCTCATCAGTCTCCCTTCTGGCAAACACCATTTTTTCTCTGTATTTAGAAGTCTAGTTTTTTGTTTGTCTTTTTTTTCTTTGTATGTCTGCTTTGTCTCTTAAACTCCACATATGAGTGAACTCATATGGTATTTTCTGTCTCTGATTTATTTCATTTACCATTATACCCTCTAGATCTACACATGTTGTTGCAAATGGCAAGATTTCATTCTTCTTTGTGGCTTAGTAACATTTCAGTGTGTGTGTGTGTGTGTGTGCATAGCACATCTTTATCTATTCATCTATCAATAAACACTTAGGTTGTTTCCATATCTTGGCTACTGTAAATACCAGTGCTGTAAATGTAGGAATGTATATTTTTTTTGCACTAGTATTTTCATTTATTTGGAGGGAATAAGTGTCCAGTAGTTGAATTACTGGATTATATGATAATTCTATTTTTAATTTTTTGAGGAATCCCCTAGTGTTTTCCACAGTGGATGCGCCAATTTGCATTCCCAACAACAGTACATGAGGGCTCCTTTTTATTTACATCCTTGTCAACACTTGTTATTTTTGTATTTCTTATTTTAGCCATTCTGACATATTAAAGCGATATCTCATTGTGGTTTTTGTTTGCATCTCCATAACGAACAGTGATGTTGAGCATTTTTTCATGTGTCTCTTAGCCATTTGTATGTCTTCTTTGGAAAATATTGCTGCTACCAAAAACAATCTGAAGATTCAATGCAATTCCTATCACAACACCAACAACATATTTTACAGAAATAGAGCTAATAATCCTAAAATTTGTATAAAACCACAAAAGACCTTGAATATCCAAAGCAATCTTGAAAAAGAACAAAGCTGAAGTTATCACAATAAGACTTTGCAAGATATATTAGAATGTTGTAGTATTCAAAACAGTATGGTGCTGGCACAAAAATAGACACAGAAATCAATTGAACAGAATGCAAAGCCTAGACATAAACCCACATTTATATGGCCAATCAATCTATGACAAAGAAGGCAAGAATACAAAATGGAGAAAAGACATTCTTTTTAATAAATGGTGCTAGGAAAACTGGCAAGCTATATGCAAAAGAATGAACCTGGGTTACTTTCTCATACCATACACAATAATAAATTCAACTAGAAAAGAGGACAAGCAATAATTTCTCTGGTAACTACTGTAACAACTTCTTTCTTGGTATGTCTTCTGAGGTGAGGGCGGAAAAAAGCAAAAATAAACTACTGGGTCTACATCTAAATAAATAAAAAGCTTCTTCACAGCAAAGGGAACAATTAACAAAACTAAAAGACAACCTACTGAGTGGGAGAAGATATTAGCAAGTGGCATATCTGATAAAGGGCTGCAACAAAAATATATAAAGGAGTTATACAACTCAACCCCCCAAACCAAATAATACGATTAAAAATGAGTGCAAGTTTTTGTGTGATTGTGTGTTTTTAATCATTTTGGGTATGATGTGGTAATTCTTACATTTATCCATTTGTTGAACTACCAAACTATTTTCCAAAGTGGCTGCAAATTTTTACCTTCCCACTAGAAGTGTAAAAGGATTTTAATTCTTCACAATCTCACCAACATATGTTATTCTCTTATATTGATTATTGCCAGTCTATTGAATGTAAATTGGTATCTCTTGTAGGCTTGATTTGCGTTTTCATGATGGTTAATTATATTTAACTATTTTATTTTATTTTATTTTATTATTTTATTTAAATTCAATTCAATTAACATATAGTGTTTCATTAGTTTCAGATGTAGAGTTCAATTATTCACCAATTGCAAATACCTAGTGCTTATTACATCACATGCATTCCTTATTGCACATCATTGAATTACGAAGCCCCAACCTACCCTCCCTCCAGCAACAGTTTGTTTTCTATCATTGAGTCTCCCTCTGATTTTGTCTTATTTTATTTTCCCCTCCCTTCCTCATGATCCTCTGCTTTGTTTCTTAAACTCCACATGAGTGAAACCATATGATAATTGTCTTTCTCTGATTGACTTATTTCGCTTAGCATAATACCCTCCAGTTCCATCCATGTCATTGCAAATTTTAAGAAAATACTTAAGCATTTCAATATGCTCATTAACTATATATCTACTTTGGAGAATATCTATTAAGACACTTTGTCTTTTTTAAAATTAGACTTTTATCTTTTCATTATTGAAAATAATGGCACCTTACATATTCTAGATATAAGTTCCAAATCTGGTAGATGGCTTATAACATTTTTTTTTTCATTTTCTGAGATGGCTTTTAAATTTCTTTTTTTTTAATGGGTAATTAATTAATTAATTTTCAGAAAACAGTATTCATTATTTTTTCACCACACCCAGTGCTCCATGCAATCCGTGCCCTCTAAAATACTCACCACCTGGTACCCCAACCTGCCACCCCCCCGCCACTTTAAACCCCTCAGACTGTTTTTCAGAGTCCATAGCCTCTCATGATTCACCTCCCCTTCCAATTTACCTCAACTCCCTTCTCCTCTCTAACTCCCCTTGTCCTCCATGTTATTTGTTATGCTCCACAAATAAGTGAAACCATATGATAATTGACTCTCTCTGTTTGACTTATTTCACTCAGCATAATCTCTTCCAGTCCTGTCCATGTTGCGACAAAAGTTGGGTATTCATCCTTTCTGAGGGAGGCATAATACTCCATAGTGTATATGGGCCACATCTTCCTTATCCATTCATCCGTTGAAGGGCATCTTGGTTCTTTCCATAGTTTGGCGACCGTGGCCATTGCTGCTATAAACATTGGGGTACAGATGGCCCTTCTTTTCACGACATCTGTATCTTTGGGGTAAATACCCAGGAGCACAATGGCAGGGTCATAGGGAAGTTCTATTTTTAATTTCTTGAGGAATCTCCACACTGTTCTCCAAAGAGGCTGCACCAACTTGCATTCCCACCAACAGTGGAAGAGGGTTCCCCTATCTCCACATCCTCTCCAATACATGTTGTTTCCTGTTTTGTTGATTTTGGCCATTCTAACTGGTGTAAGGTGATATCTTAATGTGGTTTTAATATGAATCTCCCTGAGCGTTAGTGATGATGAACATTTTTTCATGTGTCTGATAGCCATTTGTATGTCTTGATTGGAGAACTGTCTGTTCATATCTTCTGCCCATTGTTTGATATGTTTGCCTGTTTCATGTGTGTTGAGTTTGAGGAGTTCATTATAGATCCTGGATATCAACCTTTTGTCTCTACTGTCATTAGCAAATATCTTCTCCCATTCCGTGGGTTGCCTCTTTGTTTTCTTGACTGTTTCCTTTGCTGTGCAGAAGCTTTTCATTTTGATGAAGTCCCAAAAGTTTATTTTACTTTTGTTTCCTTTGCCTTTGGAGACATAACTTGAAAGAAGTTGCTGTGGCTGATATAGAAGAGATTACTGCCTATGTTTTCCTCTAGGATTCTTTTTTTTTTTAAAGATTTTATTTATTTATTTGACAGACAGAGATCACAAGTAGGCAGAGAGGCAGGCAGAGAGAGAGAGAGAGAGAGAGAGGGAAGCAGGCTTCCTGCGGAGCAGAGAGCCCAATGCGGGGCTCGATCCCAGGACCCTGAGATCATGACCCGAGCCGTAGGCAGCAGCCCAAACCACTGAGCCACCCAGGCGCCCCTCCTCTAGGATTCTGATGGATTCCTGTCTCACGTTGAGGTCTTTTAGCCATTTTGAGTTTATCTTTGTGTACGGTGTAAGAGAATGGTCGAGTTTCATTCTTACTTATAGCTGTCCAGTTTTCCCAGCACCATTTATTGAAGAGATTGTCTTTTTTCCACTGTTTATTTTTTCCTATTTTGTCAAAGATTAATTGACCATAGAGTTGAGGGTCCATATCTGGGCTCTCTACTCTGTTCCACTGGTCTAGGTGTCTGTTTTTATGCCAGTACCATGCTGTCTTGGTGATCACAGCTGTGTAATAAAGCTTGAAATCAGGTAACGTGATGCCCCCAGCTTTATTTTTGTTTTTCAACATTTCCTTAGCAATTTGGGGTCTCTTCTGGGTCCATACAAATGTTTGGATTATTTGCTCCAGCTCTTTGAAGAATACTGGTGGAATTTTGATCGGAATGGCATTAAAAGTATAGATTGCTCTAGGCAGTATAGACATTTTAACAATGTTTATTCTTCCGATCCAAGAGCATGGAATGGTCTTCCATCTTTTTGTGTCTTCTTCAATTTCTTTCATGAGTGTTCTGTAGTTCCTCAAGTACAGATCCTTTACCTCTTTGATTAGGTTTATTCCCAGGTGTCTTATGTTTCTTGGTGCTATAGTAAATGGAATCGATTCTCTAATTTCCCTTCTTGTATTTTCATTGTTAATGTATGAGAAAGCCACTGATTTCTGCACATTGACTTTGTATCTTGCCACGTTGCTAAATTGCTGTATGAGTTCTAGTAGTTTGTGGGTGGAGTCTTTTGGGTTTTCCATATAAAGAATCATGTCATCTGTGAATAGAGAGAGTTTGACTTCTTCATTGCCAATTTGGAAACCTTTTATTTCTCTTTGTTGTCTGATTGCTGTTGCTAGGACTTCTAATACTATGTTGAACAAGAGTGGTGAGAGTGGGCATCCTTGTCTTGTTCCTGATCTCAACGGGAAGGCTGCAAGCTTTTTCCCATTGAGGATGATATTTGCTGTGGGTCTTTCATAGATAGATTTGATGAAGTTCAGGAATCTTCCCTCTATCCCTATACTTTGAAACGTTTTAATCAGGAACGGATGCTGGATTTTGTCAAATGCTTTTTCTGCATCAATTGAGTGGACCTTGTGGTTCTTCTCTCTTCTCATATTAATTTGTTGTATCACATTGATTGATTTGCAAATGTTGAACCATCCTTGTAGCCTAGGGATGATTCCCGCCTGATCATGGTGGATAATCTTTTTAATGTGCTGTTGGATCCTGTTGGCTAGGATCTTGTTGAGAATCTTAGCATCAATATTCATTAGTGATATTGGTCTAAAATTCTCCTTTTTGGTACGGTCTTTGCCTGGTTTGGGGACCAGGGTAATGCTGGCCTGATAGAAAGGGTCAGGCTGTTTTCCCTCTGCTTCAATTTTTTGAAACAGCTTCAGGAGAATAGGTGTTATTTCTTCTTTGAAAGTTTGGTCGAATTCCCCAGGGAATCCGTCAGGTCCTGGGCTCTTGTTTTTTGGGAGGTTTTTGATCACTGCTTCAATCTCATTACTACATACTGCTCTATTCAGGTTGTCTATTTCTTCCTGGTTCAATTTTGGGAATTTATAGTTTCCCAGGAATGCATCCATTTCATCTAGGTTGCAAGCTAATTGGCATATAACTGTTGATAATAACTTTTGATGTTTGTTTCTACTTCCTTGGTGTTCGTTGTGATCTCTCCCTTTTCATTCATAATTTTATGAATTTGGGCTTTCTCTCTTTTCTTTTGGATTAGTGTGGCCAATGGTTTATTGATCTTACTGACTCTTTCAAAAAACCAGCTTCTAGTTTTATTGATACGTTCTACTGTATCTCTGGTTTCTACCTCATTGATCTCAGCTCTAATCTTGATGATTTCCCTTCTTATGTGTGGAGTTGGTTTGATTTGTTGTTGATTCTCCAGTTCTTTAAGGTATAGAGACAGCTCGTGTATTCTGGATTTTTCAATTTTTTTGAGTGAGGCTTGGATGGCTATATATTTCCCCCTTAGGACCGCCTTTGCTGTATCCCATAGGTTTTGGAAAGAAATGTCTTCATTCTCATTTCCTTGAATTGTTTCAGTTCTTCTTTGATCTCCTGGTTGATCCAAGCATTCTTAAGCAAGGTGTTCTTTTTTTCCAGGTGTTTGAGTTCCTTCGGAACTTTTCCTTATGATTGAGCTCCAGTTTCAAAGCATTGTGATCTGAGAATATGCAGGGAATAATCTCAATTTTTGGTATCGGTTGAGTCCTGATTTGTGACCCAATATGTGGTCTATTCTGGAGAATGTTCCGTGTGCACTTGAGAAGAATGAGTATTCTGTTGTTTTAGAGTGGAATGTTCTGTATATATCTATGAGGTCCATCTGGTCCAATGTTACATTCAATGCTCTTGTTTCTTTATTGATTTTCTGCTTCGATGATCTGTCTATTTCTGAAAGAGGCATGTTAAGATCTCCTAAAATTAGTGTATTCATATCAATATGACTTTTTATCTTGATTAACCGTTTTCTTAAGTAATTGGCTGCTCCCATATTGGGAGCGTAGATATATACAATTGTTAGATCATCTTGGTGGATAGTCCCTTTAAGAATGATGTAGTGTCCTTCTGTATCTCTGACTACAGTCTTTACTTTAAAGTCCAATTTATCTGATATGAGAATTGCTACCCCAGCCTTCTTTTGAGGCCCATTGGTATGAAAGATGCTTCGCAATCTCTTCACTTTCAGTCTGGGTGTATATTTAGGTTCAAAATGGGTGTCTTGTAGACAGCATATGGATGGGTCCTGTCGTTTTATCCAATCTGCAACCCTGTGCCGTTTTATGGGCACATTTAGACCATTCACATTGAGAGTGATTATTGATAGATACGTTTTTATTGACATCGAGTTACCTTTGAGGTCTTTCTTTCTGTAGATCTTCTCTATATTTCTGCTCAATGCTATTCTCAGGGTTTTTCCTCTTTTATAGAACCTCCCTTAATATTTCCTTCAGTGTCAGCTTGGTGGTTGCATAGTCTTTTAAGCCTTGCTGGTCTTGGAAACTCTTTATCTCTCCATCCATTTTGAATGTCAGTCTTGCTGGATAAGGTATTCTTGGCTGCATGTTTTTCTCATTTAGTGCCTTGAATATATCTTGCCAGCCTTTTCTGGCTTGCCATGTCTCTGTGGACAGGTCTGACGTTATTCTGATGGACTTCCCTCTGTAAGTAAGGAGCATCTTTGCCCTGGCAGCTTTCAAGAGATTATACCTACAATTGTAATTCTTCAATTTGACTATCAGGTGTCGTGATGTTTTTTTGGAATCTATAATCTTGGGTGGAGACCGTTCAGCCTCTAATACATGAACACTGGTTCCATTCGTGAGATTGGGAAAATTTTCATGAAGGACTCGTTCCACTCTATCTTCTAGACTTCTTTCTTTCTCCTCCCCTTCAGGGATTCCAATAATTCTGACGTTGGAACGTTTCATGGCATCATTTATTTCCCTGATTCTGTTTTCGTGGTTTCTAAGCTGTTTGCTCCAGGCTTCCTCCTGATCCTTTCTCTCTATCTGTTTGTCTTTCAGATCACAAATTCTATCTTCTGTCTCAGTTACCCTAGCTTTGAGAGAGTTTAGATTAGATTGGAACTCATTGAGAGAATTGCGAACAAAAAGACAAAAAGACTGCTACACGTATATGACAAGAAAAAAAAATATATGCAAAAAGAGGAAGAACCTCATCAAAAAGAACCCCAAGTGTAAGATTTATATAATATCAGGACAAACACATAAATACAGAAACACTGGTGGAAGAAGATGGGAGAGTTCTTATAAATTCTCAGTGTGCGTGAGGAAGGTTGTTTTGATTCTTCCTGGATGTATCTTGATATCTCTGTTAAAGGACTCAACTTTCCTAAGATAAGGGGGGATTAGAAATTGGTTTACCTATAGGGGTAGTATTGATTGGGGAAAGGGGATTACTTTGAAGTTTAACTCTATATGAATATTAGAGGATAAAAATAAAAAGGTATAAACTAGACTAAACTAAAATTTTAAAAAAGGAATTCAAAAAAGAAAAATGCAAAAGAAAAACATAGGTGTATGCATCAAAAAGTTCAGGTTAGAAGGGTATTATGGAATTTGATGTACTGTACAGCTCGCTGTGATGGTAAATAAGTTAAAAAAATTACCTATGTGTAAAAAAAAATGAACTGGAAAAGTGGGAACGAGTGAACAATACAAGTTTTCCTATGAAGTAGTGGTTGTTCTCTTGTAGTCCTTTTTTTTTTCTCTTTTATTTTCTTTCTTCGTTTGTTTTCTGGGGAAGGGGTCTGCCATGTGGGTTGTCAGTCAGTGATGTTTCCTGAGTTGAGTCCTCCCGCCCCCTTCAAGTGGGTGGGCTCTGAGGAAACTGTTTTTTTCCAGGCTTTTGTTCTCTGGCGGTTTTTATGTTTGTTCACTTTTTTTCTCTCACCTTGACCGCCTTTGATGGTTTTTGTAGTTTTAGAGGAAAAGAAACCACACCCTGATCTCCCTCTCAGAGAGAGCCCTCAGTCTGGGTGCAGAGCCTAAATAAGTTCCCCCTTGGTTGCTTGCAGAACAGGTTCCAAGGTGCAGGATCTTTTGCTTGTACCCAAAGCCAAGGCAGTGGCGGCTGTCTGAGAGCTCCTGACCGCCAGAGAGGTTCCAAGCAGTAATTGCACACTGAGATTTTGCCGCTGGCCCGGGCTGGGAGTGCCTGGTCTTGCTTGGTCAAAGAGTGCGCGCACCTCTTTCAGGGCCGGCTATGGGTCGCGCGTTCATCTCAGGCACTGAGGAAGTGGCGCAGGTCCTAAAGCACCAGGCTGGGCTTTTGTGCACCTCTGTCAGGGGAGAGTTTGGGGCACGCAGCTTAGGCTTTGAAACAATGGCGCGGGTCAAAGAGCGCTGGCCGGCCTTTGTAACTCTCTCAGGGGAGCATGAGGGATGTGTGCGTGTTTCTCAGGCTTTGTAGCCGGGTTCTGTGCACCGGCGTGGCTCCCATCCCCTCACAGGAGCTAGAACTCACGCATTCTGGGGCGCACTGGCGGCTTAGGGACCAAGACCTGGTTTCTTTGCCGCACTCTCTCTGCTTCAGCACCAGGGAGGCTGTCCTGGGACCAGGGACTTAAGCCCCTGTCCCTAGCCGCCCCGATTCCCACAATTTCCTCCCGCGATCCTTTGCTCTTTTGGAGTGCTTTCAACCCGTCTCCAAGTTAGTGCTGGTCATCAGACTCAGGGCACTTTTGCTCATATTGGGGTATTACTTTCCAACCAGTGGCCTCTGGTGGCTCCATTCCCCTTTAGTTTATCTTCTGATATCAGTCCGCCTTCCCACTCCGCTTTACCTGTCCACTGGCCTCTTCTGCCCCTGTAGAGATCCAGATGTGTATAATTATGATCTCAGGCTGATTTCATGGGTGATCGGAGTTCTTTGGTAGGTAATCAGCTCACTTTGGGGTACTGGCTGAAAAGGCACCTCCTCCTATTCCCCCGCCATCTTGTCCCCCTGGCTTTTAATTTTCTTGATGGTGTCCTATGAAGCAGTATTTCCCCAAATTTTTATGATTCTAGTTTAACTATTTTTTCTGTAGCTGCTTGAGCTCATGGTGTCATATTTAAGAAAAAATTGTATAATCCTAAGTCATTAATATTTACATTTATGTTGTCTTCTAAGAATATTACAGTTTTTGCTATTACATCTAAGTATCTTATGCATTTTTATTTAATTTTTATACAGTATGATATAAGGGTTCAACTTCATTCTTTTGCTTGTTATACAATTGTCATAGCACTATTTGTTGAAAAGATATTTTCCCCTTTAATTGTATTAATTTAATTTATATTAATTTAATTTAATTGTACTAATTACAATCAAAGAAAATTAATTGGCTGTAAATTTGAGGATTTATTTCTAGACTCTCAGTTCTATTCCACTAATCTATGTTTATCATTAACATGGGATATTTTCCCTATGTCCCTCCATTTATTTATTTATTTGTTTCAAAACTGTTCTGTAGTTTTCAGAGTTTTACATTTACATTTGTTAAGTGTATTCTTCAATATTTTATTCCTTTTAATGCAATTATTTTTAAGTTTTTATTCGAATTCCATTTAGTTAACATACAGTGTAATATTACTTTCAGGTGTACAGTACAATGATTCAACACTTCCGTATAATACCTGGTGCTCATCACAAGAAGTATGTTTCTCAGGGTTATTTTTATTTCATTTTATTATCCAATTGCACAGGCTGAAACTTCCAGTACAAAGTTGAATAGAAATGATAAAAGAGAGTATCATTTTCTTAGGGGAAAATATTCAGTATTTTACCATTAACTATATCAGCTGTGTTTTTTTCACATATGGTTTTTATTGTGTTTAGGAAATTCCTTTCTGTTTCTGTTTATTGTTTTTTAAAAATTTTTATTACAAAGGGATATTGAATATGGTCAACTGTGGTTTTTTGTTTGTTTATTTGTTTGCCATCTAGTAAAATGGTAATGTGATTTCTCTTTTGTATTCTATTCATGTGATACATTATTTCAATTGATTGTTTTATGTTAAGCCAGCATTGCATTCCTGGGATAAATTCCACTTGGCAATGATATAAATCTTTTACACTACTAGATTCCATTTGCCTTTTTTGCTTGTTTGTTTTTAGAATTTGAGGTCTATATTCCTAAGAGATATAGGTCTGTGTTTTGTTAGATTTGGTACAATGGTAATATTGGCCTCATAGAATAAGTTAGGTAGCATTCCTTCCTCTACTATATTTTGAAAGAGCTCATGGATAGTTAATATGAATTATTCTTTAATTGTTTGGTAGAATTTGCCAGTGAATCCATCTTGTCCTGGGCTTTTCCTTGAGGGAAGTTTTCTGATTACTCATAAAATCTCTTCGCTTGCTAAAGGTCAATTTAGATTGTTAATTTCTTCTTGAGTCCCTTTTTATAATTTCTAAAATTCTGGGAATAAGTCATTTTTAGCCAATGCAACTAATTATTTGTCATATATTTGTTCATAGTATGATATAATTATACTACATAATTATATATAATAGTTGTCCATAGTATTATATAATTATTATATTATGTTATATGTTATAACATAATAATAATCTTTATATTTTTATAAGGTTTGTAGTTATGACAGTTGTTTAATTAATGATTTTAGTAATTGAGTCTTTTGTTTCTTTAACAGTGTAGCTAATTATTGCCAAATAATTATCCTTTTGAAGAACCAAGTTTTAGGTTAATTGATTTTCACTTTTCTTTGCCTATTCTCTACTTCCATAACTTTTGCTCTGATTTTATTTGATCCTTTATTCTGCTTGTTTTGGGTATGCTTTTCTTTTCTTGTTCCGGTGTCTTAAAATGGAAGTTCAGGTTAATGACAAGATGTTTATTCTTTCTTAACATAGGGTTGTAAGTGAGTAAATTTCCCTCGAAGTACTGCTTTTACTGCATCCAATTTTGTCTTCTAGATTTCTGAGCTTTTTTTTTTTTTTTCAACATCTGCTTTCTTTTGCATGAAGTGAATATATTCTAGTGTAATATGTTAGTTTGGTCAATTTTCTCTGTCACTATATATATTTTTGAGTTATTTTCTTAGTGGCTGCTCTAGTGCTCATATTTCAATCTTAACATTTAAGAATTGGGGCTCCTGGGTGGCTCAGTGGGTTAAGCCTCTGCCTCCAGCTCAGGTCATGTTCCCAGGGTCCTGGGATTGAGCCCCACATCGGGATCTCTGCTCCGATGAGAGCTTGCCTTCTCCTCTCTTTCTGCCTGCCTCTCTGCCTGCTTGTGATCTCTGTCTGTCAAATAAATAAATAAAATCATAAGAATACACTTCAGTTTTATACCAGCTTAATTCCAAAGTGATATATATATTATTATTATTATTAACATGCTATTCTTATAAAACTATATTTACTTCTCCCTTCTTTGTGCTATTATTCTTGTAGTTATTAGGTATTTATGTATGACAAACTCATCAATGTATTATCATAATAATTACTCCATATAATCTTATGTCAGTAAAGGAACCTAAGGAAAGAAAGGAAGACAAGTATATATTGATGTATTTGTTGTGTTTAACTTATTTATCATTTCTGATTTTCTTAATATGTTTCTGTGGGTTTCAACTAGCTTCAGCTCTTATTTCCTTGCTTTAATCAATTTTGCTGTTATCCACTTTTTGTAAAGATATTATCAAATATATTACATTTCTGTTGTTATATATCCCAAAATGCAACTACATACATATTGTTTTATACAATTGTTTCTTAAATCAGTTAGGAGAATAAGAAAATATGCATTTTTTAAAGATTTTATTTATTTGACAGAGAGAAATCACAAGTAGATGGAGAGGCAGGCAGAGAGAGAGAGAGGAGGAAGCAGGCTCCCCGCTGAGCAGAGAGCCCGATGCGGGACTTGATCCCAGGACCGTGAGATCATGACCTGAGCCGAAGGCAGCGGCTTTACCCACTGAGCCACCCAGGCACCCCAAGAAAATATCTATTTATATTATTCTTTATACTTTATACTTACATCATTATCTTTATTAGTACTCTTTATTTTTATGTAGATTAAAATTTCTCTAATGGTTTGATCGTTTTCAATCTAAAGAATATCCTTTAGTATTTCTCATATGGTAAGGCAGATAGCAAAAAGTTCATTCAGTTTCTACTCATCCGGAAATGACTTTATTTTGTCTTTATTACTATTTTTTTTTTTTTACTGTGCAATGTTAGTCACCATACAGTATATCATTAATTTTTGATGTAGTATTCCATGATTCATTGGTTGCATTTATTTATTTTTTTTTAAAGATTTTATTTATTTATTTGACAGAGAGAGATCACAAGTAGACAGAGAGGCAGGCAGAGAGAGAGGGAAGCAGGCTCCCTGCTGAGCAGAGAGCCCGATGTGGGCCTCGATCCCAGGACCCTGAGATCATGACCCGAGCCGAAGGCAGCGGCTTAACCCACTGAGCCACCCAGGCGCCCCCATTGGTTGCATTTAACACCTAGTGCTCCACGCAATCTGTGCCCTCCTTAATAACCATCACCAGGCTCACCCATCCCCGCACTGCCCTCCCTTCTAAAACTCTCCATTTGTTTCCCAGAGTCTATAGTCTCTCATGGCTCATCTCCAACTCCAATTTCTCCCTCTTCATTTTTCCCTTCTCCTAATGTTCTGATGCTATTCCTTATGTTACACAAATAAATGAAACTGTATGATAATTGACTTTCTTTCTTTGACTTATTTCACTTAGTATAATTTCCTCCAGTCCCATTCAAGTTGATGCAAAAGTTGGCTATCCATCTCTTCTGGTGGCTGAGTAATATTCCATTATGTATATGGACCATATCTTCTTTATCCATTCATCTGTTGAAAAGCATCTTGACTCTACACTTTGGCTACTGTGGACATTGTTGCTATGAACATTGGGGTGCATATGACCCTTCTTTTCACTACATCTGTATCTATGTAGTAAATAACCAGTACTGCGATTGCTGGGTTATAGGGTAGCTCTATTTTTAATTTTTTTGAGGAACTTCTACACTGTTTTACAAAGTGGCTGCACAAGTTTGCATTCCTACCAACAATGTAAAAGTGTTCCCCTTTCTCCAAAACTTCTCCAACATTTTTTGTTTCTTGCCTTGTTGATTTTGCCATTTTAACTGGTGTAAGGAGGTATTGCAATGTGGTTTTGATTTAAATTTACCCAATGGCTAATGATGATGGACACTTCTTTCACGTGTCTGTTGGCTGTTTGTAGGTCTTCTTTGGAGAAGTGTCTGTTCATGTCTTCTGCCCATTTCTTGATTGGATTATTCATTCTTTGGGTGTTGAGTCTGATACATTCTTTATAGATTTTGGATACCAGCCCTTTATCTGATATGCCATTTGTGAATATCTTCTCCCATTCTGTCAGCTGTGTTTTGGTTTTGTTGACTGTTTCCTTTGCTGTGCAACAGCTTTTGATTTTGATGAAGTCCCAATAGTTCATCTTTACCTTTGCATCCCTTTCCTTTGGTGATGTTCCTAGGAAGAAGTTGTTGTGGCCGAGGTCAAAGAGGTTGCTGCCTGAGTTCTCCTCAAGGATTTTGATGGATACCTGTCACACACTGAGGTGTTTCTTCCATTTTCAGTCTGTTTTGTGTTGTGGTGTAAGGAAATGGTCTAGTTTCATTCTTCTGCATGTGGCTCACCAATTTTCCCAACACCATTTGTTGAAGAGACTGTCTTCCTTCCATAGGACATTCATTCCTGCTTTGTCGAAGATTAGTTGACCATAGCGTTGAGGGTCTATTTCTGGGCTCTCTATTCTGTTCCATTGATCTATGTGTCTGTTTTCGTGCCAGTACCATACTGTCTTGATGATGACAGCTTTGTAATAAAGCTTGAAGTCCGGAATTGTGATGCCACCAACTTTGGCTTTCTTTTTCAACATTCCTCTTGCTATTCAGGGTCTTTTCTGGTTCCATACACGTTTCAGGGTTATTTATCCCATTTCTTTGTAAAACGTTGATGGTATTTTGATATGCATTGCTTTAAATGTGTAGATTGCTTTAGGTGGCATGGAAATTTTCACATATTTGGTCTTCCAATCCAGGAACATGGAACTTTGTTCCATTTCTTTGTGTCTACCACAGTTTCTTTCATGAATACTTTATAGTTCTCTGAGTACAGATTCTTTGCCTCTTTGGTTAGGTTTATTCCTAGGTATCTTATGGTTTTAGGTGCAATTGTAAACGGAATTGACTCCTTAATTTCTCCTTTTTTTCCCCCTTGCTGTTGGTGTATAGAAATGCAGCTGATTCCTGAGCATTGATTTTATATCCTGACACTTTACTGAACTCCTGTATGAGTTCTAGCAATTTTGGAGTAGAGTCTTTTGGGTTTTCCACAAAAAGTATCATATTATCTGCAAAGAGTGAAAGTTTGACTTCTTCTTTGCCAGTTTGGATATGTTTTATTTCTTTTCATTGTCTGATTGCTGAGGTTAGGTCTTCTAGTACTATGTGGAATAGCAGTGGTTATAGTGGATGTCCCTGCTGTGTTCCTGACCTTAGGGGAAAAGCCTCTTTCTCTCTCTCTCTCTCTCTTTTTTTTCTTCATTGAGAATGATATTTGCCTTGGGTTTTTCATCGATGGCTTTGATGATATTGAGGTATGTCCTTCTATCAAGAAAGGATGCTGGACTGTGTCAAATACTTTTTCAGCATCTATTGAGAGAATCATATGGTTCTTGTTCTTTCTTTTATTAATGTATTGTATCACATTGATTGATTTGTGGATGTTGAACCATCCTTGCAGCCCAGGAATAAATCCCACTTGGTGTGGTGAATAATCTTTTAAATGTACTGTTGGATCCTATGGGCTAGTATTTTGGTGAGAATTTTTGCATCATGTTCCTCAACTATATTGGTCTGTAATTCTCCTTTAGATGGGGGTCTTTATCTGGTTTGGGGATCAAGGTAATGCTGGTCTCAAAAAATGATTCTGGAAGTTTTCTTTCCATTTCTATTTTTTTGGAACACTTTTAAGAGAACAGGTATTAATTCTTCTGTAAATGTTTGGTAGAATTCTCCTGGGAAGCTGTCTGGCCCTGGGTTCTTGTTTCTTGGAAGATTTTTAATGACTGCTTCAATCTCCTTACTGATTTTGGGTCTGATCGGTTTTCTGATTTTTCCTGGTTCAGTTTTGGTAGTTTATAAGTCTCTAGGAATGCATCCATTTCTTCCAGATTGTCAAATTTGGTGGCATATTGTTGCTCATAATACGTTCTTATAATTGTTTTTATTTCTTTGGTGTTGGTTGTGATCTCTCCTCTTTCATTCATGATTTTATTTATTTGGGTCCCTTCTCTTTTCTTTTTGATAAGTCTGGCCAGGATTTTATCAATCTTATTAATTCTTTCAGAGAACCAGCTCCTAGTTTCATTGATTTGTTCTACTGTCCTTTTGGTTTCTGTTTCACTGTTTTCTGCTCCGATCTTTATTGTTTCTCTTCTCCTGCTGGGTTTAGGCTTTCTTTGTTGTTCTTTGTCCAGCTGCTTTAGATGTAGAGTTGGGTTGTGTACTTGAGACCTTTCTTGTTTCTTGAGAAAGGCTTGTATCACTATATACTTTCTTCTCAGGACTGCCTTTGCTGTGTCCCAAGGATTTCAAACAGTTGTGGTTTTGTTTTCATTTGTTTCCGTGATTTTTTTCCCAATTCTTCCATAATTTCCTGGTTGACCCATTCATTCTTTAGTAGGATGCTCTTTAGCCGCCATGTATCTGAGTTCTTTCCAACTTGCCTCTTGTGATTGGTTTCTAGCCTAAGAGTGTTGCAGTCTGAAAATATGCAGCAAATGATCCCAGTCTTTTGGTACCGGTTGAGACCTGATTTGTGACCCAGGATGTGATCCGTTCTGGAGAATGTGCCATGTGCACTAGAGAACAATGTGTATTCTGTTGCTTTGGGATGGAATGTTCTGAATACATCTGTGATGTGCATGTGGTCCAGTGTGTCATTTCAGGCCTTTATTTCCTTGTTGATGTTTTGTTTGGATGTATTTTGATTGGGGCATTTAGCCTCCATTTCAGTGAGGGGCATGTTAAAATCCCCTACTATTATTGTATTATTGCTGATGTGTTTCTTTGATTTTGTTATTAATTTGTTTATATACTTGGTGCTCCCATGTTGGGCCATAGATATTTAATTTTTTTAAATTTTCGTGTTGGAAAGACCCTTTAAATATGATATAGAGTCCTTCCTCATCTGTTATTAGAGTCTTTGGCTTAAAATATAATTTATCTGATGTAAGAATTGGCACCCCAGCTTTCTTTTGATGTCCATAATCATGGTAATTAATTTTCCACCCCATGACTTTTAATCTGGAGGTGTATTTCGGTCTAATATGAGTTTCTTGTAGAAAGCATATTGATGGGTTTTGGCTTTTTATCCATTCTAACACCCTGTGTATTTTGATTGGGGCATTTAGCCCATTTACATTCAGAGAACTATGGAAAGATATGAATTTAGTGCCATTGTATTGCCTGTATGGTGACTTTTACTGTATACTCTCTCTGTTCTTTTCTAGTCTACTACTTTTAGGCTCTCGCTTTGCTTAGTGGACCCCTTTCAATATTTGCTGTAGGGGTGGTTTGGTTCTTGCAAATTCTTTTCATTTTTGTTTGTCCTGGAGGCTCTTTATCTTTCTATTTTCAATGACAGCCTTACTGGTTGTATTATTCTTGGCTGCATAATTTTCTCATTTAGTGTTCTGAATATATCATCCCATTTTTTTCGGGCCTGCCAGGTCTCTGTTGATGTCTGCTGCCAATCTAATATTCTACCATCGTATTTTATCAGCTTTTTGTCCCAAACTGCTTTCAGGATTTTCTCTTTGTCAATAATACAATCAGACTTGTAAGTTTTACTATTAGATAATAGGTTGTGGACCCATTTTTGTTGTTTTGAGGGGTATTCTCTCTGCCTCCTGGATTTAGATGCTTGTTCTTCTTGCCATATTAAGGAAATTCTCTATTATAATTTGCACCATGTACCTTCTGCTCCTCTATCTCTTTCTTCTTCTTTTTGAATCCCAGTTATTCTAATATTGTTTCATTTTACCGTATCACTTATCTCTCAAATTATCCCCTTGTGTTCCAGTAGTTGCTTGTCTCTCTTTTGTCCAGCTATTTTATTCTCCTTCATTTGGTCTTCTATGTCACTAATTCTCTCCTCTGCCTCATTTATTACTGGAAGTAAGAGTCTCCATTTTTTTATTGTACTGCATTAATAGTCTTTTAAATTTCATCTTGTTTAGATTTTAGTTGTTTTATTTCTTGAGAAAGGGATTCTCTTTCTCCTGAAATTGTGTCTCTAATCTCTTCCTTGCCTTTTTTGAGCCCAGCTTGCACCTTGAAATTGTAATTCTGAACTCTACTTCTGACACATTTTCAATGTTCATATTGATTAAATCTGTAGCTTTCGGTACTGCCTCTTGTTATTTTTGTTATTGTTGTTGTTTTTTGGGGGGGGGTTTGTGGGGTTTTTGTTTGCAGTGAGTTTTTCTGTCTTGTCATCTTATCTAGATAAAAATATTTTAATGAGAATAAAGCACTAAAAGAGTGGCAAAGACCCTAGAAAAATGTATGCTAACCAAATCAGAAGAGACCCAAAACCGTGGGGAGAAGAAAAGGGGGAGAAAGAAATTTAAAAAGTATATATATTATACTGATGAATAGAACAGAGCCAATCACTTGATTTTGGGTGTATTTTGTCTCAGAATCAACTACCTTCCAAAATTTTAAAGAAAGAAAAATTTATATATATTCAGAAATAATGGCGAACATGATGAAAGGATGGAATATGGGTGTAAAGATGAAAATTTAAAAAAAATTCAAGAAAATGAAGTGATAAGTTGGTTGGAAAATGAAAAAAAATGTGGAAAGAATGTGCTCATTCTGGGGACTAGAACAAAGCCATGTGTTAGATTTAGGGTATGTTTTGATCTAATAGAAGAAATTGTATCCTAAAGTTTTTAAGGAAAAAACCCTACATGTATACAAAAAACAAGGTTAAATACAATGAAGGCATAAAATATGACTGTAACAGTGATGGTTTAAAAATATTTTTTTTATTTTTTTAATTAAATTTATTTATTTTCAGCATAACAGTATTCATTATTTTTTCACCACACCCATTGCTCCAGGCAACCCGTGCCCTCTATAATACCCACCACCTGGTACCCGAACCTCCCACCCCACCGCCACTCAAACCCCTCAGATTGGTTTTCAGAGTCCATAGTCTCTCATGATTCACCTCCCTTTCCAATTTACCCCAAACCACTTCTCTCTAACTCCCCATGTCCTCCATGCTTTTTGTTATGCTCAACAAATAAGTGAAACCATATGATAATTGACTCTCTCTGCTTGAATTATTTCACTCAGCATAATCTCTTCCAATCCCGTCCATGTTGCTACAAAAGTTGGGTATTCATCCTTTCTGATGGAGGCATAATACTCCATAGTGTATATGGGCCACATCTGCCTTATCTATTCATCCGTTGAAGGTCATCTTGGTTCTTTCCACAGTGTGGTGACCGTGGCCATTGCTGCTATAAACAGTGGGGTACAGATGGCCCTTCATTTCACGACATCTGTATCTTTGGGGTAAATACCCAGTAGTGCAATTTCAGGGTCATAGGGAACCTCTATTTTTAATTTCTTGAGGAATATCCACAATGTTCTCAAAACAGGCTGCACCAACTTGCATTACCACCAACAGTGGAAGAGGGTTCCCCTTTCTCAACATCCACTCCAACACATGTTGTTTTCTGTCTTGTTAATTTTGGCCATTCTAACTGTTGTAAGGTGATATCTCAATGTGGTTTTAATTTGAATCTCCCTGAGGGGTAGTGATGATGAATATTTTCTCATGTGTCTGATAGCCATTTGTATGTCTTCATTGGAGAAGTGTCTGTTCATATCTTCTGCCCATTTTTTATATGATTGTCTGTTTCATGTGTGTTGAGTTTGAGGAGTTCATTATAGATCCTGGATATCAACCTTTTGTCTGTACTGTCATTTGCAAATATATTCTCCCATTCCGTGGGTTGCTTCTTAGTTTTTTTGACTGTTTCCTTTGCTGTGCAGAAGCTTTTGATTTTGATGAAGTCCCAAAAGTTTATTTTCGCATTTGTTTCCTTTGCCTTCGGAGACATAACTTGAAAGAAGTTGCATGGCTGATATCGAAGAGATAACTGCCTATGTTCTCCTCTAGGATTCTGATGGATTCCTGTCTCACGTTGAGGTCTTTTATCCATTTTAAGTTTATCATTGTGTACGGTGTAAGAGAATGGTTGAGTTTCATTCTTCTACTTATAGCTGTCCAGTTTTCCCAACACCATTTATTGAAGAGACTCTCTTTTTTCCACTGTATATTTTTTCCTGTTTTGTCGAATATTAATTGTCCATAGAGTTGAGGGTCCATATCTGGGCTCTCTACTCTGTTCCACTGGTCTATGTGTCTGTTTTTATGCCAGTACCATGCTGTCTTGTTGATCACAGCTTTGTAGTAAAGCTTGAAATCAGGTAACGTGACGCCCCCAGTTTTATTTTTGCTTCTCAACTTTTCCTTAGTGAATCGGGGTCTCTTCTGATTCCATACAAATTTCTGGATTATTTGCTCCAGCTCTTTGAAGAATCCTGGTGGAATTTTGATCGGAATGGCATTAAAAGTATAGATTGCTCTAGGCAGTATAAACATTTTAACAATATTTATTCTTCAGATCCAAGAGCATGGAATGGTGTTCCATCTTTTTGTGTTTTCTTCAATTTCTTTCATGAGTGTTCTGTAGTTCCTCGAGTACAGTTCCTTTACCTCTTTGATTAGGTTTATTCCCAGGTATCTTATGGTTCTTGGTGCTATAGTAAATGGAATCGATTCTATAATTTCCCTTTCTGTACTTTCATTGTTAATGTATGAGAAAGCCACTGATTTCTGCACATTGACTTTGTATCCTGTCACGTTGCTGAACTGCTGTATGAGTTCTAGTAGTTTGGGGGTGGATTCTTTTGGGTTTTCCATATAAAGAATCATGACATTTGCGAAGAGAGAGAGTTTGACTTCTTCATTGCCAATTTGGTACCTTTTATTTCTCTTTGTTGTCTGTTTGCTGTTGCTAGGACTTCTAATATTATGTTGAACAAGAGTGGTGAGAGTGGGCATCCTTGTCTTGTTCCTGATCTCAACGGGAAGGCTGCAAGCTTTTTCCCATTGAGGATGATATTTGCTGTGAATCTTTCATAGATAGATTTGATGAAGTTCAGGAATGTTCCCACTATCCCTATACTTTGAAGCGTTTTAATCAGGAACGGATACTGGATTTTCTCAAATGCTTTTTCTGCATCAACTGAGAAGACCATGTGGTTCTTCTCTCTTCTCATATTAATTTGCTGTATCACATTGATTGATTTGCAAATGTTGAACCATCCTTGTAGCCCAGGGATGAATCCCACCTGGTCATGGTGGATAATTTTTTTAATGTGCTGTTGGATCCTGTTGGCTAGGATCTTGTTGAGAATCTTAGCATTCATATTCATCAGTGATATTGGTCTGAAATTCTCCTTTTTGGTAGGGTCTTTGCCTGGTTTGGGAATCACGGTAATGCTGGCTTTATAGAAAGAGTCAGGAAGTTTTCCTTCTGCTTCAATTTTTTGAAACAGCTTCAGGAGAACAGGTGTTATTTTTTCTTTGAATGTTTGGTAGAATTCCCCAGGGAATCTGTCAGGTCCTGGGCTCTTGATTTTTGGGAGGTTTTTGATCACCACTTCAATTTCATTATTAGATATCGCTCTATTCAGGTTGTCGATTTCTTCCTGCTTTAATTTTGGTAGTTTATAATTTTCCAGGAATGTATCCATTTCACCCAAGTTGCTAAGCTTATTGGCATATAACTGTTGATATTAACTTCTGATGATCGTTTCTACTTCCTTGGTGTTACTTGTGATCTCTCCCTCTTCATTCATAATTTTATGAATTTGGGCTCTCTCTTTTTTCTTTTGGATTAGTGTGGCCAGTGGCTTATCGATCTTATTGATTCTTTCAATAAACCACCTTCTAGTTTCATTGATATGTTGTACTGTATCTTTGGTTTCTTCCTCATTGATGTCAGCTCTAATCTTGATTATTTCCCTTCTTATGTGTGGAGTTGGTTTGATTTGTTGTTGATTCTCCAGTTCTTTAAGGTGTAATGAAAGCTGCTTGTTCTGGATTTTTTAAATTTTTTTGAGGGAGGCTTGGATGGCTATGTATTTCCCCCTTAGGATCGCCTTTGCTGTATCCCATAGGTTTTGGACAGAAGTGTCTTCATTCTGATTGGTTTCCATGAATTGTTTCAGTTCTTCTTTGATCTCCTGGTTGATCCAAACATTCTTAAGCAAGGTGGTCTGTAGCTTCCAGGTTTTTGAGTTCCTTCTGAACTTTTCCTTATGATTGAGCTCCAGTTTCAAAGCATTGTGATCTGAGAATATGCAGGGAATAATCTCAGTCTTTTGGTATCGGTTGAGTCCTGATTTGTGACCCAGTATGTGGTCTATTCTAGAGAAGGTTTTGTGTGCACTTGAGAAGAATGAGTATTCTGTTGTTTTAGGGTGGAATGTTCTGTATATATCTATGCGGTCCATCTGTTCCAATGTGTCATTTAATGCTCTTGTTTCTTATTAATTTTCTGCTTCGATGATCTGTCTATTTCTGAGAGAGGCATGTTAAGATCTCCTACGATTAGTGTATTCATAACAATATGACCCTTTATCTTGATTAACAGTTTTCTTAGGTAATTGGCTGCTCCCATATTGGGGGCATAGAAATTTAAAATTGTTAGATCATCCTGGTGGATAGTCCCTTTAAGTATTTCGTAGTGTCCTTATGTATCTCTGGCTACAGTCTTTAGTTTAAAATCTAATTTGTCTGATATGAGAATTGCTACCCCAACCTTCTTTTGAGGCCCATTAGCATGAAAAATATGCTTCTCCATCCCTTCACTTTCAGTCTGGGTGTATCTTTAGGTTCAAAATGGGTCTCTTGTAGACAACATATGGATGGGTTGTCATTTTATCCAATCTGCAGCCCTGTGCCATTTTATGGGCGCATTTAGGCCATTCACATTGAGAGTAATTATTGCTAGATACGTTTCTATTGACATCGAGTTACCTTTGAAGACTTTCTTTCTGTAGATCTTCTCTATATTTCTGTTCAAGGCTATTATTAGGATTTTCCTCTTTTATAGAATCCCCCTTAATACTTCCTTCAGTGTTGGCTTGGTGATTGCATAGTTTTTTAAGCTTTGCCAGTCTTGGAAACTCTTTATCTCTCCATCCATTTTGAATGTCAGTCTTGCTGGATAAAGTATTCTTGGCTGCATGTTCTTCTCATTTAGTGCCCTGAATATATCTTGCCAGCCCTTTCTGGCTTGCCAGGTGTCTGTGGACACATCTGATGTTATTCTGATGGGCTTTCCTCTGTAAGTAAGGAGCCTCTTTGCTCTAGCGGCTTTCAAGAGATTATACCTACAATTATAATTCCTCAGTTTGACTATCAGGTGTTGTGATATTTTTTTGGAATGTATAATCTTGGTTGGAGACCGTTCAGCCTCTAGAACATGAACACTGGTTCCATTCGCGAGATTGGGAAAATTTTCATGAAGGACTTGTTTTACTATATCTTCTAGAATTCTTTCTTTCTCTTCCCCTTCAGGATTCCAATAATTCTGACGTTGGAATGTATCATGGCATCATTTATTTCCCTGATTCTGTTTTTGTGGTTTCTAAACTGTTTGTTCCAGGCTTCCTCCTGATCCTTTCTCTCTATCTGTTTGTCCTCCAGATCACTAATTCTATCTTCTGTCTCAGTTACCGTAGGTTTGAGAGAGTTTAGATTAGATTGGAACTCATTGAGAGCATTGTGAACATCCTCCATGGCAGCTTTATGGTCCGCCCTAACATTGTGAACATCCTGTCTGGTTGCTTTCAGCTTGGCCCTAATCAATTTGTTTGGTCATCCGTGGCTTTCTCCAACGCAGCTATTGCCTGGATAATTGTTAGCCTGAATTCCCTTTCCAATATATTGTCTATGTTGATATCCATTAGCTCTGTTGCAGAAGGTCCATCCTCTGTATTTTTCTTCTGTTTGGCATTCCTCCTCCTAGTCATTTTGGTGGGAGATGACTGAACAGATGTAGCTGGATGTATTAACCGTGGTGCAGTCAAGGTGCACCCTGGAACACTTCTGAGAAATCAGGATTCCCCACCCAAACGAGAGACAAATGAAAAGAAAAAGGAAATGAAAAAGAAAAAAAGAAATGAACAAGAAAAAAAAATGAAAAAGAAAAAAAAAGAGAGAGACAGGAAAAAAAGGGAAGATGAAAGAGAAGGTTCATCCTAAATGTGCCCCAAGGTAAGATTTATGAAGTAGACTAACAAAACCAGACAAACTAAAAGACTGATAAAGTATATTGAAAGACCCCTCTCCCCTTGCTGAAGGCTTGATTAAGTAACGTATTGTCCCCATAGCCGGATGGCAACCCATACCAGGATGTCTATAGTCAACTGGCCTGTCAATAGGGAAGACAAATGAGGAGCAGAGTGACCTGGGACTTTCCAAAGTGCTGAGCCAAGGCCCACCAGAACAAACCGCTGTGACCTTGCCTTAAACCCAGTGCCTGACAATGCTTGATTTAAGTTAACCAATCAGATCTCTGTAACCATGCATCTGCTTCTGTAAGCTTGCTTCCCGCCACCCCAACCCTTGCCCTATATAATCTGCCCCCCAACTTAGCCTGGCGCGCTCAGCCCACAAAGGCTGATGCGTCCGCAGGCACCTGTGTAACCAATAAACCTCTTGCAACTTGCATCCAGTGGAGGCTTGGTGTCTGCTTCTTGGGTGCGGATCAAGGGTCTTTCATTTGGAGGTTCCACCGAGATCTCTTGGAATCCCACCCAAGACCCTGGCCAATCCCCACCGGGAGGTAAGCTGGCTAGCATCTGTGTCTCTGTCTCTCTGTTTGTCTGTTTTTATGTTCTTCCATATCTAGGTATCTAGGGGGCAGCATGAGAAGGAGTTGACGAGCTCAGACTTCTCCCCTGACACCCCGGGGGATGCCTCGGGGGTCTAGGAAGGTCCATAATCTTTGGCCATCAAGTCTAGGAATGTCCAGAATCTTGGGCCATTAAGTCTAGGAAGGTCCATAATCTTGGGCCATCAAGTCTAGGAAGGTCCAGAATCTTGGGCCATTAAATCTAGGGCTGCGCAGCAATATCTGTTTGTGTCTCCTATGTCTAAATCATTCTATTAATGTCTACATGTTATGTCTTTAAATATGGTTATATGTTCCTTGTACTGGTCATGAAGGTTATGTCTAAATTGTTCTATTAATGTCTACATGTTATGTCTTTAAATATAGTTATATGTTCCTTATACTGGTTATAAAGGTTACATTTTGTTTAAGGGAGGGTGTCTAACCTGTTTGAATCTGAGGAATGCCTGACTGTCTGCATGTTTGTGTGGCTCCACCGCCTTCGGCTACGGAGTCTGAGTGGGCTGCACCCTGGGTCTCGCGGAGCGTCATACGGCATAACGGTCATCTACTCCATGGAGTAGCCTGGTCCGGGGTTTATACGGATAGACCTTAGCTAAGACGTTCCTAAGTTCCCGCGAGGGACGCGAGCAGGACAGCACCTGAAAGATCACCCTCCCCTTGTCTGCAACATCGTACATATCGGGAGGGAATATAAGAGATAGGTATTAAGAGCTAAAACCAGATTCAATGAGTCAGCTAGTAAATTTCCTCCTGACATATTGGATGATAATTATGTAAATATGCCTTCTTTTAGTAATCCCAGGTTGCTGGGCCATCCCTAGCAAAGGGGACTCTGACTTTATTTCTCTCTGTTTCTCCTAATAGATGTGGGAGCTTTTCCCTTACTCACTTCCTGTGTTGATGGCTATAACTGGAGCCAACTGGGGTTGGTCTGACTCGAGACAGAGACTATAGGGAATATTCCCAAGCAGCTGCCGAAACTCTTTGTTTCAGGGAGGTTTTCCTGTGTTCTCTGGCCTGACTTGGACTGCCTAACCCCTCCCCCCTGGCTAATAAAAAAAGCATCTGCTCCTCTGTTGGGGCTTAGGAGCTCCAAAACTGGGAATCTTTTCTCTGCCTCCTGGCAGCACTTTGTTTCTTCTGTTTCCCTCTTCTCCTATTTCTGTACCAACGTATGTGCAGCCTGCATGACTGGCCTCTAGATCATGCACCACAGCTCCTTCTCTCTTCAATGTCAAGGAACAAGAAGAGCACCCCCTGGATCTAACACCCCCCCACACTCCAGATCTTCCCAGCCATGTCTCAGGTAAACATTCAAAGTGGAGTGGGTCCAGATGGAACGTAAATCAGTGTTGGAACTAAGTTAAGTTTGTTGGTTTAATTAACATAAAACCTGTCTTTTAAGTTATCAGCAGTAAATGTGAAACTTTGAAGTTTACTGAAGGTCAAATAAACTCATGTTATTTATTAAAATTTGTTAGCAAAGAAATAACTAAACTGATGATTAATTGTCTGTCTCAAAGTTCTAATGGGTAATTGCTGAAGTAGCTTTCAAAGTCTTTGATAATCTGAAAGCTTTAAAGTTTTGCTTGGATGACAAATGGAATTAAATTGTGGACATCTAGGTCTTAACCAAACAGGATAAAATGCTAGGTCATTAATTACTGGATATAGGTTTGTGCTTTTGACTTCTTATTGCAAAAATACTAAGAGTATTTAAATCTGTTGGTAAACTTGTTTGCCTCTTAACTGATTTGTAAATTTGCCACCTGAAAAATTCTGTTGTAACAGTTCACAATTAGTTAATAACTAAAGGTGTTTCTAAGAATACAAAGTTCTGCTTAATATAACTGAGACTAATGAAAATAAGGAAAACTCTGTATATAGGAAAATAGGAAATATGAAAGAAAAATTTAAGGAATGGGAATACATTTTGTTGAAGGTAATTTTATCCTAAATGAGATGATTGTTTAAAAGGAAATGGCTTGAAACAAAACCTGAATGCAAAAAAGTTGTAGGAAGTTTATGAAGGGAAATCTTCAAAAAAGAAATTTTAGCTATGGTCAAGAATGGACTAAGATTAAAATAAATGGGTTTTAAAAGTACATTACATTAGTACAAGACTGAAATTCTCTGTTCAAAGGACAAAATTTTCTTAGATTAATTGATCTCCTGTTACGAGAATGTAAATGATTTTCTCTTTGCCTGCCCAGAAAAACCAGTTTCTATGTTTTGTTTTATCAGGTGTTTAACATCCCTAATTATATTTAGGCATGTGCTTCAAAACTTTCTAAGATATTAGCAAATGTTAACAAGATTTAAATTGTAAATCTCTTTAACTCAGGCTTTTCCTTGATATATGAAGTTGCTCATGAAATACTACCGAACCGATGATAAACCTTGAATTACATTTGGGAAAATACTATAACTATTCTAGAGATTCTACGCACTTCCTAAAGTTTTAATGTTTTGAGAGATCATCGCTTGATGCTGTAATTATGGAAATGTTATGTATCACAAAAATAACCTGATTTCCTTGCAGCTAAATTGTAAACTCCCGTGTCTCTTTAGCTTTAACCATATCCATTCTGAGTTTTTGTCATTTATAATTGTTTTAATTCTCTTGTAAAATGAGTTTTATCTTCAAGGAGATTCCTATAAAGGACTTTCAGGACAAATACAGATATTTGATATACTTGAAAATCCTAAAACTGAAATGGGTAAAAATTTCCAAAACTGACCAAAGCCGCATTCACCAGATTTGGTAACATGGGACTAAATGAACTAAAAAAATTATAATGTTATAATTTTTGTTTTGTCTTACTTTAAACATTGCTGGTTCTCTCTAATGTCTGCTCTTCCAGACTAGGGATACTTCCTCCTAGTTATCTGTAACTTATAGAGATGTAAAAGTGCTCATTTATAAAAGAGCTCAAAGCATTCAAGCTTTTCTCTCTATCTGAACCCTCTGAAACCAAAAGGTCTCAGTAAGTAAGCATTCTTCCATGGCAATCAGTCATTTGCATAAGTTCAATAAGAATCTGTTCTCCTTGCAACAGGAAAGAATTGGAAACACGGGTTATTTTACCAAGGCTTTGACTGGAATGTCATATTTGAAAAGACTCGGATATGACCAGACAGTTTAAAGGAACTAAGGTTGACTTTATAAAACCTGGAGCCATAGAGCCCCTTGGGACTGTTGGCCTGATACCTTGCTTACAGAGTTCCCAGCAGCCTCACCAGGTGAGTCAAGAATGTCACTCCTTGGTAGGTGCGATCTCAGAAGAGGAATTCGCCCACTGAGAAATTCGCCCAAATCGACAGGTATTGCAGGCATGCCTGATGGCCAGTACAGGGCTTGGCTTCTGGCCCGGAGAGGCTACTAAAAGTTCAACCTAGAGATTCCTTATTAAAAGTTCCAGCAAAGCAGATGCTAAAAGATCTATTGATCACACTCATTGTTCTTGCTGAGTTTATGTAAATAATAGGCCAAGTTTGTTAAAACTGAACTTGTTTCACAAGTAAATTAGTCCTGATTTGGCTATCTCTGTAAATGAGGGTTATTTTAGAGAGAAAAATTCTGTTTTAATAACACACCTTTATTGATGTTAAATTCTAGATTTGATTGTCTTTAAATGTTTGTTTACCTAAGCTAAACAATTTGAGGTAAACTTCAGAGAAGTTGTACAATAGCTTCTTTAGTCAATCTTATTATTTTGTGGGGATATTAGCAGACCCCACGGCACATGATTAAACAACTGGAATAATGAAATTGCCTAAAAACCAGCATACCGCACTCTTCTCCCACTTGACAATGATCCTCTGTAATCAGGATATTGTTAAGGTTGGACCACTCAAAGGTCTTCTTATTGATTTCATCCCTTAGTCATATTTATCTAGAGGCCACCTCCGTTGAGGTGCAATTGCAAACAGATGCTTTAGCAAAACCTAAAACAGTCCTCATAAAAGAGCCTCAAAGCTCACTATGGGACAGTCACATCAAGTCCAGATTTATCTTAGTAGCCAAAGGCCACCAATGGATGATGGAGGCCGACTTATTAAATACTGGGCTACACTAACAGAGATGCCAGAAATAAAACGTAAAATTTGTCAAACTTTAAACCTAGTTACCTGTATGCCTAAACCTGACCACTGTACTTCTTTCTCTATAGAGCAAAAATGTTCAGAGATTATTAATCTAGCTTATTCTATATGGCCAGGTTTAAGATGCCCCTGTTAAAATTACGAATGACAGTTGGTTTTCTGATGAAAACAGTTTTCATAGAAAGAAGAAGAAAAGTTAGGTGTGCCATAATGCTCACTAGCACTTTGCAATTGCCAAAGCCTAAGAATTAACATTTATACTGACTCCAAATATGCCTTCCTGGTACCACATGCCCATGGAGCTATTTGGAAGGAAAGGGGATTTTCCTGGAATCATGGGTGCATTACTAAAACCATTACAACTCCTGCTAATCTCCCCAACTTAAAACAGAGATGAACACGATCTGTTTTTAAATGGTATGATCACTTAGCATCCATTTTTGTTCCATCTGCCGGACTAGGGGATGTCATGTGGCATGTAGAAGTCCTTAATAAATATACTACAAAGGCACTCAATAATTCACTAAATAGCATCTCCCAGATTAATACCGAAGTGTCACAGATAAGCAAGGCAGTCCTACTAAATAGGATGGCCTTAGATGTCCTGAGAGCAGCCCAGGGTAGCACATGTGCAATTATCAAGACAGAATATTGTGTGTACATCCCAGACTATCACAAAAATATCACAGGACTAATAAAAGATATGAATACCCAAATTAAGGCCTACAAGATCCTTCTCTCTCTCTCAGTAAATGGTTAAGTTCCTGGTTTGAAGGAGGGCTATAGCTGAATCTCCTTTTTGGGTTTCTCATTCTTATCGCCTTATTAACCTTAATATGTTGCTTTGTTCCATGTTTCTCTACTTGGTGCCGAGACTCCATTGCTACAATGACTACACCACGACAGACGATCCTTGTCGCGCGCAAGGACACCTCTTTACTGTCAGCGCTGGATTCAACTGCCTCCACCTTTCAAAACTCCCTTATACATTCCTACCCTGATCAATATTGACCCCAGTAGGTAGGGACAGCTCTATGCCCCTATTCAGCATGAAGAAGTTATAGAAGATGAGACCTTCCACCTTCAACCACCTTAAATATTTAAGGGTCAAGATTGTTCAGGGGGGAATAAAGGAGCAGGAGGCTGGCTGAGGACAAAGCAAAAGCTGGCGCCTTACACCCCCTCTTCACCCGCTCCTCTCCATATGTGTAGCATTCCTCAGGCACCCCTGACTGCCATAAAATGATAAATAGTTAACTTGCTGAGATCACAATCCTGCAAGACAGGTGCCTCCCTTGGTTTGAAAATGTCCTTGAGATTACAACAAAGAAGTTACCTTATCAATAACCCAATTTTCAATCGGCCCTTGTATCTTAAATAAACTCATACAGTTTGTAAAAGATCGCTTGTCAGTAATCCAGACAATGGTGCTGACACAGCAATATCAACTAATTAAACAGACCGGCTCTCAAACTGACTTACTTCATAAACAAAACGAATGGATATAAGATTCTATCCATGATAAAGAAAAAGGGGGGAATGAAAGACCCCTCTCTCCTTGCTGAAGGCTTGATTAAGTAACCTATTGTTCCCATAGCCGGATGGCAACCCATACCAGGATGTCTATAGTCAACTGGCCTGTCAAAAGGGAAGACAAATGAGGAGCAGAGTGACCTGGGACTTTCCAAAGTGCTGAGCCAAGGCCCACCAGAACAAACCGTTGTGTCCTTGCCTTAAACCCAGTGCCTGACAATGCTTGATTTAAGTTAACCAATCAGATCTCTGTAACCATGCATCTGCTTCTGTAAGCTTGCTTCCTGCCACCCCAACCCTTGCCCTGTATAATCTGCTCCCCAACTTAGCCTGGCGCGCTCAGCCCACAAAGGCTGATGCGTCCGCAGGCACCTGTGTAACCAATAAACCTCTTGCAACTTGCATCCAGTGGAGGCTTGGTGTCTGCTTCTTGGGTGTGGATCGAGGGTCTTTCAATATGACAATAGAAAAAAATATATATATGCAAATAAAGGAAGAACCTCGTCAAAAAGAACCCCAAGTGTAAGATTTATATACTATCAGGACAAACACAAAAACACAGAAACAGTTGTGGAAGAAAAAGATGGGAGAGTGGTTATAAATTCTCACTGTGTGTGAGGAAGGTTGTTTTGATTCTTCCTGGATGTATCCTGATATCTTTGTTAAAGGACTCAACTTTCCTAGGATAAAGGGGGATTAAAAATTAGTTTACCTATAGGGGTAGTATTGACTGGGGAAAGGGGATTACTTTGAAGTTATGTCTGTATGAATATTAGAAGATAACAATAAAAAGGAATAAACTAGACTAAACTAAACTAAAAATAAAAAAAGAAGGAATTCAAAAAATAGAAATGCAGAAGAAAAACATAGGCGTATGTATCAAAGAGTTCAGGTTAGAAGGTTATTATGAAATTTGTTGTACTGGACAGCTCGCTGTGATGGTTATTAGGTTAAAAAAATTACCTATATATAAAATAAATGAACCAGAATAGTGGGAATGAATGAAAAATAAAAGTTTTCCTACGAAGTGGTGGTTGTTCTCTTGTAGTCCTTTTTTTTTTTTGCTCTTTTTCTTTTCTTTCTTGGTTTGTTTTCTGGGGGAGGGGCCTGCCACGTGGGTTTTCAGTCAGTGATGTTCCCTGACTTAAGTCCTCCCACCCCCCTCAAGGGCGTGGGCTCTGAGGAAACTGTTTTTTTTTTTTTTTTCAGGCTTTTGTTCTCTGGCGGTTTTTATGTTTGTTCACCTTTTTTTTTTTTTCCTCACTTTGACCGCTTTTGATGGATTTTGTAGTTTTAGAGGAAAACAAACCGCACCCTGACCTCCCTCTCAGAGAGAAGCCTCAGTCTGGCTGCAGAGCCTAAATAAGTTCCCCTTGGCCACTGGCAGAACAGGTTCCAAGTTGCGGTCCCTGGGGACGCAGGATCCAAAGCTAAGGCAGTGGTGGCTTTCTGGGCAGATCCAGACTGCCAGAGAGGTTCCAAGCAGCAATCGTACACTGAGATTTTCCCACTGGCCTGGGCTGAGAGTGCCTGGTCTTTCTGGGTCTAAGAGCTCCCAGCTTGCGTGCACCAACTTCAGGGGAGGCTGAGGTTCGCTTGTGGGTCTCAGGCTCTGAGAACGGGGCGCAGGTCCGAGATCACCAGGCTGGGCCTTCGTGCACCTCTCTGGGAGGAAAGTTTGGTGTAGGCTCTGAAACAATGGCGCATATCAAAGGGCACCAGCTGGGCCTTTATACCTCTCTCAGGGTAGTATCTCACGCTCTATAGCAGGGCTCTCGAGTACTGCCACCGGGCATGGCTCCCATCCCTCACAGGGAACGGACCCCACACGTTCTCGAGTGCGCTGGTGGCTTAGGGACAAAGAGTTGGTTTCTCGGCCACACTCTCTCTGCCTCAGCGCCAGGGGAGGCTGTCCTGGGACCGGGGACTTAAGTCCCATCCCTAGCCATCGCGATTCCCACAATTTCCCCCCGAGATCCTTTGCTATTTTGGAGTGCTTTCAACCAGTCTCCAAGTTAATGCTGGTCCCCAGATGCAGGGCACTCTCACTCGTATAGGGGTATTACTTTCCAACTGGTCGCTTCTGGTGTCTCCCTCCCCCTTTTGTTTATCTTCCGATATCGGTCAGCTGTTCCCACTCCGCTTTACCTACCCACTGGTGTCTTCTGCCCCTGTAGAGATCCAGACGTGTATAATTCTGATCTCAGGCTGATTCATGGGTGATTGGAGTTCTTTGGTAGGTAATCAGCTCACTTTGGGGTACAAGTTGAAAAGGCATCTCCTCCTACTTCCCCGCCATCTTGTCCCGCCCCCCAACCTAACCTAGTCTAAAAAGATATTTTTTAAAGAAAGTTATTGTAAGATAAACCATTTAAAAATATTGAAAGAGGAAAAGTTAAAAAAACAGAATAAGAAAACAAGTAAAGTAACTAAAAATTAACTTTTCAAGATGAAAGGATCATGGGGAGACAGCCATGAATTCTATGCATTGCTTTCCCCTAGCTCTGGAGCTCTGCTGTTCTCCTTGATAGGCTAGCTTGGTCTTGGCTGGATGTTCTTACTGATCTTCTGGGGGAAAGGCCTGTTTCAGTGAGTATCAAATGTCTTTGCCTGAGGCGGAATTGCACCATCCTTGCCAGCGGCCAGGCTAAATAATCTGCTTGTGTTTGCTCTCAGGGAGCTTTTGTTCCCTGATTGCTTTCTATAGAGCTCTGGAGGACAGGAATGAAAATTGTAGCCTCCCAATCTCTGGCCCAGAGTAGCTGAGAGCTAAGGGCCCTGCTCCTCAGTGTGCTCTCAGAGAAAAGCAGTCAATCACTCCTGTCTCCCTGGTCTCCAGCTGCACTCTTCTCACCCGGCCTGTGACCAAGCATTTTTCTCTCTCTGGCTCATGGCCCCATTTGGAGACTCTAATCCTGCAGTTTCCTGCTGTATGTTCCGCTGCCACTCCTCCTGGAGGAAGAAGGAGGGGGTCTGTGGATCTGCCATTTGTGGGGTCCCTGCTCAGAGAGCAGTGATTTGATTGTGCCTTCAATCACGGTTTAAGGTAACTCTAATCAGAAAGTTCACATCTCAGCTCTGTCTCTGTAGTCAGCTTCCCCACTCTGCTACCAGGGAGCTCTGCCACATTCAGACACCCGATCTTTCTGTGGCCCCATGGGACCTGAGACCACACTGTCCCCATGAGGGCTCTACTCCTGCTTAGCCTCTGGAGTGATGTCCCTTAGTGGACTACACTTCTAAAAGTTCTGATTTTGTGCTCTGCTGCTCCACCATTTGCCAGGAGCTAGCCTCTCCCCCCACAGTGTATTTTCCCATCACTTTGGATTCGCTTCTCTACCTGCCCTACCTTTCAGAAAGTGGTCAATTTTCTGTTCCTAGAATTGTTGCTTTTCTTCTCTTCTATCTACTGTTGTTGTAAGTGATTGGAATGGTTTGATAACTCTCTATCTGAACTCCTGAGACCTGATGTCATTTCAGTCTGCTACTACTCCTCTGACATTTTGCCTTTCCTTTGGGAGATTTTTGATTATTGCTTCAATTTCCTGGCTGGTTATTAGTCTATTCAGATTGTCTATTTCTTCTTGTTTCAGTTTGGGCAGTTTGCAAGTTTCCAGAAAGGCATCCATTTCACCCAGGTTGCTTAATTTGTTGACATATAGTTGCTGGTAATAATTACTCTTAATTGTTTCTATTTCCTTGGTGTTAGTTGTGATCTTTCCTCTTTCATTCAGGATTTTATTAATTTGGGACCTTAATCTTTCCTTTTGAATAAACCTGGCCAGAGGTTTATTGATCTTATTAATTCTTTCAAAGAACCAACTTCTAGTTTCCTTGATATATTCTACTGTTTTTCTGGTTTCTATTTCATTGACTTCTGCTCTAATCTTTATTATTTCTCTTCTCCTGCTTGCTTTAGGCTTCATTTGCATTCTTACTCTAACATTTTTAGGTGTAAGGTTAGCTTGTGCATTTGGGAATTTTCTACTTTTTTGACAGTCTTGGATGGCTCTGTATTTCCCCTTTAGGACCACCTTTACAGTGTTGCATAAGTTTTGGACCAATGTGTTTTCATTCTTAATGGTTACCATGAATTGTTTAAGTACTTCTTTAATTTCCTGGTTGACCCAATCATTCCTTAGCAGGATGCTCTTTATCTTTCAGGTGTTTGAATTCATTCCAATTTTTTCCCTTGTGGTTGGGTTCCAGTTTGAAGGCATGTGGTCTGCTAACATGCAGGAAATAATCTCTATCTTTTGGTTTGGTGGACACCTGATTTGTGACCCAGTATGTGGTCTATTGTGGGTAAAGTTACATGTACATTTGAGAAGAATGAATTCTCTGATGTTTTAGGGTGGAATGTTCTGTATATGTCTACTTAGTCTCTCTGATCTAATGGTTCATTCAAAACTCTTTTTTCTTTGATGATTGTCTGCTGAGTCCATCTGAGTGTGGAGTGTTGAGGTGTCCTACTATTAAAGTATTATTATCAATAAGTTTCTTTATTTTGGTTAACAGTTGGCTTATGTAGTTGGTTTCTCCCATGTTGGGGGCATAGGTATTTATAATTGTATTTATAATTGTTAGATTTTCTTGATTGATAGGCCCTTGTCCCTCTGCATCTCTTAATACAGTCTTTGGTTTAAAATCTAATTTGTCTGATATAAGAATTGGTACCCCAGCTTTCTTTTGAGGCCCGTTGGCATGAAAAATGGTTCTCCCTCTCCTCATTTTTAGTTTGGAGGTGACTTTAGGTTCAAAATGAGTCTCTTGTAGACAACATATTGATTGGTCCTGTCTTTGTATTTAATCTGCAATCCTGTGCCATTTCATGGGAGCATTTAGATTGTTCATGTTGAGAGTAACTGCCAAAAGGTATGTATTTATTGCCACACCATTGTCTGTATAGTCACTATTTCTATGGATTTTCTCTGTAAACTTCTGGTCTATATTACTCCTGGAGTCTTTCTTCTTTCATAGAATCCCCCTTAAAATTTTTTGTAGTACTGGCTTGCCTCTGTTGGACTATTTCATCTCTCCATCTGTTCTGAATGACAGCCTTGCTGGATAAAGTATTCTTGGCTGCATGTTCTTCTCATTTAATACCCTGAATATGTCTTGCCAGCCCTTTCTGGCTTGCCAGGTCTCTGGACAGGTCTGAGCTTATTCTGATGTCCCTCCCTTCATACATTTGACTTTTTTCTCCCCAGCTGCTTTCAGGATAGCTTCCTTGGTTCTTAGGTTAGCAGGTTTTACTGTTATATGCCAGGGTGATGGTCTGTTCTTATTGATCTTGGGAGGGTTCTATCTCTTGGACACGAATGCTTATTTCTGTCCCCAGATTAGGGAAGGTTTCAGTTATGATTTTCTAAAACATACCTTCCAGTCCTCTCTCTCTCTTTCAATTACCCTCCCCCACTCAGGGATCCCAATAATTCTGACATTGGAACATTTCATGGCATTGTTAATCTCTCTAAGTCTCTTCTTATAAGCTTCTAGCTGTTTATCCCAGGCCTCCTTGTCTTCCTTCCTTTCTATCAGCTTGTCTTTTAGATCACTAATTCATTCTTCTGCCTCATTTACCCTAGCTGTTAGTGTATCCAGTTGAGACTGTATCTCAGTCATAGCAATTTTACTTTGGTCCTGATTCGCTCTCATTTCTTCCCCTAGAAATTCTATATTGCTGATAAAGGTTTTCTCATACATATCTATTGACTTCATAATTGCTACCCTGAATTCTATCTTTGAAATCTCACTTATATCTATGTCCATTAGGTCTGTGGTAGAGACCATTGTCTCTGATTCTTTTCATTATTGGGAGTTCTTCATCCTATTCATTCTGTTGAGGTGTGGTAGAAGGAATGTACAGAGTCCAAAATATCAACCACAATCCACAAAAGATGCACCCATTTTATGGTGACCCTAGCATTGTCATCCTCTTGCTCTTCTAACCTATTTTCTGGGAGATGGTACTGCTGAGCTATTTCCCAAGCAACTCTGCCCCTGTCAGGGGGCTAGGCTCCATGGAAACCTGTTTTTTAAGCTTTTGTTCTCTGGCAGCTTTCCACACTTTTTCTGAAGGTTAGAGTTAAAAATGGCCACACACAGACTTCTATCCCAGAGCAGGGAAATCATAGTCTGCTCTTCCTTGAACACTCCAGAATACATTTTTTTTTTTTTTAAGTGCTGCTAAAAACTTCAGCCTCCTGAGAGTGGTGCACGTCCAAAGTGACCTTCTCATCAACTGATCCAGGAGCCCAGGCTTGTCTCAGCCCTTTGTGTTTCTAAAACTATAAGCAGTCTCAGGTTTGCCCATAGCTCCTGGATCCTATTTGAGTGATGCTCTAAAGTCCTTCTCAGCTACTACAACTTTACATGTTTTTAGCCAGTCCCCCAGTGCAGAACACTTTTGTGCCCTAGTGTTATATCACTTTCCAGGGGCCAGCCTATGGCAGCTCCTTCCCCCCTCTGCTTATCGTCTGATATCTGCCAGCAGATTCATTACTGGCAGATACCTTCATACTTCAAAACAGGCGATGTTTTTCTGCTTGTAGAGATCTATATATATATTCTTATATCTCAGGCTGATTTTGTGAGTGTTCAGAATGGTTTGGTAGCTATCCAGCTAAATTCAGATGAATGGTTGAAATGGAGTCCCCTACTCCTTCACCATCCTTCCCCTCCTCCTGGTTTTGGTTTTTCTTTCTCAAGATTGCTTCTGCTATTTGGGGATCTTTTTTTTATTCCATAGAATTTTTTCTTAAATTTTATTTAAATTAAATTAATTACCATAATTTATCCTTAGTTTCAGAGGTAATGTTCGATTTTTCATCAGTTGCATACAACACCCAGTGCTCATTACCTCACATGCCCTCCTTAATGCCCATCAGCCAGGTATCCCATTCCCTCACCCACCTCCCCTCCAGCAACTCTCAGTTTGTTTCCTGTAGTTGGGAGTCTCTTATAATTTGTTTCCCTCTCTAATTTTATCTTATTTTATTTTTCCCCTTCCTTCCCTTGATCCTCTGTTTTGTTTTATTAAATTCTACATGAGTGAAGCTATATGATAATTGTCTTTCTCTGATTAACTTACTTATGTTAGCATAATACCCTCTAGTTCCATCCATGCACATTGTTACAAATGGTAATATTTCACTTTTTGATGGCTGAGTAATATTCCACTTCTTCTTTATCTATTCATCAATAGATATCTGAGCTTTTTGCATAGTACAGCTATTGTGGACATTGGTGCTATAAACATTGGGGTGCAGGTGCCCTTTCAGATCACTATGCTTTTATCATTTTTGTGAATACCTAGTAGTGCAATTAGAGGGTTGTAAAGTGTTTCTAATTTTAACTTTTTGAGGAAACTGCATACTGGCTTCCAGAGTGGCTGTATTAGGTTTAATTCTCACCAACAGTGTAGAGGGTTTCCCTTTCTCTGAATCATTGCTAACATTTGTTGTTTCCTGACTTGTTCCATAAAAGTTTTATAATTATTTGTTCTAGTTCTGTGAAATTGCCTTTGGAATTTGATAGGGATTATATTAAATCTGTATACTGCCTTGGATAGTAAAACTTTTTAACAGTATTAATCCTTTTTATACATGAGAAGAGTATCTTTCACTTATCTGTTAAGTCTTCAATTTCTTTCATCAGTATTATATACTTTTCAGTGTATGTGTTTGCCATCCTTGGTTAATTTTTTTCCTAGCTATTATATTGTTTTGATGCAAGTGTAAATGTGATTGTTTTTGTGATTTCTCCTTATGGTAGTTTATTATTTTTTAGATTTTTATTTATTTATTTGAGAGAGAGAATGCATGAGTGAAGGGGGGAGGTAGAAGGAGAGGGAGAAGCAGACTCCCCACTGATCAGGAAGTCCTACATGGAGCTCTGTTCCAGGACCCTGAAACCATGACCAGAGCTGAAGGCAGACACTTAACTGCCTGAGCCACCCAGGCGCCCCTCTGATAGTTTATTATTAATATATAGAATCACAAAAGATTTTTAATTAATTCTTGCAACTTTACTGAATTCAATTATTAATTTTAATAATTTTTTGTAGAATTTTTCAGGTTTTCTATATCTAATATGGTTTCATCTGCAAATAGTGATAGATTTACTTCTTCCTTTTCCATTTTGGATGACTTTTATTTTTTTTCATGCCTAGGACTTCCAATACTGTCTTGAATAAAAGTAGTGAGGATGGACATCTTTTTTTTTTTTTTTCCTGATCTCTAACAAAAAGCTTTACTGTTTCCACCATTGAGAGTCATATTTGTTGTATGTTTTCATGTATTTTTTATATTATGTTCAGTTATGGCCCCTCCATTTCACTTTTTTGCATTTTTAATCATAATGGATTTTGAATTTTATAAAATGCTTTTTCTTCATCTATTAAACGATTATATGATTTTATCCTTTATTTTATGATGTGTTTTATCCTTTATTTTATAATGTGGTTCATCACATTGATTGATTTGCAAATGTTGAACCAATCTTGCATCCCTCGATAAATCCCATTTGATCAACATTAGCACATTGTTGAATTCAGTTTGCTAACATTTTGTTGAGGATTTTAACTTCTATATTCATTAGTAATACTGGTCTGTTATTTTCTTTTGTTCGGGGGGTATCTGTCTGTTTTTGTTTTTTTTCATGGTAATGGTGGTATTGTGAAATGAGTTTGGAAGCATTCCATCTTCCAGTTTTTTTAAGTGTTGAAGAAAAATAGGCATTAAATATTTTTTGAATGTTTGGTAGTATTTGCCCTTGAAACCATCTGGTCCAGGACTTTTTCTAGATGAGAAGTTTTTGATTACTGATTTAATCTCCTTGCTACTAACCAGTCCATTCAGATTTTTTATTTTATTATGATTCAGTCTTGGAAGATATTAGTAATTTATGCATTTTTTCCTTGGTTGTCCAATTTGTTGGTATATAGTTTTTCCTAGTAGTCTAATTGTTTTCCATTTTTGTGGTATGAGCTGTATCTTCTTTTTGATTTCTTCTTTTATTTTTTGAGGTCTTTCTCTTCTTTTTCTTGGAGAGTGTAGCTAATGTTTTATTATTTTGTTTATCTTTCTTTTTAATCAACTAGCCCTTTGTTTCATTGATTTTTTTCTTTTTTTTTTTTAAAGATTTTATTTATTTATTTGACAGAGAGAGATCACAGTAGGTAGAGAGGCAGGCAGAGAGAGGGGAAGGGAAGGAAGCAGGCCCCTGCTGAGCAGAGAGCCCGATGCGGGACTCGATCCCAGGACCCTGAGATCATGACCTGAGCCGAAGGCAGCGGCTTAACCCACTGAGCCACCCAGGCGCCCCTTTCTTTTTTTTTAAGATTTCATTTTATTTATTTGACAGATAGGGATCACAAGTAGGCAGAGAGGCAGGCAGAGAGAGGAGGAATCAGGATCCCCGCTGAGTAGAGAACCCAATGTGGGGCTTGATCCCAGGACACTGGGACGATGACCCGAGCTGAAGGCAGAGGCCTTAACCCACTGAGCCACCCAGGCACCCCTCTATTGTTTTTTATATCTGTATTTTATTTCTGCTGTTATCTTTATTGCTTTTTCCTTCTACTAAGATAGTGTTTTGTTTGTTCTTTCTTCTAGTTCCTTTCAGTGTAAATTTAGATTGTGTATTTGAGATTTTTCTTGGTTTTGAATTATGCCTTTATTTGTATGAATTTCTTCCTAGAGCTTCTTTTGCTGCAACTTGTAGATTTTGGTATGTCAGTTTTCAGGTTTCATTTCTAAGTATTTTTTTTAATTTCTCCTTCGATTTCTCAATGATTCATAGGTTGTTCAGTAGCATGGTGTTTAATCTCCACATTTTTGTTTTTCTTTTTTACAATTTATTTCTAGTTTCATACCATTGTGTTTAGAAAAGGCTGCTTGATATGATTTCAATCTTGTCAAATTTATTGAGAATTGTTGTGTGGCCTAACCCATAATCTATTCTGGAGGACATTCCATGTGCACTTGAGATGCGTATGTATTCTGCTGTTTAAGGTGGAATGTTCTGTATATATGTCTCTTAAGGCCATCAAATCTAATGTACAATTTAAGGTGAATGTTTCCTTATTGATATTCAGTTTAAATTATCTATCCTCTTTGACATTGGTAACAGCAACTTCTTTCAAACATAGCAACTTCTTTCAGGAAATATCCCCAAAGGCAAAGGAAACAAAAGCAAAAATGAACTTTTGGGAATTCATCAAGATCAAAAGCTTCAGCACAGCAAAGGAAACAGTCAACAAAACAAAGAGGCAAACCACAGAATGGGAGAAGATATTCGCAAATGGCACTACAAAAAAAGGGCTGATATCCAAGATCTATAAAGAACTCCTCAAACTCAACACTCAAAAAACAGATAATCACGCCAAAAACTGGGTAGAAGATATGAACAGACACTTGTCCAAAGAAGACATTCAAATGGCTAACAGATACATGAAAAAATGTTCATCATCGTTAGCCATCAGGGATATTAAAATCAAAACTACATTGAGATACCACCCTTACACCAGTTAGAATAGCCAAAATTAACAAGAGAGGAAACAACAAGTGTTGAGAGGAAGTGGAGAAAAGGGAATGCTCTTTCACTGTTGGTGTGGATGCAAGTTAGTGCAGCCACTTTGGAAAACAGTGTGGAGATTTCTTAAGAAATTAAAATTAGAGCTACCCTATGACCCTGCAATTGCACTACTGGGTATTTGCCCCGGACATACAGATGTAGTGAAAAGAAGGGCCATCTGTACCCCAATGTTCATAACAGCAAAGTCCACAATTGCTAATCTGTGGAAAGAGCCGAGATGTCCTTCAACAGATGAATGGATAATGAAGATATGGCCCATATATACAATGGAATATTACGCTTCCATCAGAAAGGATGAATGCCCACCATTTGTATCAACATGGACTGGACTGGAGGAGATTATGCTGAGTGAAGTAAGTCAAGTAGAGAGAGTCAATTATCATATGGTTTCACTTACTTTTGGAGCATAAAGAATAACATGGAGGACATTAGGAGAAGGAAAGGAGAAGTGAATTGGGATAAACTGAAGAGGGAGACTGGACTATGAGAAACAAACTGAGGGTTTTGGAGGGGTGAGTGGTGGGGGGAAGGGTGAGCATGATCGTGGGTATTAAGGAAGGCACATGTTGCATGGAGCACTGGGTGTGGTGTATAAACAATGAATTTTGGAACACTGAAAAAATAAAATAAATTTTTACAAAAGATCTATCCATTGATGGAAATGGAATATTCAAGTCCCCTACTATTATATTCTTTCTAAATTTTCTCTTTGGTCTGTTAATATTTACTTTATATATTTTTGATGCTCTTTTGTTGGGTGCATGTATATTTATAAATATTATATATTCTTTCTGGATTGTCACCTTCATTATTGTAAATGCCTTTCTTTTACTTTCATTATAGTCTTTATATTTAGTCTATTTAGTCTAATAAAATTGTTTCAACTTACTCTCCTTTTGTGTCTGTACTTCTGAAGTGAGTTCCTTGTCAGTAGAACTTAGGTGAGACTTCTTTCTTTCTTTCTTTCTTTCTTTCTTTCTTTATTGCCTCTCTTTCTTTCTAATCAATTCATGCACTCTGTCTTTTTTTTTTTTTGCACTCTGTCTGTTAATTGGAGAATTTAGTTCACTTACATACAAAATAATTATTTATAGGTATGCACTTATTGCCTCTTTGTTAGTGTCTGTTTTTGTAGTTCCTCTTTGTTCCTTTTTTTCTTTCTTTTTCTTTTCGTGTTTGAAATTTTCTTTATTGTTTTGTTTAAATTCTTTCCTTATTTTCTTTTGTATATTTGCTACTAGTTTTTGCTTTGTGGTTACTGCGAAGTTCATATATATCCTCCTATTTTTATAACAGTCTATTTTAAGTCTATAGTATCTAAAAGAATCAATCCTGAAACTACCTTTATTTCTTCTTTGTCTTTTATTTTCTATTTTGACATAACATTTTACATCTTCTTACATTATGTATCTCTTAACTAATTATTATAGTTTCTGTTATTTTTACTACTTTTGTCTTTAGACCTTCATGTTAGCTTTATCAGTGATGAACCCAGTACTTTTACTCTATATTTTCCTTTTCTAGTGAATTTTTAAACTTTGCTTGTTCTCTTGTTATTTGCTCAAGTTCTCCATTTCCTACAGTACTATGGTTCTCCTGAAAGTACTCCCCTATGGTTTTCAAAATCAAATATTTAGGGCTCATCTTTCTTGTGCAGTGTCCAAGGTCTGGAGTGCTCATCAGCACAAAGATCTTTATTTTTGGATTTTTTCTGATTGTGGATTGCCATACCTTGGGTGAGATTTCTGTTGAGCATATCACTTCTCCTACCTGCTTCAATTCAGTTCTTTTAACCTTTGTTGTGGATATGCTGTTCTTCTAGCTTCCAGAGGAAATTACCCCATGTGTTTCTACAGATTTCTTGTGTCTGTGGGAGGTGGTGAATTCAGGATTCTCCTACTACCATCTTGAACACTTCCCTATAGCTTGATAAGTAAGATTCTGGGAGAAACAATGGGACCAAGACAAGAGAAGATCAAATCATCTTAGTACTGCTATATTCAAGGAAAAATGGAATCTGCTTACTGTTTGTTTTGATGTGATTGCTGTTCTAATCTGGCACTCTAGGACAGGTGCAGTCAACCAACATCTTCTTCCCCCTTTCATTCCAGTACTGAGAACAACTTTGGTTCTTTAAATATAGTATGGCTATTTTGAAGCATCCATTTGTTAAATCCAATATTTGTTCCCACTTGAAGGCAGTTTATGTTGCCTTTTTCCCTCTGTGTTGGTCAGATGTTCTTGTTTCTTTGATCATTTTGTACTTTTATTTTTTGAACAGGCCCTTGTAAGCAATATGTTATAACAACTCTGGACACTAATTCTCCTACTATGTTCTCTGGGTCCTGTTATTGTTGCTGTTTGATTTTGTATTTATTTTGTGACTTTGTGAGTATATATTAGTAATCTATTTCCCCCATGATGTGAAGATTTTGTTGTCATTTTTTACAACACACAAACCTGGGTGTGTGTATACTGTTACCCCAATATTCCACAAAGAGGAGTTTTTAGGTGGACCCTCTTAACTATTCTTTTTCTGATATCTCTTTTAATGTGATTTTTCCATTTGAAATTAAATTCTGCCCATTGGGTTCAATTAATTATTGGTTGATTGCACTATTGTTTTTACAATGCCCTGAAACAACCTACTCAGTAATTAAATCCAATTGTGTTAAGATGAGGGTAGATTCTGAGGCTGATCTTTGATATTTGTTTTGACACCAAATATCTTTGATATTTGTTTTGACTTCTTAGCTGTCTCTTTACCTGGTTCTTTCTGGTAAATTTGCTGGCCTACAATTTCACTTGCTGCTTTTAATGAAGAGGAGCTATTTTGTTTTTTATAATACCTTTAGTTTTAAATTTCCCTACATTCTATTTTAAATAAAGTCCGTTACTTTAAGAAGAACCTAAGAGAGAGTTTTTCTTATATACTGCTTCTCCTCTAGGGTCAACTCTTTCGGTGCTCAGTGAGATCAGTATTTGATTATGTCAGCTTGAATATATCAATGAGTTTGAGTGCAGGCAATTAGAGACCCAGTATTCTTGAGATTTCTTGTCTCTGGTTGAAACACCATCCTCTAGGTATATGTTGGGTGGAAGAAGGGATACCCTAACTTCTTGGCCAACTTACCAAGACTGTAGCTTTTTCCACTTGGAATTGAAATGAATGAGAAATTCTGGCAGGCTACACCTCTTGTTTATATGGTAAAAATTCATTGGAAGCTAAGGGGAGAAAGATTCCTGTGTTCTTGGCCATAGTTTCCCAGTGGAAGTTCCACAAAGATGAGCTGTGGGTAGAGAGGAAGTGAGTGGGTTCTGGCCCAAATGCTGCAGAATTTGGCTTTTATTATTGGCTTTTAGTTGATTTTTGGAAATAGATGTTTCCTCATTTATCCTTTGCCTTTAAAGCAATTTCCACAGACTTTAAATGTGTTTTTATTATTTATTTATTTTTGTTAATTGATAATCTTTATTTGTTCCACTGGGGAGTGGGTCCATGGAGGACATCAGGCTCTCCTGAGTAGAACAGCGTGAGGAGTTCCCAATGTGGCTTTATTTTTTATTTCCGTAATGACTGATATTTAGTATTTTCATATGCTTATTAACCATATGTATATCTACATTGATGAAATGTCTATTCAAAATTTGTCTAATTTTGAATGGGGTATTTTATGATTTTTATATATGTCTATAAGATTTCTTTATATATTCTGGATACCAATTCTTTATTATATAAGTGAATAGCAAGTGTTTCCTCCCATTATGTGAGTCAAAGTTTTACTTTCTTGATGGTGTTCTTTGAAGAATGAAAGTTTCTAATTTTAATAAAGTCTGATTTATATCTATTTTTGTTTTGCAACCTGTGATGTATTTATATATATAAATAACCACTGTCTAATACAAGTTTACAAATATTTACTCTCATGTCTCTTCTTTTTTTAAAGATTTTGTTTATTCATCAGAAAGAGAGAAAGAGAAATTGGGAAAGAGAAAGCACAAGCATGGGAAGTGGCAGGCAGAGGGAGAAGCAGGCTCCCCACTGAGAAAGAAGCCTGATGTGGGACTTTATTCCAATGATCTGAGTTGAAGGCAGATGCTTAACCAGATGAGCCTTCAGGCATCACTTCCATGCATTTTTCTAATAGTTTTATATCTTTAGCTCTTTTAAAAAAGATTTTATTTATTTAATTCACAGAGAGGAGAGAGAGAGAGAGAGAGAACACAAGCAAGGGGAGCAGCTGGCAGAGCGAGAGGGAGAAGTAGGTTCCCTTATCAGGAGGGATCCTGATGTGGGGTAGATCCAAGGACCCTGGGATTATGACCTGAGCTGAAGGAAGATGCTTAACTGACTGAGTCACACAGGTGTCCCTATTTTTATCTCTTTCTTTAAGCTTCTGGTCTATTCAGAGTTATGGTTTTGGATAAAGGAGGAGGAAGAGGTTCAACTACATTCTTTTGTACAATCATTTAAAAGGCTATTAATTCCCTATTTAGTTATGTTAGTACCTTTGTCAAAAACCAGTTGAGAATAAACATTAGCGTTTATTCTGGACTCACAATTCTATTTCATCATCACATGACCTATATTTCCATCCTCATGTGACTACTACACTATTTGGGTTACTATGGCCTCTTAGGTAAACTAGATGTTGGGTAGAGTCAGTTCTTCAACTTCTCCTTTAACAACTGTGTTTGTTATTCTTAGCCTTTTACCTCCCCATACAAACTTAAGTATTATTTGTCCAAATCCACAAAGTAAATGCTGGCAGTTTGATTGAGATTGTATCCAAGTTTGTATTTACTGTATAAAGTTTTAAAATTGGGCAATTTGAGTCTTTTAATTTTGTTTTCCATTATGAAGACAGTTTTTGTTATTGTAGGTTCACTTAAATTCCTTATTAATTTCAGGATCTGTTTTTAAATTTCTGAAAAATGGGCATCTGGAATTTTGATAAGAGTTGCTTTGAATCTATAGATCAGTTGGGAATTATCAACACTTGAAAATAATCTTTTATGGTACATGAATATGTAATGTCTGTCTACTTATTTAAATCTTTCATTTTTTCAACAATGCTTTATAGTATTCTCTGTAAAAGTCTTTCAGTACCTTAAAATAGTCCTTCTTTTTATGTTTTATAAATATTTTTTATTACAATTTTTTGAGTTTTCATTGCTAGTGCATATGTACAATTGATTTTGGTATATTGACCTAGTATCCTTGCAACTCTGTTGAACTCACATTGGTATTAAATTATTCAACTATTATTGTTGTCTTTTTTTTTCATTTCTGTCACTTTTGCCTCATGTATATTGAGGTTCTGTTACTAGATGAGTATGTGTTTATAATTGTTATGTCTTCTTGATCAAGTAACCATTTCACCATTATATGTCTCTAGTAATAATTTTTTTCTTAAAGTCTACTTTGGCTGATAATATTTTGGTCACTCCAGCACTCTATTACAAAAAAATTTTTTTCATTTATATTTTTCCCAAATTTTTCTTTAAATTCTAGTTAGTTAATGTTTAGTGTAATATTGGTTTCAGAGTAGAATTTAGTGATTCATCACTACATATAACACCAAGTGTTCATCATAACAAGTGCCCTCTTTAATACTCATCACCTATTTAGCCCATTGCTCACCTACCTTTTTCCATCAACCCTCAGTTTGCTCTCTATCCTTAAGAGTCTCTTATGGTTTACTTCTCTTTCTTTCTCTCTCTCTTTTTTCCCTTCCCATATGTTCATTTGTTTTGTTTTCTAAATTCCACATATGAGTGAAATCATATGGTATTTGTCTTTCTCTGACTGACTTATTTCACTTAGCAGAATATAGTCTAATTCCAACCACACTGTTGTAAATGTTAAAAAATTTTTCCTTCCTTCCTTTCTCTCTCTCACTCTCTCTCTCTTTATTTTTTTTTTTAATGCTTGGTCACCCCAGCACTTTTGATTACTGTTTTCATAAGATAGCTCTGTTTCATCCTTTAGCTTGAAACCATTTGTGTCTTAAGATTTAAATGTGCCTATTGTAGACAGTATATAATTTAATTTATGTTATTCCTTCTGTCAATCTTTACTTTTTAATTGGAGTATTTAACCCATTTACATTTAGTGTTATTACTGTTAGGGCCAGATTTACTTTGCTAGTTTGTGGTTTTCAATATGCCTTAGGTTTTTTTTCCCTCTATTCTTTCATTACTGCTTTCTTTTGTGATAAATGGAAATTTCCTTGTTTCTAAATTTTAAATTATTTCACTTTATTATTTTAAGTTTTATATTAATTTTGTTATTTGAATTATATATTAGTAGTAATTTCAATTTACATCTTTAAATATTCTAGTTTAGGTTAATACTAAATTTAAGTGGTGTAAAAAATTTTCTCTACCATACATTTATTCTCTTTCTTATTTTTATGCTTATTATCAAAACAAGCATTTATAAATTATAAACTATTTAAAAATTTTAAAGATTTTATTTAAATTCCAGTTAGTTAACATACAGTGTAATATTAGTTTCAGGTGTATAATACAGTGATTAAACACCTTTATACAATACCCAGTGTTCATTAAAAGAAATACATTCCTTAATCATCATCACCAATTTAACCCACTTCCCCACCTCCCTTCTAGTAACCATCAGTTTGTTCTCTATAGTTTAGATTCTGTTTCTTAGTTTGCCTCTTTGTCTCTTTCCCCCCCCGTGATGCTCTTGTGTTTTATTTCTTATATTCCATGTATGAGTGAAATCATATGGTATTAGTTTTTCTCTGACTGACTTATTTCACTTAGCATAATTGTCTACCTCTATCCACACCACTGCAAATGGCAAGATTTCATTCTTTTTATGGATTATTAATATTTATAGATGATTAATAATATATAGACACACTCCACATCTTCTATATACACTCATCATTTGAAGGACACTTGGACTATTTCCATAATTTGGGTATTTTAGATAATGTTACTATAAACATCAGGGTTCATATATCCCTTTGAATTAATATTTTTATATTGTTTGGGAATATAGCTAGTAATGCACTTGCTGGGTCATAGGTAGATCTATTTTTAACTTTTTGAGGAAGCTCCATACTGGTTTCTACAGAGGCTGCACCAGTTTGCATTCCCACCAACAGTGCAAGAGGGTTCCTCTTTCTGCACACCCTCACCAACACATGTTGTTTTTTGTGTTTATTCTCACAGGTGTGAAGTCTTATTGTACCTTTGATTTGTGTTTCCCTGATGATGAATGATGTTGAGCATCTCTTTACATGTCTATTGGTCATCTCTAGTCTTTGGGAAAATGTCTATTCATGTCATCTGACCATTTTAAAATTAGATTATTTGTTTTTGTTTGTGGAGTTATATACATTTTTGTATATTCTGCATACTAACTCTTTATCAGATATGTCATTTATAAATATCCTTTCCCATTCTGTAGGTTGCCTTTTAGATTCATTGATTATTTACATTTCTGTGTGGAAGATTTACATTTGGATGAAGTCCCAGTAATTTATTTTGCTTTTTTCCCACTTGCCTCAGGAGACATATCTAGAAAGAACTTGCTACCACTGATGTCATATAGTTTACTGTTTATGTTTACCTCTAGGACTTTTAACGTTTTAAGTCTCACATTTAGCTCTTTCATCAATTTTGAATTTGTTTTTTGTGTATGGTGTTAAGAAAGTGGTTCAGTTTCATTCTTTTGCATATTACTGCCCAACTTTCCCAACACCATTTGTTGAAGAAACTGTCTTTTTCCCATTGTATATTCTTTCCTGCTTTGTGGAAGATTAACTAACCACAGAATTATGGGTTTATTTCTGGGTTTGCTACACTGTTTTATTGATCTATGTGTCTATTTTTGTGCCAATATCATACTGTCTTGATGACTACAGCTTTTTGTAATATAACTTGATGCATGGAATTGTGATGCCTCCCGTTTTGTTTATATTTTCCAAGCTTGCTTTGGATATTCTGGGTCTTCTGTGATTCCATACAAATTTTAGGACTTTTTGTTCTATCTCTGTGAAAAATGGTGTTGGTATCTTGACAGGGATTGCATTAAAAGTGTAGGTTTATTTGGGTAATATAGAAATTTTAACAATATTTGTTCTCACAGTCCATGAGCATGGAATGTATTTTTATTTCTTTGTGTCATCTTTAATTTTTTTTCATCAGTGTTATACAGCTTTCAAGTATAGGTCATTCATCTCTTTGTTTAGGTTTATTCCTAGGTATTTTATTGTTTTGGTGTAATTGTAAATGAGATTGATTTGTTAATCTCTTTTTCTGTTTCTTTATTTTTGGTGTATAGAAGTGCAACAGATTTCTGTACATTGATTTTTTTTATCCTGTTATTAGTGAATCATTTATCAATTCTTGTAGTTTTTTAGTGTAGTTGTTAGTGTTTCCTACAAGGAGTTTCATGTCATCTGCAAGTAGTGGAAATTTAATTTCTTCCTTGCCAATTTGGATGCCTTTAATTTCTTTTTGTTGTCTTATTACTGTGGCTAGGACCTCTAGTACCATGTTAAATAACAAAGGTGAGGGTGGACTTCCCTATTTCGTTCACGACTGTAGAGGAAAAGCTTTTGGTTTTCCCATTTGAATATGATGTTCACTATCGGTTTTTCAGATGTGGTCTTTATTATGTTGAGGTATGTTCCCTCTAAATCTGCTTTGTTGAGGGCTTTTTAAAATTACTGATTCAATGTCTACAATGGTTATTCTGTTTATGTTCTCTATCAGTTCTTTTATTTATTTTTTATTATTTTATTTTATTTTTAAATTATTAACATATGATGTATTATTTGTTTCAGGTGTACAGGTCTGTGATTCATCAGTCTTACACAACACACTGTGCTCACCATAATGAGTACCTTCCAATGTCCATCACACAGTCATCCCATTATGCCTATCCCACTTTCCTTCCAGCTGTTCTATTTTTTTAAGATTTTATGTATTTATTTGAGAAAGAGAGAGAAAGAGAGAAAGAGATTGAGGGAACGAGTCAGAGGAGGGGCAGAGGGAGAATCAGGGTCCCTGTGGAGCAGGGAGCCCAACACAGGACTCAATCCCATAACACTGGAATATCATAACCTGAGCTGAAAGAAGATAGTTAACCTACTGAGTCATCCAGGCACCCCTCTATCATTTCTAGTAAAATTTCTTCTTTCAGTTTTGGTAGTTTATATATGTCTAGGAATTTATCCATTTCTTCTAAGTTGTCTAATTTGTTGGTATTTCTATGGTGTTGATTATTTCTCCTCTCCCATTTGTGATTTTATTAATTTAAGTCCTTTCTCTTTACTTTTTGATAAGTCTGACTAATGATTTATCTACTTTATTAATTTTTTTCAAAGAACAAACTCCTGCTCTTATTGATCTGTTCTATTGATTTTTTTAGCTCTTATATCACTTATTTCTGCTGTAATCATTATTATGGTCTTCCTTCTGCTGGCTTTAGGCTTTATTTGCTCTTCTTTTTCTAGTTCCTTTAGGTGCAAGCTTAGATTATTTATTTGAGATTTTTCTTGCTTCTTGAGTTAGGCCTATATTGCTATGTACTTCCCTTTTAGGACCACTTTTGCTGCATCCCAAAGGTTTTGGGCTGTTGTGTTTTCATTTTTACTTGTTTTCATATATTTTTTATTTCCTGTTTGACTTTCTGGTTGATCCATTTATTGTTCAGTAGCATGTTGGTTAGCTTTCATGTATTTTGTGGTTTTTCCAGCTTTTTTCTTGTGGTTGACTTCTAGTTTCACAGCATTGTGGTCAGAAAAGGTGAATGGTATGACTTCAATGTTTTTGTATTTGTTGAGGCCTGTTTTATGACTTAATATATGATCTATTATGAGAAAGTTCCATGTGTACATGAATGTTTATTTTGCTCTCTCAGGATGCAGTATTCTGAATATATCTGTTAAGCCCATGTGGTCCAGTATGTCATTCAAAGCCATTGTTTCCTTCTTTATTTTCTGTTTACATGACCTGTCCATTGATGCAAGTCGGATGCTAAAATCCCCTACTATTATTTTATTATTATCTATTCCTTTATGTTTGTCATTAATTACTTTACATATTTGGGTGTTCCTATGTTGGTTGCATAAATACTTACAATTTTTAGATCTTGTTTGATTGTCCCCCTTTTTTATTATATGGTGACCTTGTTTTTCTCTCGTTTTCATTTTAAAGTATAGTTTTTTCAATATAAGTAATGCTACTGTGTTTTTTTATATGCATTTGAATAATAAATGTTTCTCCAACCCCTCTCTTTTAATCTGCAGGTGTCTTTAGTCCTAAAATTAGTCTCTTTTTTAAATATTGTTTTTTAAAAAGATTTTTATTTATTTATTTGACAGAAAGAGAGATCACAAGTAGGCAGAGAGGCAGGCAGAGAGAGAGGGGGATGTGGGATCCCTGCTGAGCAGAGAGCCCAATGCGGGACCCTGAGATCATGATCTGAGCTGAAGGCACCCAGGCGCCCCTAAAATGAGTCTCTTATAGGTAACATATAGATGGATCTTATTGGTTTGTGACACCCTATGTCTTTGATTGAAGCCTTTAGTCCATTTATATTTGAAGTAATTATGGATATGCATGTATTTAGTGCCATTTTCTGATTTCTTCTGGCACAGTTTCTGAAAATTTCCTCTGATCCCTTCTTGTCTTTGTCATTTTTGGTCTCTTTTTTGTACTTAAAGAGTCCCCTTCAATATTGATTTTCTTTTTAATTAATTTATTTTTTATTATGTTATGTTACTCACTGGTTTAGTGATCATAAACTCCTTTAGCTTCATCTTTACATCTATTTTGGATGATAACTTTAATGGAAAGGGTATTCTTGGCTGCAGATGTCTCCCATTTAGCATATTGAATATATCATGCCACTCTTTTCTCACTTGCAAAGTTTCTGTTGAGAAATCTCCAGCTATCCTTATGGGTCTTCCCTTGTAAGTTAAGGACTACTTTTGTCTTTCTGCTTTCAAAAGTTTTTTTTTTTTCCATGATCACTATACTTTTCAAAGTTAATTACTAATATGTTGTGGTGTTGGCCTTCTTTTTAAAATTTTGATGGGAGTTCTCTGTGCCTCATGAATGTGGATATTTGTTTCCTTACCCAGATTAGGGACATTTTCAGCTATTATTTATTCAAATAAATTTTCTGCCCACTTTTCTCTCCCTTCTCCTTTTTGAATCCCTATAATATGAAAGTTATTATGTTTGATGGAGTCACTGAGTTCCTTAACCTATTCTCTTTTTGCATAATCATTCTCTCTGTTTTTGTCTTCATTACTTTCCAGTACTTTGTCTTTTAGGTCACTAATTCATTATACTGCTTCTTATAGCCGGCTGTTCCTTGCATCATTTTTCTAATCTTGTTTATTGCATTCTTCATCTCTTATTATTTTTAAATTGTTTTTCTCTGTGATATTTATCTCACTGATATCTTCTCTTCTTTTTTTCAAGCCCAGTAAGCATCCTTATTATAGTTGTTTTAAGTTCTCCATCAGACACATTACTTATATACGTTTTGTTTTGATATATGTTCATGGTCTTATCTTGTTTTTTCATTTGGGATAAATTCCCCCATCTTGCATTTTGTCTAAGTCTCTACCTTATTTTTTTGTGTGTTAGAAAGGTCAATTATGTCACTTACTACTGAAAACAATGGCCTTGTGAAGAGGACATACTTCCCATGGCCTGCCACTTCCCTGAGTGTCTCTGGTGTGTGTTGCATGTGCTGTGTTGTGTTTTGGCTGCTCTATCCTTCAGGTCAGTCATCTTCAGAGGCTCTCCTTGTCTGTTATGGGCAGTGTTTGGTACTTGACCAAAATGTGGCAAGTTTTAACTAGGTGTGCTTTAGTCTGCTTGTGAAATGAGTCTTGAAAGTACCTCAGCCAGAACTGAGACCCTGCAGAACCTTCTGGCATATGTGGTGTGGGTAATGGTTTATGTTGTTCTCTTGCAGAAAGGTCCTACCATGCTGGGACTGAAGCAACTGTGACAGAGAAGGGCAGTTGCACCAGAGCACAAAGGTGTTGGGCTTGATACATTACAAATATTTTAATACAGCATTGCAATTATTGCTTTTTACAACTTTTAAATGAGATCAGGAAAAATAAAAAATACCAGCAAAATGCGTTGATATTGAATTTTATAGTTGCCTATGTATTTACCTTTACTAATGTTCCTCATCTTTTCTTATATATTTATTTGTATTTGTTGACATATACTGTCCTAACATTTAATTACTCATATGTTTCTAGATATGGTCTTTTTCAACTTAATTGAAGTTTATTGAGCATCTTAGATATACAGATTAATGTTTTCAGTTGAAATTTGGAATGTGTATGGCTTCTATTCCTTCAGGTAATTTTTTTGCTTTTCCTTTTTCCTCCTCTTCTCATTTTCTGGGCCTCCAGTTAGGCTTATATTAATAAGCTTTATGGTGTCCCACAGGTATTTTAAGTGTTGATCATTTTTTTAAATCCTATTTTCCTTGTGTTTCTCAGGTTAGATAATCTTTACTGATATACTTTAAAATTCTCTGATTTTTTTTCATCTCAAAACTGCTATTCAGGCCATCTTTAAATTTTTTGGTTAGGTTGTTTTACATTTAAGTACAGAATTTTATTCTATTATTTTAATAATCTATTTGTCTTTTAATTTATTTTATTCATTATTTAATAATCTATTTATCTTTCTTAGTATTATATATTTTGTGGGATATCATGGTCATAATTTTTTTTAAGTTAAGATATTTGTTTTAATCCTTGAAAAATTTAGTTCTTATACATTACAGTAATACTTGATATATCTAGCCCTTGTGTAGTACATTCAACATACAGGTTTTCTCCCAGTTTCTATTGACTTCCTCTCCCACTCCTTATGTTTGTATCATATTTTGAAGTACCTTTGGATATATATATTTTTGAAAACTAGACATTTTAAAAAATATAATGTGGTAACCCTGGAAATAATGTTTTCATTCTTACCCAGTATGTACTTTCATAATTTCTGTTTGTTATTGCTGTTTTTCTAGTAATCCTCTTGGATAAATTCTAAACATTTATTATTACTTTATTTATGTCCATTGAAGTCTTTGCTCAACTAGCTTTGTTGTCAGGTAATGATATAACAGAATTTCTTACATGTCTTGAGCCAATAAGTTGTTAATTCTTTGAAGAAGGGTTTTGTTTGTGTGTGTAGGTGTGTGTGTGTGTGTGTGTGTGTGTGTATACATGCACATGCCCTGGCAGGCTTTCAATGCCATGGCAAATTAAATCTTTGCTTTATTTATTTTTATTATTGTATTATTTTTATTTTTTATTCAAATTTTTATTTAAATTCTAGTGAGTTAACATATAATATAATATTGATTTTTGTGGTAGAACTTCATAACTCATTACTTGCATATAACACTCAGTGATCAACACAAGTATCCTCCCTAATACCCATCACCCATTTATCCCATCCACCTTCCCTCCATCAGCCCTCAGTTTGTTCTCTATAGTTAAAAAGAATCTCTTCTATGGTTTGCTTTCCTCTCTTTTTTTCCCCTTCCCCTATATTCATTTGTCTGGTTTCTTAAATTCCACTTATGAGTGAAATCATGTGGTATTTGTTTTTCTCTGACTGACTTATTTCACTTAGCATGATATACTCTAGCTTCAACCATGTTATTGAAATAGCAAGTTTTTGTTATTTCTGATGGCTGAGCAATATTCTATTGTATATACAGACAACGTCTTCCTTATCCATTCATCAGTCAGTGGATATTTGGATATTTGGACTACTGGTTATAAAGCAGTTCTATTATAAACTCTTTAAGGAACTTTCATACTCTTTTCCACAGTGACCACACCAATTTCCATTTCCAGCAACAATGTAAGAGGGTTCCTCTTTCTCTGAATCCTCACCAACATCTATTGTTTCCTCTGTTGCTCCTTTGGGTCATTTTGACAAGTGTGAGGTGATATTTCCTCGTGGTTTTGATTTGTATTTCCTTGATGATGAATGATTTTGAGCATCTTTTCATGTGTCTGTTGGCCATCCAATGAGATGTGAGATAAAATCTACCAGTGTGTGCATGGAGATAGACAGATAGACAGATTCTGGAAAAATTCCACTCTTATTACATAAAGAAGGGATTTCATGTCTTCTTTACTTTGGCTAATGTTGTGAGATGCTCATATTTACTAAAACCATTATACAGTTGGGAAGAGACAACTCTGAGAACAAATTCTTACTAGACACATTTGTGAAGGCAAGGGAAATAGAAGCAAAAATGAATTATTGGGACTTCATCAATATAAAAATTTCTTCACAGTGAGGGAAACATTCAACAACACTAAAAGGCAGCCTATGGAATGAGAGAAGATATTTGCAAATGACATATAAGATAAAAAGTTAGCATCCAAAATTTATAAAGATCTTATCAAACTGAACACCCAAAGAACAAATAATCCAGTTAACAAATGGGCAGAAGAGACGAAGAGACATTTTCCCAAAGAAGACATCTGGATGGCCAAATACAAATACAAATACAAATCAAATCTCACACCTGTCAGAAATATCATCTCACACCTGTCAGAATGGCTAAAATGAACAACAGAGGAAACAGATGTTTGTAAGGATTCAGAGAAAGGAGAATTCTTTAACATTGTTGGTGGGAATGCAAATTGATGTGGTAACTGTGGAAAACAGTATGAAAGTTCCTCAAAAAGCTTATAATAGAACTACTTTATGACCCAGTAATTGTACTGCTAGATATTTACCCAAAAGGATGCAAAAATATTGACTCAAAGTGGCACGTGCACCCTGATGTTCACAGCAGCATTATCAATGATACCAAAATTATGGAAAGGGCCCAAATGCCCCTCAACTGATGAATGGTAAAGAAAAAGTGGTGTGTGTGTGTCACACAAGTATATGAACACACACACACATGCCGTAGAATATAACTCACCCATCAAAATGAATGAAAGCTTGCCATTTTCAGTAACATGGATGGAGCTAGAGTGCATTATGCAAAGCAAAATAAGTCCATCAGAGAAACACAAATACCATATGATTTCACTCATATGTAAAATTTAAGAAAACAAAACATATGAACATAAGGAAGAGAAAAAAAGAAGGGAGGCAAACCATAAAAGAGACTATTGAGAACAAACTGATGGTTGCTGGAGAAGAGGTGGGCAGGAGATGGGTGATGCATATCAAAGAGGACACTTGTGATGAGCACTGAGTTTTATATATAAGTGATAAATCACTGAACTCTACTCCTGAAACTAATATTACATTATATATTAACTGCTATTTAAATAAAACTTGAAACATAAAAAAAATTCAGATTGCTTCAGATTTTACTTCAAGCTTGTGGAGTCCAGAATGAAGTGGTACACGAGTTTTACATGCTGAATAAAATTAGTTGTCAAGCAAGACAACTACTGTGTCCAGTGAAAATATATTTTGGAAATAGAAAATCAAGATATTCTCAGAAGAAGCTAAATTAAGAGACTTTTTCCACTAGCAGACCTATGTTAAATAATGGCTAAGGGAATTCTTGAAACATAAATGTACTGATGAAAAATGGAATCTTGGAACAGCAAGAAGAATGAACATGTGTTAAATAGACTCTCCTCCTGAGATTTGTAAAGTATGTTTGAAGATTGAAGAAAAAATTATAAAATTGTCATATCATTTTAAAAATGCATGAAGGCAATGCCCGAGACAATTATTACTATGAGGGTGGAGGGCAAGTGGACCAATATGGAGGAGATAAGTTCTTTATAGAACTTGGATACCAGCCTTTAATCTGAAATGTCATTTGTAAATTTCTCTCATTCCATGGGTTGCCTCTTAGTTTTGTTGATTGTTTCCTTTGCCGTGCAGACGTTTTTATCTTGAAGAAGTCCCAAAAGTTCACTTTTGGTCTTGTTTTCCTTATCTTTGGAGACATTTCATGAAAGAAGTTGCTGTGGCCAATGTCAAAGAGGTTACTGCCTATGTTATCCTCTAGGATTTTGATGGATTCCTGTTGGTGGGAATGCAAGCTGGTACAGCCACTTCGGAAAACAGTATGGAGATTCATCAAAAAGTGAGTGAAATAAGTCAAACAGAGAAAGTCAGTTATCATATGGTTTTGCTTATTTGTGGAGCATAAGGAATAACATGGAGGACATGGGGAGATGGAAAAGAGAAGGGAGTTGGGGGAAACTGGAGGGGGAGATGAACCATGAAAGACTGTGAACTCTGAGAACTGAGGGTTTTGGAGGGGATGGGGGTGGGAGGTTGGGTGAGCCTGGTGCTGGGTTTTATGGAAGGCACATATTGCATGGAGCACTGGGTTTGGTGCATAAATATTGAATACTGGAACACTGAAAAGAAATTTAAAAAAAATTAAAAAAAATTAAAATGTTTATAGAGTTACCTATGACCCAACAATTGCACTACTGGGTATTTACCCTGAATATGCAGATATAGTGAAAAGGAGGGGCACATGCACCCCAATGTTCATAGCAGCAATGTCCACAATCGCCAAACTGTAGTAGGAGCTGAGATGTCCTTCAACAGACTCATGGATAAAGAAGATGTGGTTCATATATACAGGGAAATGTTACTCTAGGCATCAAAAAGTATGAATATCCACCATTTGCACTGGCCTGGATGGAACTGGAGGGGATTATGCTGAGTGAAGTAAGTCAGAAAGAGAAATATAGTTTTCATATGGTTTCAGTCATATGTAGAACTTAAGGAATAGCACAGAGAATATTAGGGGAAGGAAGGGAAAATTGAAGGGGGAGGAATCAGAGTGGGAGATGAACTATGAGAGACTATGGATTCTGGAAAACAATCTGAGGGTTTCAGAGGGGAGGTGGGTAGAGGGAGGGGGTAACAGGGTGTTGGGTATTAAGGACGGTACGTGTTGTAATGAACACTGGGTGTTACATGCAATAAAGAATCACTGAACACTATATCAAAAACTAATGATGTACTGTATGGTTACTAATATAACACAATAAAAGAATTTAAAACTAAAATGTAAAAGCATATGTAGGTTGAAAGTAAAAATATTAAAATGCATGCACACATTAATTAAAAAAAGGCAAGAATGGCTATATTAACTTTAGGTAAAGTATAAGTCAGAGGGAAGAAAATTATAAGGACAGAGAAGGATATTCCATAATGACAAGAGTGCCAGTCCTCTAAGAAAACATAGCAATCCTAACTGCATATGCAACAAACAAAAGAACTGAAAAATTAAATGAAACAAAACTGGTAGGAAATTGCAACATGACTGTTTAGAAAATTGATAGAACTAAAAAGCAGAAAATTAGAAAAAATACAGAACTCAATGTTACCATCAACCAACAGAATCTAATTGACATTTATTTTAAAAAATCCACTCACAACCATCAACATACAGAGTCTAACAAACCTAAACAAATTTTAAAAAAATTGAAATCATACAAGGGTATGTTATCTGAGCACAATGGGATCAAGCTAGAGAGAATAATAGAAAGACAACTAGAATATCTCCAAACACTTACAAATTGAGAAACACATTTCTAAATGATATGTAGGTCAAAAAGAAAGTTCCAAGGGAAAATAAGTACACTGATCTGAATGAAAGTGAATGTGAAAAATTACCAAAATTTGCTGGATACATTTAAAACAGACTAAAGTGGAAATTTATAGTGGTAAATGGGAAAAATTTAAATCCATAATTTAAGCTTCAATTTCAAGAGAATAGAAAGAGTGCAAACTGAACCCTAAGCAATCTACTTATTAAAAAAAACAAGGAGGAGGAAAGTCAAAAAGATCATAAATATCAGAGTAAAAATCAATGAACTTGAAAATAGTTTGTTCTTTGAGATATAAATAAATTTGATAAGCCTTTACTCAAACCAAGAAAGTCAAGTTATTTGAAGTCACAGAAGATAAAATTTTTTTCATTATTATTGACACACACATTACATCATTTTCAGGTGTACCCCATAGTGATTCACAAATCTATGTTGTGCTATGTTCACCACAGGTATAGCTACCATCTGTCACCATACAACACTATTAAAATAACACTGACATCATTCCTTGTGTTATCCCTTTTATTCTCATGATATAGTCATTCCATGACTGAAAGACTCTATCTCTCACTCCCCCTTACCTATTTCACCTGTCCCCCCACTCCCTTTCCATCACACAACCATCTATTTATCCTCTGTATTTATAAGTCTGACTTTTTTGTTAGTTTGCTTATTCATAAGTTTTTAACTTTTTGTTTCTTTGCTTTAGATTCCACCAGTGAGTGAAATCATATAGTATTTGTTTTCTTCAGTCTGACTTATTTCACTTAACATAATACCTTCTAGATTCATCCATATTGTAGGAAATGGCAAGATCTCACCTTTTTTATGGCTTTTTATGGTGTAATATTCTGTAATGTATATGTAATATTCACACATTATTTTTACATCATATTCTTTTTATGGTGTAATATTCTGTAGGGTATGTGTAATATTAACACATGTACAAACACACACACCATCATCATCATCCTTATCCATTCATGTATCAATGGACACTTAGGTTGCTTTCATACATAACTGTAAATAATATTGCAATAAACATAGAGATGCATATATATTTGCCAGTTGGTGTTTTTGTTTTCTTTGGGTAAATACCCAGTAGCTGAATTACTGGATCATGTGTATTACTATTTTTAATTTTTGAAGAATTTCCATACTGTTTTCCACAGTGACTGCACCGATTTACCAACATTGCACAAGTGTTCCATTTTTCTCCACATCCTCACTAATGCTTGTTCTTTCTTATCTTTTTGATACTAGTCATTCTGGGAGTTTTAAGATGAAATCTCATTGTGGTTTTGATTTGCATTGTCTTGATGATCAGTGATGTTAAGCATCATTTCATATCTGTTGGCCATCTGTATGTCTTCTTTGGAAAGATGTCTATTCAGATTCTCTGCCCATTTTTAATCAGATTTATTTTTGGTGTTGAGTTCTTTATATATTTTGGATGTTAAACCCTTATTGGTTTATCATTTGCACGTTTTCTACTCATTTGTTTGCCTTTTCATTTAGTTGATGGTGTCCTTTGCTGTGCAAAAGCTTTTTATTTTGTTGTGGTGCCAATAGGTTATATGTGCTTTTGTCTTCCTTACCTTAAGAGATATATCTGGAAATACGTTGCAAAAGCTGATGTTCAAGAGATTATTGCCTAGATTTCTAAAGAAGTTTTATGTTTTCAGGTCTCACATTTAAATATTTTACCCATTTTTTGTTTATGTTTGTGTATTGTGTAAGAAAGTGGTCTAGTTTCATTCTTTTACATGTAGCTCTTCAGTTTCCCTGGTTTTCCAGTTTGTCACAATCATTTGTTGAAGACACTGTATTTTCATCATTGTATATTATTGCCTCCTTTGTCACAGATAAATTGATCATATATATGTAGGCTTATTTCAAGGGATTCTATTCTATTCCATTGATCTATGCATATTTTTTGTGGCAGTTCTCTACTGTTTTGATCACTACAACTTTATGATATATCTTGAAATCTAGACTTGTGATCACTTCAGATTGATTCTTCCTGCTCAAGGTTTTTTTTTGTGTGTGTGTGTGTGTGTGTGCATGTTTCAATTTGGTTTCATTTGTGATTCCATAGGAAATAGACTATTATTCTCATTCACTGAAAAATTCTGTTGGAATTTTGATAGGGATTGAATTAAATCTGTAGATTGCTTTGGTTAGTATGGAAATTAAAAAAAATATTTCTTTATAAACATATATTATTAGCCCCATTGGTACGGGTCTGTGAATCACCAGGTTTACACACTTCACAGCACTCACAATAGCACATACCACCCCCAATGTCCATAACCCCACCACCCTCTCCCGACCGCCCTCTCCCCAACCACCCTCAGTTTGTTTTGTGAGATTAAGAGTCTCTTATGGTTTGTCTCCCTCCTGATCCCATCTTGTATCATTTATTATTTTTCTACCTCCCCAAGCCCCCCATGTTGCATCTCCACTTCCTCATAACAGGAAGATCATATGATAGTTGTCTTTCTGTGATTAACTTACTTTACTAAGCATAATACCCACTAGTCTTATCCACATCATTGCAAATGGCAGTATTTCATTTCTTTTGATGGCTGCATTCCACTGTATATATATACCACATCTTCTTCACTCATTCATCTGTTGATGGCCATCTAGGCTCTTTCCATAGTTTCCTATTGTGGACATTGCTGCTATAAATATTTAGGTGCACGTGCTCCTTCGGATCACTACGTTTGTATCCTTAAGGTAAATACCCAGTAGTGCAATTGCTGGGTCATAGGGTAGCTCTATTTTCCACTTTTTGAGGAATCTCCATGCTGTTTTCCAGAGTGGTTGCACCAGCTTGCATTCCCACCAACAGTGTAGGAGGGTTCCCCTTTCTCCACATCCTTGCCAACATCTGTCATTTCCTGACTTGTTAATTTTACCCATTCTGACTGGTGTGAGGTGATATCTCATTGTGGTTTTGATTTGTATTTCCCTGATGCTGAGTGATATGGAGCACTTTTTCATGTGTTTGTTGGCCATATGGATGTCTTCTTTGCAAAAATGTCTGTTCCTGTCCTCTGCCCATTTATGCTTGGATTATTTGTTCTTTGGGTGTTGAGTTTGCTAAGCTCTATAAGAATTTTGGATACTAGCCCTTTATCTGATATGTTGTTTGCAAATATCTTCTCCCATTCTGTCAGTTGTCTTTTGGTTTTGTTAAGCCCTAGGCTTTTGTTTGGAGATTTTGATGACTGTTTCAATCTCCTTACTGGTTATGGGTCTGTTCAGGTTTTCTGTTTCTTCCTGGTTCAGTTGTGGTAGTTTATATGTCTCTAGGAATGCATCCATTTTTTTCAGGTTGTCAAATTTATTGGCGTAGAGTTGCTCATACTATGTTCTTATACTTGTTTGTATTTCTTTGGTGTTGGTTGTGATCTCTCCTCTTTCATTCATGATTTCATTTATTTGGGTCCTTTCTCTTTCCTTTTTGCTAAGTTTGGCTAGGGGTTTGTCAATCTTATTAATTCCTCCAAAGAACCAATTCCTAGTTTCACTGATTTGTTCTATTTTTTGGGGGGGGGTGTTTATATTTCATTGATTTCTGCTCTGATCTTTATAATTTCTCTTCTCCTGCTGGGTTTAGGCTTTCTTTGTTGTTCTTTCTCCAGCTCCTTTAGGTGTAGGGTTAGGTTGTGTATTTGAGACCTTTCTTGTTTCTTGAGAAAGGTTTGTATTGCTATATACTTTCCTCTCAGGACTGCCTTTGCTGTGTCCCAGATTTTGTGCCATTGTATTTTTCTTATCATTTGTTTCCATGAATTTTTTCAATTCTTCTTTAATTTCCTGGTTGACACATTTATTCTTTAGAAGGATGCTGTTTAGTCTCCATGTATTTGGGTTCTTTCCAAATTTCCTCCTGTGATTGAGTTCTAGCTTCAGAGCACTGTGATCTGAAAATATGCAGGGAATGATCCCAGTCTTTTGATACCGGTTGAGACCTGATTTATGACCCTGGATGTGATCTATCCTGGAGAATGTTCTAGAGAAGAATGTGTATTCTGTTGATTTGGGATGGAATGTTCTGAATATATCTGTGATGTCCACCTGATCCAGTGTTTCATTTAAGGCCTTTATTTCCTTGCTGATCTTTTGCTTGGATGATCTGTCCATTTCAGTGAGGGGAGTGTTAAAGTCCCCTACTATTATTGTATTATTGTTGATGTGTTTCTTTGATTTTCTTATTAATTGCTTTATATAGTTGGCTGCTCCCATGTTAGGGCATAGATATTTAAAATTGTTAGATTTTCTTGTTGGACATACCCTTTGAGTATGATAGTGTCTTTCCTCATCTCTTATTATATTCTTTGGCTTAAAATCTAATTGATCTGATATAAGGATTGCCTCCCGAGCTTTCTTTTGATGTCCATTAGCATTTTAAATGGTTTTCCACCCCCTCACTTTAAATCTGGAGTTTTCCTTGGGTCTAAAATGAGTTTCTTGTAGGTACCATATTGATGTTTTTTTTTTTTTTTTTTAACCATTCTGATACCCTGTATCTTTTTATTGGGACATTGAGCCCATTTACATTCAGGGTAACTATTGAGACATATGAATTTAGTGCCATCGCATTGCCTGTAAGGTGGCTGTTACTGTATATTGTCTCTGTTCCTTTTTGATCTACTACGTTTAGGTGCTCTCTTTGTTTAGAGGACCACTTTCAATATTTCCTGTAGAGCTGGTTTGGAGTTTGCAAATTCTTTCAGTTTTTGTTTGTCCTGGAAGCTTCTTATCTCTCCTTCTATTTGCAATGATAGACTAGCTGGATATAGTATTCATGGCTGCATGTTTTTCTCGTTTAGTGCTCTGAATATATCATGCCAGTTCTTTCTGGTCTGCAAGGTCTGCTGCCTATTTAATATTTTTACCCTTGTATCTTACAGACTTCTTTTCCTGGGCTGCTTTCCGGATTTTCTCTTTGTCACTAAGACATGTAAATTTTACTATTAGGTGACGGGGTGTGGACCTATTCTTACTGATTTTGAGAGGGGCTTTTGGCACCTCCTGGATTTTGATGCTTGTTCCCTTTGCCATATTAGGGAAATTCTCTACAACAATTCTCTCCAATATACCTTCTGGTCCCCTCTCTCTTTCTTCTTCTTCTGGAATCCCAATTATTCTAATGTTGTTTCATTTTATGGTGTCACTTATCTCTCAAATTCTCCCCTTGTGGTACAGTAGTTGTTTGTCTCTCTTTTGCTCAGTTTCTTTATTCTCTGTCATTTGGTCTTCTATATTACTAATTCTTTCTTCTGCCTCATTTATCCTAGCAGTGATAACCTCCATTTTTGATTGCACATTATTAATATATTTTTTTTTTATTTCAACTTGGTTAGATGTTCATTCTTTTATTTCTCCAGGAAGGTCTTTTATCTCTTCAGAGAGAGTTTCTCTAATATCTTCCATGCCTTTTTCGAGCCGGGATAGAGCCTTGAGAATCATCATTCTAAACTCTAGATCTGACATATTACCAATGTTCATATTGATTAGGTTCCCTAGCCTTCAGTACTGCTTCTTGTTCTTTTTTTTTTTTTTTTTTTTTGGTGGTGAATTTTTCTGCCTTGTCATTTTGTCCAGATACGAATATATGAAGGAGCAAATAAAATACAAAAAGGGTGGCAAAGACCCCAGGAAAATGTGCTTTAACCAAATCAGAAGTGACCCCAAATCATGGGGTGGTAGAAAGGGGATAAGAATGTTTATTAAAAATATTAAAAAAAGAAAACAAATAAAGAAAAAATATAAAAAAAGAAAAATATATATATATATTAGACTGGTGACTAGAACAGGGTCACCCAGTTAATTTTGGGAGTATTTAAGTCTCTTAGAATAAACTACCTCTTAAAATTTCAAAGAATAAAAAACATATGTAAGGGTAAACAATGAAGGCATGGAATATGACTATAAAGATGAAAATGTTTTTTTTTTAATTTATAAAGAAGGAGTTGATAAAATAACTTGGTTGGGAGCATAAAGAAAAAGAAAGTGGAGAGAATTTACTCAGGCTGGAGACTAGACCAAGCCTGGAGCTAGATTTAGGGTATATGTTGATCTATTAGAAGTTGTACCCCAAATTTTTTAGAAGGAGAAAACCCTATGTGTATGCAAAAAATAAAATTAGATATAATGAAGGATAAAATATGACTATAAGAATGAAGGTTTATAAATGATTTTTTTTAAATGAAAGGTATTGTTAAGATAAACTAGTTAAAAAACGTTAAAAGAGGAAAGGGTAAAAGTTAATTTAGCTGAAGAAAAAATATGAAATGAAAAATTTTTTTTGAGCAATATGATAAACAGTGTATTAATAACAATAGCTAACGTTTGTTGAGATTATTACCACTCACGCCTCTTCACTTACCTTAACTTTCTTTTTTTTTTCTTTTTTAATTTTTAATTTTTATTTTTTTATAAACATATATTTTTATCCCCAGGGGTACAGGTCTGTGAATCACCAGGTTTACACACTTCACAGCACTCACCAAAGCACATACCCTCCCCAATGTCCATAATCCCACCCCCTTCTCCCAAACCCCCTCCCCCCAGCAACCCTCAGTTTGTTTTGTGAGATTAAGAGTCACTTATGGTTTGTCTCCCTCCCATTCCCATCTTGTTTCATTTATTCTTCTCCTACCCACTTAAAATATTTAATTAACTGCAAAACTAAAAAATCATGGGGAGAACGGCATGAATTCCATGATTTGCTTTCTCCTCCTCTGGAATTCCGCTGTTCTCCTTGGTACTTGAACTTGGTCTTGGCTGGATTTCTTGTTGATATTCTGGGGGAGGGGCCTGTTGTAGTGATTCTCAAGTTTCTTTGCCCAAGGTGGAATTGCCCTGCCCTTACCAGTGTCCAGGCTAAGTAATCTGCTCAGGTATGCTTTGGGGAGCTTTTGTTCCCTAAACGCTTTCTGTAGAGTTCCAGAGGACCGGAATGAAAATGGCGGCCTCCCAATCTCCAGCCCAGAGGAGCTGAGAGCTCGGGCCCCCATTCCTCAGTGCACCCTCAGAGAAAAGCGCTCAACCATTCCTGTCTCCCTGACCTCTGGCTGTGCTTGGAGAAAAGAGCTCAATCACTTCCATCTCCCTTGCCTCCAGCTGCACTCTGAGCTCACCCAGCCTGTGACCAAGCATTTCTGTCTCTGGCACAGAGCTCTGCCTGGAGTCTCCAAACCCCGCAGATCCCTGAGCTCTTCCAGGGGGTGTCTCCCCAGATCTTGTTGGGACCCCACTCACAGAGCAGTGGTTTGCACCACGGATTACGTTCAAGGTAATCCCAAGTTGAAAGCTCACTCCTTGGCTCTGTCTCTGTAGCTGGTTTTCCTGCTCTAATACCTGCAAGCTCTGGGACACTCAGACACTCCTGATCCTTCTTTGACCCCACTGGACCCTGGGGCCATGTGGGCCTCACCCCAGTTTAGCCTCTGGAGAGATGTCCCTTAGTGGAGCAGACTTTTAAAAGTCCTGATTTTGTGCTCCATTGTTTCGCCACTTGCCAGGATCCAACACCTTTCCCCATGGTCTATCTTCCCGTTGCTTTGGATTCTCTTCTCTGCTGGTCCTACCTTTCAGAAAGTGGTCAATTTTCTGTTTCCAGAATTGTTGCTCTTCTTCTCTTTGATCTTCTGTTGGATTTGTTGGTGTTTGCAATAGTTTAATAAGCTATCTAGGTGATCTCCTGCTACCTTGTGTCATCTCAGCCTGCTAGTTCTCCATCTTGACTCTTCTTCTCAGTATGGAAATTTTAACATATTCATTCTTCTAATCCAAGAGAATGGAATATCTTTCCATTCATGTCATGTTCAATTTTTTTCTTCAGTATTTCATAGTTTTCAGAGTACAGGTCTTCCTCCCCTTTGCTTAAGTTTATTCCCAGGTATTTTACTCTTTTTCGGTGCAATTATAAATGGAATTTTTCCTTAATTTCTCTTTCTGATACTTTGTTATTAGTGTATAGAAATGCTACTGATTTCTGGGTGTAGTTTTTATCCTGTGACTTCAATGAATTTATTACTTGTAATAGTGTTTTGGCAGAGTTTTTAGGATTTTCTATGTGTGTATTACATCATCTGTAAGTGGTAACAGTTTAACTTCTTTACCAATATGGATGTTCCTTCTTTCTTCTTTTTTTTTTCTTTCTTTTTGGTTGAAGCTGTGTCTAGGACTTCCAGTTCTGTGTTGAATAAAATAGTTAGAGTGGAATCCCTGTCTAGTTCCTAACTGTAGAGGAAAAGGTCTCTGTTTTTCTTCATTGTGCATGGTATTAGCTATAGGTCTTTTTCGTATATGACCTTTATTATGTTGATATATGCTCCTCTTAAACCCACTTTGTTGAGAGTTTTTACCATGAACAGATGCTGAATTTTGTCAAATGCCTTTACTGCATCTATTGAGATGATTGTATACTTTCAATCCTTCATTTTGTTTATGTGAATTGTGAATTGATTGATTTGTGGATATTAAACCATTCTTGCATCCCTGGAATAAATCCTAGTTGATTGTGGTAAATATATTTTTTTTAGTTTATTGTTGAATGATGTTTGTTAATATTGTGTTGAGGAATTTTGCACACATATTCATCAAGGATATTAGCCTGTAGTTTTCTTTTTGATAGTGTCTTTGGTTTTGGTATCAGGGTAATTCTGGCCTTGTGGAATGCATACCCAAGCTTTCCTTCCCTTTTCATTTTTTGGAATAATTTGAGAAGATTAGGGATTAATCCTTTTTAAAATCTTTGTAGTATTTCCCTGTGATTTAATCTGTCCCTGGACTTTTATATTTTTGTAGTTTCTTCATTACTGATTCAACTTCATTATTAAAAATTGGTCTGTTCAAATTTTCTTTCTTCTTGATTCAGTTTTGGAAGATTTTATATTTCTAGTATTTTATCCATTTCTTCTAGGTTGTCCAACTTGTTGGCATATGATTTTTTTTGTAGTATTCCATAGCAATCCTTTGCATTTCTGTAGTGCCAGTTATTACTTCTCCTCTCTCATTTCTGATTTTGTTTGGGACCTTTTGCTTTGTTTTTCTGATGGGTCTGGCTAAAGCTTTATCAATTGTATTTATCTTTTTACAGTATCAGATCTTGGTTTCATTGTTTTTTTATTGATTTTTATGACTAAAAGCCATTTATTTCAGTTCTGATCTCTATTATTTATTTTCTTTTACTCACCTTGGGATTTGTTTGTTCTTTTTGTAATTCCTTTGGGTATAAAGTTAGATTTTTAAAATTTGAGGGTTTTTTTCTTATTTTTATGTGGTGAGTCTGCATCAATCATCATATTTTCTTCTTAGAACTGCTTTTAGTTGTATCCAATTTTTTTTTGAACCAACGTATTTTCTCATTTATTTGTGTCCTTGTACTTTCTGATTTCTACTTTGATTGCTTCATTCAGCATTTGCTGGAAAGATGTTCTTTTTCTCATTGGATTTATTTCCTGCTTCCTTGAAGATTAATTAATCATAGAGTTGTTGATTCATTTCTGGGTTTTCTCCTGTGTTTCAATGATCTATGTGTCTGTTTTTGTGCCAATACCGTACTCTTTTGATCACCACAGCTTTGAAATATAACTTGAAGTTCGGAATTGTGAAGCCTCCAGCTTTGTCTTTCTTTCCCAAGGTTTCTTTGGCTCTTTGGAGTCTTTTGTGGTTCCATACAAATTTTAGGACTTTTTGTTCTATGTGTGAAAAAATGTTGTTAGTATTTTGATAGAGATTGTATTAAATGTATAGATTGTTTTGGGCTGTAGATAGTTTAACAATGTTTGTTCTTCCAATCCATGAGCATGGAATGTATTTCTATTTCTTTGTGTCATCTTCAATTTCTTTCATCAGAATTTTATAGTTTTCAAGTACAGGTTTTTCACCTCTTTGGTTGGATTTATTCCTAGGTATTTTAGTATTTTTGGTGCAAGTAAATAATATTGATTCTTTTATTTCTCCTCCTGCTGTTTCATTATTAGTGCACAGAAATGCAAAAGATAAAAAATTGAAGCAGAAGGAAAACTTCCAGACTCTTTCTATGAAGCCAGCATTACCCTGATCACTAAACCAGGCAAAGACCCTACCAAAAAGGAGAATTTCAGACCAATATCATTGATGAATATGGATGCTAAGATACTCAACAAGATTTTAGCCAACAGGATCCAACAGCACATTAAAAAGATTATCCACCATGACCAGGTGGGATTCATCCCTGAGCTACAAGGATGGTTCAACATTCACAAATCAATGTGAGAGAACAAATTAATAAGAGAAGAGAGAAGAACCACATGGTCCTCTCAATTGATGCAGAAAAAGCATTTGACAAAATCCAGCATCTGTTCCTGATTAAAACACTTCAAAGTATAGGGATGGAGGGAACATTCCTGAACCTCATCAAATATATCTATGGAAGGCCCACAGCAAATATCATCCTCAATGGGAAAAAGCTTGCAGACTTCCCGTTGAGATCAGGAACACAACAAGGATGCCCACTCTCACCACTCTTGTTCAACATAGTATTAGAAGTCCTCATTGTAGTTTTGATTTGCATTTCTCTAATAGTAATTAATGTTGGACTTTTTTCATGTGTCTGTTGGCCTTCTTTATGTCTTCTTTGGAGAAATGTCTGTTTACATTTTCTGCCCATTTTCAATTGGATTATTTATTGTTTGGTAGTTGAGTTTTATAAGTTCCTTATACATTTTAGAAACTAACAGCTTATTGAATATGTCATTTGCCAATAAAATTTCTCATGCTATGAGTTATCTTTTCGTTTTGTTGATTGTTTCCTTCTCTATGCAGAAACTTTTTATTTTGTTATAGTACCAATAGTTTACTTTTGCTTTATTTCCCTTGCTTTAGGAGACATATCTAGAAAGGAGGTGCTACAGCCAATGTCAAAGAGGTTACTGCCTGTATTCTTTTCTATGATTTTTATGGTGTCAGGTCACACTACCAGGTATTTAATAATCTATTTTGATTTTATTTTTGTGTATGGTGTAAGAAAATGGTCTACTTTTTTTTTTTTTTTTTTTTTTTTTTGTATGTAGCTGACCAGTTTTTCCAACACCATTTGTTGAAGAGACTATTTTTCTCCCACTGGATATTCTTTCCTGCTTTATATTACCATCAGTTAGTTCTTTTATGACTGTTATTATTTTATATATTTGGTTGTTCCCATATTGGTTGTATAAATATTTAAAATTGCTGTATCTTCTTGTTGGATTGTTGCCTTTATTATTATAGAAGTCCTCCTTTGTCTCTTGTTACAGTCTTTGTTTTAAGGTTATTTTGTCCAGTGTAAGTATTGCTACTCCAGATTTCTTTCCACAACTTTTGCATGATAGATATTTCTTTATCCCGTCACTTTCAGTCTGCAGGTTTTTAGGTCTGTTATGTGTCTTTTGTAAGCAGCATATAGTTGGGTATTTTTTTTTTATTCATTCTGTCATTCTGTGTCTTTTGATTCAATAATTTAGCCCATTTAAATTTAAAGTAATTATTCATAGATATGTATTTATTACCATTTTATTACCTGTTCTATAGCTGTTTCAGAAGATTTTCGCTGATCTTTTCCTCTTTCTCTCTTTCATAGATTGTTGGTTTTCTTTGGTGATCTATTTAGATTTCTTTCTTTTTAGTCTTTTCATACTTATTTAGCAGTTTTAATTTGTGGTTACCATTAGGTTTATATATAATATTTTCTGCATATAGCAGTCTATATTAAGTTGATGATCATTAAATTTGAACCCATTCTTTATTCCTCTCCTCCATACATTTTAGGTGTGTGGTGTCATATTTTACAACCTTTTATTTTGAGAGTTTTTTTATTTTATAGAAATATTCATTTTTAGTGCTACATTGATACTGTCACTTTTGGTCTTTCCTTCCCACTCAGAGATTCCACTTTAATATTTCTTGCAGGGCTGGTATAGTGGTCTCAAATTCCTTTAGTTTTTGTTTGGTTTGGAAGCTCTATATCCTGAATTATAGCATTACTGATTAGAGTATTCTTCCTCTATTCCCTGCCCCCCCACTTGCCTCTGACTATTTCATGCTTTTTCATGATTCTTTTGGTTTTGAAAATTTCTGCTGAAAAATCTCCTGCTATGGTTATGGGCTTTTCTTGATGTAACTGCCTTCTTTTATATTGTTGATTTTAAAATATTTTGCCACTTTAATTATAATATTTCTTGATGTGGATGTGTTTTTGTTGATTTCATTTGGGTATTCTATGCCTCCTGAATCTCTTTCCCCATATCAGTTAAGTTTTCAGCTATTACTTCTTAAAGTAATTTTTTTTTTTGCCTCCTTTCCTCTCTCTTCTTCTTCTGTGACTCCTATAATGTAAATGTTATTACATTTTAAGGAGTTCCTGAGCTCCCTAGGTCTATTCTTGCTTTGCATAATTATTTTTTTCTATCTTTTGTTCAGCTTGATTAGTTTCCATTACTCTGACTTCTAGGTCATTAATTAGTTCCTCTTCTTCTTCCAGCTTGTTTTTCATTCCATCCAGTTGTTTTTCATTACATTTATTGAATACTTTATGTCTGCTATGTTATTTCTTATCTCTGTGTTAAGTGTCTCACTCATGTCTTCCACTCTTTTCTCAAGTCCACTGAGTATCTTTATGGTCATTATTTTAGATTATCTAGCAGGCATGTTAGTTACATATGCTTCACTTAGATCTCTGGCCATGGTCTTGTCCTGTTCTCTCATTAGGGAAAAATTTCTCTATCTTCTCATTTTGTCTAAGTCTCTGCGCCTTTTACTGTGTGTTAGGGAAGTCAGCTATGTCTCCTGTTCTTGAGGGTAATTACCTTATGAAGCTCCTATAGTGCCCTGCCATGTAGTGTTCCCTGTTCCCCGAGGTCTGTCATTTTGGGGAGTGTCTCCATTAGCTGCTACATGTGCTCTGCTATTGTGTCCTGGCTGCTTCATCCTTCAGGCCAGTTGTCTGCAGAGGTTCTCTTTGCCTATTTTGGACAGTGTTTGGTCCCTGACCTGAATGTTGTGCCTTTTAACTAGTTGTCCTCTGGTCTGTTTGTGAAATGAGACCTGTTGCTACTGCTACTGGAACTGAGGCAATGCAAAATCTCCTGGATTGAGAAACATCCTGTGGGTTAGGGTTTGGACTAGTTTTCCGGGGGAAGGGACCCATGGTGCTGGGACTAAAGCAGGCATGACTGGGAAGGCCAGTTCTATCTGACAGTGGAGATTGGGCTTGGTGTAAACAAGTTAGGCATTGAGCTTGTTCCCAAAGTGGCTCCATATTTATGCTGAAGGGCAAGGGAGGTAAATTTTGCCTACTAGTTCCTTGGTTCCTGGAGGGGTCTCTGGAACACACTCCAAGATGAGCAAATAACCTTTGCAGTGTGTGTTCCAGTTGCTCTTCAGATTGCTATTTCCAGTCTGTATGTCTATAGACTGTTTTCCCTCTCTTTTCTCCAAGTGCAGCCCTAATACCTCTAGGCTGTCCCTGAACTAAGGTCACTGATCTTTAGAACATTAGGCTGTAAGTCCTGCTGTTTGAAATAACTCACAAAATTCAGCTACTCTCACTTTCCAAGCCAACTGCTATGGGAACTCATTTTCCTCCTGTGCTCCTCTCTGTGTTAATCTGTCTTGTGTCCTTCTTTGTGACCATTGCTACCTCCCCACTGGAGCAACTATGATCTGTTTCTCTTCCAAACCACTTTTCTGCACTTCTTAATTTCTTCAATATGGCCTCTTCTCTCCCTTTAGTTGTGGAGTTTGTTCTGCAAGTCTTCAGTTTGATTTATGGGGTATTTAGAATGATTTGATAGTTATCTAGTTGTATTCATGACATGATGCAAGACTAGGGTCTTCCTACTCAGCTTTTATTTTCCTTCCTCTCTCTGACTTTGTGGTTTGATATCAAATGTTAACCTAGTAGGAAAGGCATTTCTCCTGTTCATTTTTAATGCTGGAGCTGTTAGGGTGAAAAAGAAGAGTATGGGGTGTTCACAGAAAACAATATCTTGCCATATTAAGTGACTTTTTTGGTTCTGGAGTTTGTGTCAAGTAGAATAGCAGCATGATATTGGACACCTAAAAGCCTGGAGACTATTTAAGAACCCAAAGAAAGGAAGTGGCTTGTGGGACAATGTAACAGTTGTTTTCACTGAGAGAATTAAAAAAAAACAGACTCAAAGAGGCAAAATGTATTACTTTAAGTTAAAAGGTATTAGGTTTGATTCCAAGGTTGGCTTCATCCAGTCTTAGGTACTTTACTTAAACAAATAAATTATGTTTGATAAATATTCCTTTTTAAAATTCAACATACCCCAAATTCTATTAAACAAGTTTTATCAAAATCTACCATTTTCAAAATCTACCACTCTCATCTTTTCCTCTTCCAGTAAATAGCAGTACCATTGACCCAGTCACTGAAGCTGAAAACTTTGGAGTCTTGTGGAACTCTTCTCTGGCTCTTTTTTCTCCATATGTTCCTTAGTTGTACATTCTCCATATGTTAACACTTTTTTCAATCTGAATTTTCTCATGGTGGCAAAATGATTGTAGCACTTTCAGGAACATATAGAGATGTTCAGAAAAAAGGAAGAGGTAATTGTTGCTGGAAATTTTCTTTCTTTTCTGGATCTTGGACCCTGGGTTGGAAATCTGGAAACTCTACTTATCCCAAGACTATTTATTCTAAGTGACATTGTCACTTTAGAAACTTTTCAGATCTCAAATTTCACAGAATCATTCTAGTATAATTTCATAACTTATTTTTATTTTTTTAAATTAAGTTTTATTTAAATTCCAGTTAGTTATCATACAGTGTGATATTAATTTTAGGTGTACAATATAGTGATTCAGCACTTCCATACAACACCCAGTGCTCATCACAGTCACTGTGCTCCTTAATACACAACAGCTATTTCACCCATTTACCAACCTACCTCCCCTATGGTAACCATAAGCTTGTCCTCAATACTTAAGATTCCCTTTTTTTGGTTTGCCTCCCTCTCTTTTATTTCCCCTTGCTCATTTATTTTTGTTTATTGAATTTCAATATGAGTGAAATCATATGGCATTTTGTCTTTCTTTGTCTGACTTATTTTGCTTAACATTATACTCTCTAGCTCTATCCACGTCCTTGCAAATGGCAAGATTTCATTTTTATGGTTGAGTAATACCCAATTCTATATTTATACCACATCTTCTGTATCCATTCATCAGTCAAAGGATGCTTGGGCAGTTTCCATATTTTGGCTATTGTGGATAATGCTGCTTTAAACATTGAGGTAAATGTATCTCTTTTAATTAGAATTATTGTATTCTTTGGGCAAATAAGAAGTAATGCAATTGCTGGATCATAGGGTACTTCTATTTTTAAGTTTTTGAGGAACCTCCATGTTGTTTTACAGAGAGGCTGTGCCACTTTGCATTCTCAGGAACAGTGCAAGAGTGTTCCACTTTCTCCACATCCTCGCCATGACTCATGTTTCTTTTATTGTTAGTTTTAGTCATCTTGATAGGTGTGGGGGTAATATATAAATGCAGTTTTTATTTATATTTCCCTGATGATCATTGATATTGAATATCTTTTCATATGTCTGATAGTCATCTGTATGTCTTTCTTGGAAAGATGTCTACTCATGTCTTCTACTTATTTTTAATTGGGGTTTTCCATATTTGGGTGTTGAATTTTATAAGTGCATTATATATTTTGGTTACTGATACTTTAACAGCTATGTCATTTGTAAATATCTTTTGAAATTTTGTAGGTTGCCTTTTAGTTTTACAGTTTGTTTCCTTCACTGAGCAGGAGTTTTTTAATTTAATATAGCCCCAGTAGTTTATTTTTGCCTTTGTTCCCTTGCCTCAGGAGACATATCTAGAAAGAAGTTGCTACAGATGATGTCAAAGAAGTTACTGCCTGTGATCTCTTCAATAATTTTTGTGGCTTATGGTCTCATATTTATGTCTTTAATCCATTTTGAATTTATTTTTCTGTGTGGTGTAAGAAAGTGCTCCAGTCTCATTCTTCTGCATGTTGCTGTCCAGTTTTCCCACCATTTGTTGAAGGCTTTTTCTCATTGAATATTATCTCCTACTTTGTTGAAAACTAATTGACCATATAGTTATGGGTACATCTCTGGGTTTTCTATTCTATTCCATTGATCTATATGTCTATTTTTGTGCCAGTACTATACTGCTTTGATCACCACAGCTTTGTAATATAACCTGAGGTCTGGATTTGTGATACCTCCAGCTTTGCTTTTTGTTTTCAAGGTTGCTTTGGCTATTCAGGGTCTTTTGTGGTCCCATACACATTTTAGTATTATTTGTTCCAACTGTATGAAAAATGCTGGTGGTATTTTGGTAGTGATTGGATTAAATACATAGGTTGCTTTGGGTAGTATAGTCCTTTTAACAATATTTGTTCTTCTAATCAATAAGCATGGAATATTTTGCAATTTCATTGTGTCACCTTCAACTTCTTCTTCTTCTTTTTTTTTTTTTTTTACCCTCAACTTCTTTCATCAGTGTTTTTTTTAGTTTTCAGAGTACATATCTTTTTCTTCTGTGGAGAGGTTTGTTCCAAGGTATCTTACTGGTTTTGGTGCAATTGTAAATGGGGTTGGTTCCTTAATTTCTATTTCTGCTGCTTCATTATTTGTGTAGAGAAATGCCAGATTTCTGTACACTGATTTTGTATCCTACAAATTTATTGAATTCATGTATCAGTTCCAGCAGTATTTTGCTGGAGTCATTTAAGTTTTCTATATAGAGTATCATGTCATCTGCATATAGTGGAAGTTATACTTCTTCTTTGCCAATGTGGATGCCTTTATTTCTTTTTGTTGTTTGATTGTTGTGGCTAGGACCCCAGAACCATTTTAAAAAGGCAGTGGTTTGAGTAGACATCCCTATCTTGTTTGTCACCATAGTGGAAAAGCTTTGAGTTTTTTCCACATTGAGGATGATATTAGCGTGGGTTTTTCATAATGGCCTTTATAATGTTGAAGTATGTTCCCTATAAACCTACTTTTCTGAGAGTTTTTATTATGAATAGATGTTGTACCTTGTCATATGTTTTTTCTGCATCTATTGAAAGATCATATGGTTTTTGTCATTTCTCTTATTAATGTGGTATATCATACTGATTGATTTGCAAATATCAAACCACCCTTGCAACCAAGGAATAAATTCCATTTAGTCATGGTGAATGATTGTTTTGATGAATAGTTGGATTTGTTTTGGTACTATTTTATTTATTGGCAATATTTTATTTATCCGTGTTCATCAGGGATCTTGAGATATATAGTTCTCTCTCTCTCTCTCTTTTTGTGGAGTCTTTATCAGGTTTTGGTATCAGGGAAATCATGGCCTCATAGGGTGAATTTGGAAGTCTTCCTTCCTTTTCTATTTTTTGGAGTAGTTTGAGAAGAATAGGTATTAACTCTTCATTAAATGTTTTGTAGAATTTACCTGTGAAGCCATCTGGTCTGTACTTTTGTTTGTTGGGAGTTTTTAAATTGCTTACTCATTTTTTTTGTTGGTTATTGTTCTCTTCATGTTTTCTATTTATTCCCTTTTCAGTTTTGGTAGTTTATATGTTCTTACATATTTATATACTCTTGCAGGTTGTCCTATTTGTTGGCATGTAGTTTTTCATAATATTCTCTTATAATTATTTGTATTTGTGTAGTATTGGTTGTTATTTCTCTTCTCTCATTTGTGATTTTGTTATTTGGTTCCCTTCTCTTTTATTTTTGATAAGTCTTGCTACAGGTTTATCACTTTTATTTAGTTATTTTTTCAAAGAACCAGCTCCTGGTTTCATTGATCAATTCTATTGTTTTTTCTTAATTAATATATAATGTATTATTTGTCTCAGGAGTACAGGTCTGTGATTCATTAGTCTTATACAATACACAGCACTCACCACAACATGTACCCGCCTCATTTTTTTTAAATTATTTTTAGTTTTTATATCCCTTATTTTTATCTAATCTTTATAATTTCCTTCCTTCTGCTAGATTGAGTCTTAGTTTGTTTTTCTTTTGTTTATCTCCCTTAGGTAGTTTATTTGAGATTTTCCTTGGTTCTTGAAGTAAGCCTGAATTTCTGTATACTGCTCTCTTAGAACTACTTTTGTTGATTCCCAAAGGTTTTGCCCTGTTGTGTTTTTCTTTAAATTTGTTTCCATGTATATTTTAAATTTATTCTTTAATTTCCTGGTTAACATATTCATTGTTTAGTAACGCGGTGTTTAACCTCCATGTATTTGTGGTGTTTTCAATTTTTTCTGTGGTTGACTCCTAGCTTCATAGCAAAGAAAAGGTGCATGGTATGTGTTCAGTCTTTCTGTGTTGGTTGAGACCTGTTTCATGACCTAATATGTGATCTATTTTTGAGAATGTTCCCTGTGCACTTGAAATGAATGTGCACTCTGTTGTTTTAGGGTGGAATGTTCTGAATGTATCTGTTAGATCTATCTGGTCTAGTGTGTCATTCAAAACCATTGTTTCATTGTTTATTGTCTGCTTAGATGATCTGTCCATTGAGATAATGAGGTTTTAAAGTCCCCTATTACAATTGTGTTATTATAAGTTAGTTCACTTATGGTGGCTATTGATTGTTTTATATATTTGGATTCTCCCATGTTGGTTACATAAATATTTACAATTGTTTGACCTTCTTGTTGGACTTTCCCCTTTACAGGTATATAATGCCCTTCTTTGTCTCTTTTTACAGTCCTTATTCTAAAGTCTAATTTTTCCAATATAAGTATTGGTATTCTGGCTTTCTTTTGACAACCATTTGCACAATAAATATTTCCCCTCACACTTACTTTTAATTTGCAGGTGTCTTTATATCTAAAAGGAGTCTCCTGTAGGTAGCATATAGATGGGTCTTGTTTATATATCCAGTCTGACATCCTATGTCTTTTGCCTTTAGCTCATTTATATTCAAAGTAATTTTGATACATATGCATTTAGTGCCATTTTACTATTTGTTTTGCATTATTTCTGGAAATTTTCTCTGGTCCTTTCTTGTCTTTTTTACTTTTGGTCTCCCCTTTGCAGTAAAAGGGCCCCCTTTAATATTTTTTGCATGGCTGATATAGTGATCAGAAACTCATTTAGTTTTTGTTTGTCTGGTACACTCTTGATCTATTTTATTATTCTGAATTATAGCCCTGTTGGATAGAGTCACCATAGAGCCTTGCCTGAACATTTTTTTCCCCATTCAGCACTTTTAATATATCATGCCACTCTCTTCTGGCTTGCCAAGTTTCTGTTGAGAAATCTCCAGTTAGATTGTAATTTATGGAATTTTTTTCTTCAAGAGTTTTTCTTATCACTATATTTTGCAAAGTTAATTACTAATATATCTTGGCATTTGCCTGCTTTTGTTGATTTTCATGGAAGTTCTCTGTACTTCCTGGATCTCAATGTCTGTTTCCTTCCCCTAATTAGGGAAAATTTCAGCTATTAGTTTTTCAAATAAATTTTCTGCCCCCTTTCTCTTCTTCTGGGACTCCCTTTATTATTTATTTATTTATTTATTTATTTATTTAGAGAAAGCATGAATGTAAGAGTGGGGGGGGGAGGAGAAAACACAATTTTAAACAGATTCCACACCAAGCATGAAGCCTGTCACAGATCTCATGACCTTGAGATCATGACCTGAGCTGAAACTTGTGCTCCTGGGACTTCTGTAATACAAATGTTATTATGTTTGATGCAGTCACTGTGTTCTCTAAGTCTATTCTTGTGGTCTATAATTCTTTTTGATGTTGTTGTTCAACTTCAGTGGTTTCCATTATTTTGTCTTCTATGTCACTACCTATGTTACCACCTCTTTCAGCCTGCTGTTCATTTCATCAAGCCTGTTTCCAATCTCATTTATTGAATGAGATTTATTGCATTCTCCATTTCTGATTTCTTCTTTTTTAGCTCTTTTATCTCTGTAGTAAGGGTCTTCCTGATTTTCTCTATTATTTTCTCAAGGCCAGTGAGTATCCTTATGATTGTTACTTCAAATTTTTCATCAGGTATGTTACTTATATCTACTTTGCTTGGATCTCTGGCTGTGGCCTTATCTTGTTTTTTCATTTGGGATAAATTTCTCCAAGTAGGCATTTGACCTAAGTCTGTGCCTTCTTCTCTCTGTTGGAGAAGCCAGTTATATCTCCTTCTACTGAATGTAAAGGTCTCATGAAGAAGAGGTCATTTAATGCCCAGGCCTGTCACTTCAGGGAATGTCTTTGATTTGTGCTGTGTGTGCTCTGCTGTCATGTTGTGGCAGATTTATTCTTCATGCCTGTTGTCTGCAGAGGCTCTCCTTGACCACTCTGTGCAGTGTTTTGTTCCTGGCCTGAATATGGTGAGTTTTAATTAGGTGTGCTTGTGAAATGAGACTTGAGACCAATTCTGCCAGAACTGAGGCCCTGCAGAACTCTGTGGTTAGGAGACATGATGTGGGCAGGGGTTTGTGCTGGTCTTCTGGGGGATCAGCCTACCACACTGGGATTGAGGTAAGCTTGACTTAGAATGGCAGTTCCACCATGTCACAGAGGCATGGAGTTTGGTGAGAGCAAGTTAGACAGCCATTGTCAGTGTTGAACTGTTTCCCTCAGGTGGATTTGTGTTAATGCTGAGCATTGGGGGGAAAAAATGGCAGCAGCTAGCTTCTTTGTTCCTAGAGCGGTGTCTCCTGGAATGCTGTCTGTCAGGGACTTGTTCTAAGAAGAGTGAATAATCTCCCCTCCCAGGGTGCCTCAACCAGTTTTCAGGTCACTGTTTCCATGGTGTCTGCCCCAGGTTGTTTGCCTGCTTTCTCCCCAAGAATAAGGCAGTGCCCTCCTGGAATTATCCCATCCAACCCTGCTGACCTTTAAAACTTCATCCTTAATCCCTGTTGGTTGCAAGAAAAATTCAGCCCCAGAAATTTTTTCCTTGTGTGAGCCCCTGCATGTGTGCTCTTCTCTCTCGCCCTTCTCTGAGACAACGGTTTCTTCCCTACTAGAGAAGTCAAAATCTATTTCTCCCCTAAACCGTGTGTCTTCTCTTCCTGACCTTCTTCGATGTGGCATTTTTTCCCCATTTAATTGTGATGTTTGCTCTGTCAGTCTTCAGGTTGATCTCTGGGATATTTAAGATGATTTTATACTTTTCTAGTTGTATTCATAGGACAAGATGAGCCTAGGATCCTCCTACTCTGCTTCCATTTTCTATTTTCATAAATTCCATCTTACATTACAATTAAAATTTGAGGTATGCATCAAAGTGACATTAGCAAGATGGCAGAATAGTTTTCAACCATTATTTTGTGATAGAACATCAATTTTTACAGCACCTTTGTGAAAGTACCTTTGTGGAGGTCCATTATTTCACTGGATAAGTTCCAGCACAATGTTGGAGCAAAAATTCCAAGAATAGATGTATTGAAGAGGGTAAGAAGAACAGTTTTAATTTACTCTCATCCACTCAAGGTGGCATCGCTCAGTGATAAGATAAATTCCTTTGACCTATAATTTTCCCTATGGGAGAAAGTATAGCATGGTTAGGGATTGTCTTCCCCAGCCATATGGAATGTTGCCTAAGGATCCACTTTTTTCTCATCTCACAGAGAATAATGAGGTAATAAGTATGACAAAGAGGTTGAAAGATAATGGGATCATAGTAACCAGGGTTCAGAACTTATCAAAGGGTGGCAGATCACTTCTAACTGCTTCATTGACCCATCATGAAATCCATCCACTAGATGTTTAGGATATCTCACTTGTGAAACCCCCAACTAACCCATGTGTACCCCAATGGTCCATGCATTTTTTTATATAATTTTTTATTTTTTATAAACATATATTTGGTGAATGCTGTGAAGTGTGGTCCATGCATCTTATCCATCCATCTTGGCTTTGTCCCTGTGTGCACCTCCACAGAAATCAAATACTAGTCTCTGCAAAAAGTTTGCCAGCATGTACAGAAACCATCCTGACTCTCTTGGATGGGGAGAACATTTGAACGTTACAGGGAACAACCCTAGGGAAAACAGACACATAACAGGACAGAGCTTACATTTGAGCATTTCAGGAAACAACCCTAGGGAAAACAGAATGTAACAGGGCAGAGCTTGGCTTTCCAGGATCAAGAGAAAGCACATAATGTCAAAAATTACTCCCTAAGAGGAAAAAAATAGGTGTATAGCAGGCACATGCACAGAAAATGGCTGAGAGAGTCTCAGAATCCCTACGCATGATGAATAGTGAAACTATTACTTTCCTAAAGCTAATTTGTAATAACTAGGAAAAAATCCTTCTACAAATGTAAAGACAGTAACACAGGACTTCAAAGAACATAGGGAAAAAATCAAGGAAACATGAATTTGCCAAAGAAACAATAATTTTCCAGTAACTAACCCCCAGAGAAATGGAGATTTACAAATTGCCAAAGAATTCAAAGTAATTGTTTTAAATTGTTTTGAAGAAGCTCAGAGAGTTACAACAGAACATGGTTAGACAACTCAATTAAATCAGGAAAACAAAACATGGACAAATTTTAAGTTCAGCATAAAGACATCATGAGAAACAGACATAAATATGGGAACTGAATGAATAAAATAAAAATATAACAAAGAACATTAACAGTAGACTTGATCAAGCAGAAATAAGAATCTGTGAACACTAGCAGAGTTCATTTTAATTATTTAGTCAAAGAAGAAAAAAAATAAAAAAAAACAATGGGAAGGAATGAAGAAAGTGTGTGGGATTTATTGGACACCATCAAAAAAGCTAATACACACATGGTGGTACTCCAAGAAGGGAGAAGACACAGAGAGAAGAAGCAGAAAGGTTATTTAAAGAAATAATGACTAAAAACTTACCAAATCTTTAGAGAGGTATGGACACATAGTTACATAAACTCAAAGAAAACCAAACAGAATAATCTAAAGAACTTCACTGAGGCATATTATAATCAAATTGCCAAAAATCAAAGGAAAGGAAAATTTTGAAATCACCAAGAGAAAAGAGATATCATATATAAGGAAACCCCCATAAGGGATTTCTCAGTAGAAACTCTGAAGGTCAGGAGAGAGTGGGTGATATATTCAAATGCTGAAAGAAAAAAAAGCAAAACAATTTTAGTTAAACTGTAAATTATTTTCTTCAGACAAGAAAAAAAAAAAAAAAGAAAAACCTCCCAGGAATATAAAAACTGAAAGAGTTCAACACAACTAGACCTGTTTTACTTGAAATTAATTCTAACGGGTATTCTTCAAGTTGAATTGAGAGGATGCTAATTAGTAAAATGAAAATATGTCGAAGTATTAAACTCATTCACAAAGATAAGTATATAGTCATATTCAGAATACTCTATTATGGAAATGGTGGCATATAAGTCATTTTTAATTATAGTGTAAAGGTGAAAATGCAAAAGTATTAAAATAACTAAGCAATAGTAATCTGTTAATGAATATACAATAGAAAAAGATATAAATTGTGACACCAAAAATGTGTCTGGGACACATGCAGAAAAATGAAACTGGACCATTTCCTTACACCACACACGAAAATAGACTCCAAATGGATGAAGGACCTCAATGTGAGAAAGGAATCCATCAGAATCCTTGAGAACACAGGCAGCAACCTCTTTGACCTCAGCCACAGCAACTTCTTCCTAGGAACATTGCCAAAGACAAGAGAAGCAAGGGCAAAAATGAACTATTGGGACTTCATCAAGATCAAAAGCTTTTGCACAGCAAAGGAAACAGTTAACAAAACCAAAAGATAACTGACAGAATGGAAGAAGATATTTGCAAACAACATATCAGATAAAGGGCTAGTATCCAAAAATGTATCAAGAGCTTATCAAACTCAACAAATAATCCAATCAGGAAATGGGCAGAGGACATGAACAGACATTTCTGCAAAGAAGACATCCAGATGGCCAACAGACACATGAAAAATTGCTCCACATCACTTAGCATCAGGGAAATACAAATCAAAACCACAATGAGATACCACCTCACACCAGTCAGAATGACTAAAACTAACAAGTCAGGAAGAGACAGATCTGGCGAGGATATGGATAAAGGGGAACCCTCCTACAGTTTTGGTAGGAATGAGAGCTGGTGCAACCACTCTGGAAAACAGCATGGAGATTCCTCAAAAAGTGGAAAATGGAGCTACCCTATGACCCAGCAATTGCACTACTGTGTATTTACCCTGAAGATACAAATGTAGTGATCCGAAGGGACACATGCACCTGAATGTTTATAGCAGCAATGTCCACAATAGCCAAACTATGGAAAGAACCTAGATGTTCATAAACAGATGAATGGATAAAGAAGAAGTGGTATATATACACAAAGGAATACTATGCAGCCATCAAAAGAAATGAAATCTTGCCATTTGCAACAATGTGGATGGAACTAGAGGGTATTATGCTTAGCGAAATAAGTCAATCAGAGAAAGACAATTATCATATGATCTCCCTGATATGAGGAAGTTGAGAGGCAACGTGGGGATTTTGGGGGTAGGAAAGGAATAAATAAAACAAGATGGGATCAGGAGGGAGACAAATCATAAGAGATTCTTAATCTTAATCTCACAAAGCAAACTGACAGTTGCCAGGGGGAGGGGGTTAAGGAGAGGGTGGTTGGGTTATGGACATTGGGGAAGGTATGTGCTATGGTGAGTGCTGTGAAGTGTGTAAACCTGACAATTCACAGACCTGTATCCCTGGGACTAATAATACATTATATGTTAATGAAAAATTTAAAAAATTAAAAATAAAATAAAATAATATGCTGGCAATTAATGGGAAAAATGTGGCTGGGAGGAAGTAAAATGGTAGTTTCTGTGTGCAATAAGTTAATTTGTTATCAGCTTAATATAGACTTTTATAAGATATATTTTTTAAATATTTTATTTATTCATTTGAGAGAGAGAGAACATGAGCTGGGGTGTGGCAGAAGAAGAAGGAGAAGTAGGTTCCCCACTGAATAGGGACCACAACACATGGGGCTGGATCCCAGGACCTTGAGATCATGACCTGGGCCAAAAGCAAATGCTTAACCAACAGAGCCACCTAGGCACCCCAAGTATAAGATATTTTACATAAGCCTCATGATAACCACAAAGCAAAAACTTATGGTAAGTACACAAGTGATAAAGAGATCTGAATCTGTGCATACTATTACAGAAAAAAAAAATCAAGCCACAAAAGAAGATAAAAGGAAGATGACAGAAGAGAAAGGAATAAAAGAAATACAAAATAAACCCCCAATTTTAAACAAAATAGCAATTGTGAGCCTTTATTTATCAATGATTACTTTAAATATAAATGTATTATATTCCCCAATCAAAATATATAAAGTGGCTGAATGAATTTAAAAACCAATAAAATCCAGCTATATGCTACTTATAGGAGACTCACTTCATAGTTCAGGACACATATAGGTTGAAAGTGAAAAGAAGGAAAAACAAATAAGGAAAGAAGAGAGGAAAAAAAGATACTATATGGAAATAGTTAACCAAAAAGAGTAGAAGTAGCTATTATATTAGAGAAAAAAAAGACTAAAACAGAAATTTTCACAAGAGACAAAAATGGTCATTACAGAATGATAATTATTCATCAATAAGATATAACCATTATAAATGTGTACCTAATATTAGAGCACCTACGTATATAAAATAAATATTAACAGAATGAAGAATAAATAGACAGCAATAAAATAATGGTATTGTTACAAAAGAATGTACTGTAGCACAGTAAAAGCTATATATGACAAGCCCTCAGTTTAACATTATACTCAATGCTGAAAAGTTGAAAGCTTTTCCTCTAAGAGCAGAAACAAGACAAGGATGCTTACTTTTTTTTTAGTTCTTCTTTTTCGTGATCAAGTGGGATTTACTCAGATATGCAAGGATTGTTCAACCTTTGTAAATAAATGAATGTGATAAACAGTTTTTTAAAAATTTTTCTTCCATGTTCTCCCATTTTATTTTATTTCTTTTCAGTGTTCCAGCATTCATTGTTTATGCTCCACCACCCAGTGCTCCATACAATATGTGCCCTCCTTAATACTCACCACCAGGATCACCCAACCCCCCCCTTCCCCTTTGAAATCCTCAGTTTGTTTTTCAGAGTCCACAGTCTCTCATGGTTTGTCTCTCCCTCCAATTTTCCCCAACTCACTTCTCCTCTCCATCTCCCAACGTCCTCCATGTTATTCCTTATGCTCCACAAGTAAGTGAAACCATATGATAATTGACTTTCTCTGCTTGACTTATTTCACTCAGCATAATTTCCTCCAGTCCCATCCATGCTGATATAAAAGTGGACTATCATCCTTTCTGATGGAGGCATGACACTCCATTGTATATATGGACCATATCTTCTTTATCCATTGATCCATTGAAAGGCATGTTTGTTCTTTCTAGAATTTGGCATCTGTGGCCATTGCTGTTATGAACATTGGGGTACAGATGGCCCTTCTTTTCACTACATTAGAATCTTCAGGGTAAATACCCTGTAGTGCAATTGCAGGGTCATAGGGAAGCTCTATTTTTAATATCTTAAGGAATCTCCACACTGTTTTCCAAAGTAGCTACACCAACTTGCATTCCCACCAATGGTGTAAGAGGCTTCCCCTTTCTCCACATCCCCTCCAGCACATGTTGTTCACTGTCTTGTTAATTTTGGCCATTATAACTGGTTTAAGTTGGTATCTCAATGTGGTTTTGGTTTGAATCTCCCTGATGGATAATGAGGATGAATATTTTTTCATGTCTTTTTTTTTTAACTTCTATTCACTATCAGACTGGAAGTTCTAGCCAGAGCAATTAAAAAAAAAGTATGAAAGGCATCCAAATCAGAAATGAGGAAGTAAACTTCTCTTTCTGAAGATAATATTTCTTTATGATTTTATTTTGAGAGAGAGAGAGAGAAGGAGGGAGGAGCAGAGGAAGAGAGACAAGATGACTCTATGCTGAGATCAGAGCCATTGAGGGGCTTGATCTCAGGCCCCTGAAGTCATGATATGAGCTGAAATCAAGAGTCAAACACTTAACCAACTCAACCACACAGGCAACCCCCAGATGATGTGTTTTTTGACATGGAATATCCTAAAGATTTCACCAAAAAAATTGTTAAGACTCACAAAGAAATTCAGTAGTTTTAGGATGCAAAATCAACATAGAAAAATCTTTTTTTTAATGGCAAACTATCTGAAAAAATAAATTAAGAAAGAAATCCCTTTTAAAATAGAATAAAAATAAAATACAAGTAAATTTAATCATAAAGTGAACACATTGAAGACAGAAAAAATTGAAAAGATAGCCTGTGGTCACAGATTGGAAGAATACATAATGTTAGAATGTCTGTATTGCTTAAAGCAATCTACAGATTTAATGCAATCTTTATCAAAAGGCCAAAGGCATTTTTCACAGTAGAAAAAATAAACCCGAAATTCTCTTTCTGATTGTTTTTGGTACATAAGAACATGAATGATTTCCCTATGTTAAATTTTTATCCTACAACTTTACTGAATTCATTTATAAGTTCTCAAAGTTTTTTGGTGGAGTCTTAATGTTTTTTATATGAAGTATCATGTCATCTGGAAATAGAGTTTTATTTCTTCCCTTCTAATATGCATGACTTCTATTTCTTTTCATGCTTAATTGCTGTGGCTGGAACTTCCAATATCATGTTTCGTAAAAGTAGCAAGAGTGGGCTTCGGAACTAGAGCATATCATGCTTAGCGAAATAAGTCAAGCAGAGAAAGACAACTATCATATGATCTCCCTGATATGAAGAAGTGGTGATGCAACATGGGGGCTTAAGTGGGTAGGAGAAGAATCAATGAAACAAAATGGGATTGGGAGGGAGACAAACCATAAGTTACTCTTAATCTCACAAAACAAACTGAGGGTTGCTGGGGGGAGGGGGTTTGGGAGAAGGGGGGTGGGGTTATGGACACTAGGGAGGGTATGTGCTTTGGTGGGTGCTGTGAAGTGTGTAAACCTGGCGATTCACAGACCTGTACCCCTGGGGATAAAAATATATGCTTATAAAAAATAAAAAAAATTAAAAAAAAAGAGTGGGTTTCCTTGTCTTGTTCTTTATCTTAAAAGAAAAAGTTTCAGGTTTTCACCATTGAGTATGATGTTATCTGTAGAGTTGTCATATATGGCGTTTATCATGCTGAGGTTAAGTTCTATACACACTTTGTGACATTTTTTAATCATAAATGGATGTTGAGTTTATTTTCAAGTGAACCTGGAACATTTTCCAAGATAGATCATATGTTAGATCATAAGACAAATTTCAATAAATATGATAGGATTAAAATCACATGAAACATGTTTTTTCAACTACAAGTGTATGAAACTAAAAATAATTCCAAGAAGAAAACTGGAAAAAACACTAACATGTGGAGACTAAATAACATGTTACTAAACAATCTGTGAGTCAATGAAATAATCAAAGAGAAAATCAAAACATACCTTAAGACAGATAAAAATTTAAACACAGCTTTCCAAACTCTGTGGACTCAGCAAAAACAGTACTAAGAAGGAAGTTCATAGAAATACAAGATTACCTCAAGGAACTAGAAAAATCCCAAATAAAGAATACAACTTTACAGCTGAAGGAATTAGAAAAAGAAGAGGAAATTAGAAAAGCCAAAATTAGAAAAAGGGAGGAAATAAAGATCAGAATAGAAATAGAGACTGAAATAATAGAAAAGATCAATAAATCTGAAAGCTGGGTCTTTGAAAATAATAAATAAAATTGATAAACCTCTAGGCAGACTCATCAAGAAAAATAGAGAGAGGGCCCAAATAAATAAAATCAGAAATGAAACACAAGTTAAAACTGGTATTACAGAAACACAAAGGATCATAAGGGTACTAGAAAAATTATACACCAAAAAATTGGAAAACATAGAAGAAATGGATACATTTCTAGAAACAAACAACCTACCAAGACTGAATCATGGAGAAGTAGATAATATAGATAGACCAGCTACAAGTAATAAAATTGAATCAGTAGTTTAAAAACTTTCTGCCAAAATTTCAGGACCAGATGGCTTCACAGGTTAATTGTATCAAATATTTAAAGAAGAAGAGTTAGTACCTGTCTTTCTCAATTTATTCATAAAAATTCATTTTATAAGGACAGCATTTCCCTGATACCAAAAACCAGACAGAACACCACGAAAAAAAAAAATGACAGGCCAATATCCCTGATGAACATAAATACAGAAATCCTCAAAAAAATGAGAAAATCAAATTTAAGAATACATTAAAAGGAGGGTACCTGAGTGTTTCTGGGGTTAAAGCCTCATGCCTTTGGCTCAGGTCATGATCTCAGGTCCTGGGATCAAGCCCCACATCAGGCTCTCTGCTTGGCAGGGAGCTTGCTTCTGCCTCTCCGCCTGTTTGTGATCTCTCTCTCTCTCTCTGTCAAATAAAAAAAAAATCTTAAAAAAAGAGAATATATTAAAAGGTCTATAGACCATGATCAAGTGGGATTTATTCTAGGGATGCAAATGGCTTAATATTCACATTCAATTAACATGATATGCCACATTAACAAAACAGAGAATAAAAATCATATGATTATCTCAGTAGATGCAGAGAATGCAGTTTCTTCTTTGTTTACTTGTTTGTTTGCACAAGACCGCCCAAACACCATGTACAATCAGAAAATGAATGTCATTTGATGATATTCTTACAAACTGGAAGCATCGATATACCCATCTTTCCAAGCATTTATTGAAACCCTACTACATGTTACACATTGGGACCTGGCATAATTATCATATACCTTATACTTCCTTTCTCTGCTGAAACAAGTATCTTCTCTTACAGTGATGGATTATTCAAGTGTACCTCCCACTTTCATATCCTCAGTGTAATATTCTAGGACAGTATGATGAGTTTTACTAAACTTGCCTTTAAATTTTCACTTGACCATTCCTAAAGGGATTAAAAAAGGATTCAAACTCAATACGGTAAAGTCTAGTTAATGTTTGCTCCACTAATTTTAACTGTGTCTTTTTTTTTCTGCGACTAAATAAAACACAATATTGATAATTGGTAAAATGTAACATTGGGCAGTAAATTAGGTAAATACCACATATCTGGGAGGGTCCAGCAGTCATGTTGAGTAATAAAACCAGGATGTACCACAAAGTTCTCAGGGGTTTGAAGCAATGGCTAACTCTAACAAAATAAAATTTATTGAAGGCCCATGTAAGATGGACCCCAGATCTTTCTTTTTAAAAAAACTCAACACCCCCCAAAACAAATAATCCAATTAAAAGTGGGTGGAAGATATGAACAAACATTTTTCCATAGAAGACATATATACAGATGGCCAACAGACACATGAAAATATGCTCACCATAACTTATCATCAAGGAAATGCAAATCAGAACTACAATGAGATATCACCTCACACCTGGCAGGATCGCTAAAATAAAAAAAAATTACAAGAAACTCCAGTTGGTTCTCTAATATCTCTTAAAATGTCGATGAGTGAATCTTTCTCCTCTCCAAGTTTGTCTTCCCTCCAGTTTCACATATGCTGCTTTTAACTAATATCTTCTTATATTTTAAAGGGTTTATTTATTTATTTATTTGAAAGAAAGAGAGAGAGCTTATGAGCTGGAGGAGGGGCAGAGAGAAAAGCAAACTCCCTGCTGAGCAAGGAGCCCGATGCAGGGCTCCTTCCCAGGAATATGGGATTATTACCTGAGACAAAGGCAGACTCTTAGCTGACTGAGCCACCCAGGTGCCCTGGGTGTTGAGTTTTTAAGTATATATTTTAGATACTAACTGTTTATTAGATATGCCTTTTGCAAGTATCTCCCCCCCATTCAGTAATTTGTCTTTTAGCCTACTGATTATTTCCCTCACTTCCTTTTATTTTAATGCAGTCCCAGTAGTTTTGTTTTGTTTTGAAAATTGCAACTGGGTTTCTTTCTTTTTTAAATTAACATATAATTTATTATTTGTCTCAGGAGTACAAGTCTGTGATTCATCAGTCTTAAACAATTCACAGCACTCACCATAGCACATACTCTCCTCAATGTCCATCACGCAGCCACTCCATCCCTTCTTCCTCCCTCATATCCAGCAACCTTCAGTTTGTTTCCTGAGATTAAGAGTCTCTTATGGTTTATCTCCCTCTCTGGTTTCATCTTTTTTTCATTTTTACCTTCCTTCCCCTATGGTCCTCTGCCTTGTTTCTCAAACTCTTCATATCAGTGAGATCATATGATAATTGTCTTTCTCTGATTGACTTATTTTGCTTAGCATAATACACTCTAGTTCCATCCATGTCATTGCAAATGGCAAGATTTCATGTTTTTTGATGGCTGCATAGTATTCCATTGTATATATACATAACATCTTCTTTATCCATTCATCTGTTGATGGACATCTAGCCTTTTCCCTAGCTTGGCTATTGTGGTCATCGCTTATATAAACTTTGGGGTGCACATGCCACTTCACATCACTACATTTGTATCTTTGGGGTAAATACATAGTAGTGTAATTGATGAGTCATAGGGTAACTTTATTTTTAATTTTTTGAGGAACCTCCACACTGTTTCCCAAAGTTACTGTAGCAACTTGCATTCCCACCAACAGCATAAGAGGATTCCCTTTTCTCCACAACCTTTCCAAAATTTGCTGTTTCTTGCCTTGTCAATTTTTTGCCATTCTAATTGGTGTAAGGTTTCAATGTGGTTTTGATTTGAATTTTTCTAATGGCTCATAATGATGAACCATTTTTTATGTGTCTATTAACCATTCATATGTCTTCTTTTGAGAAGTGTCTGTTCATGTCTTCTGCCCATTTTTTGATTTGACTACTTATTTTTTTGGGTATTGAGTTTGAGAAGTTCTTTATAGATTTTGGCTATCAGCAAAGGAAACAATCAACAAACAAAGAGGCAACCCATGGAATGGGAGAAGATATTTGCAAATGACACTACAGACAAATGGCTGATATCCAGCTTTACCACTCTTAATGTAGAGTCCTGTGCCACAGAAAATCTAGCCAGATAGAATGAAGCTTCCAAACCAGCCCCAAGTACCTTGAAGACACTCTAGGCACAAACCTTGCTCCAAATGCAGACGTAATTGCTTTTTCTGGCAGAAGGGAAACAAATTTATGTAATGAGCTTGATTGCTTGAGTCTAGGCCATGCAAATATTCTAAGTAGGGGAAGTCATAAGATATCTGTTTTTCCACCTCAGAAGGCCATATAAAACAAGAATGGATTCTTGAGGAGCTCATTAATTGGAGGGCAGGGGATATGCTGCCTGCCTGAAACCCCATCAGGCCATGATGTGGGGGCCAGATAATGTTAAGAAGGCTCTTATGAAGTTACTTTTATTTATTTGTTATTTTCAAATTTAAATTCAATTAGCCAACATATAATACATCATTAGTTTCAGATGTAAAGTTCAGTAATTCACCAGTTGATGTAACATCCAGCGCTCATTACATCATGTGTCCTCTTTAATGCCTATCACCTAGTTACCAAGTCCCCTCACCTACCTTCCCTCCAGCAACCCTCAATTTCTTTACCAGAGTTTAGAGTCTCTCCTATGAGGTTCTTTTTAATAAATCCTCACTGAATAACCTGGTCATCTGCCAAGAATTGTGATAGTCACTGATGGGAAAGTAGGGATAAAAAAATTTACTAAAAGAACACAGAAACATATTTATAAAACAGAACAAACTGGTAGTTGTTAAAGGGGAGAGGAGTGAATATATGCACAAAATAAATGAAGATTAAGAAATACCAATTTCCAGTTATAAAATAAATAAGTCAGGGGTATGAAAAATACAGCATAGGGAATACAGTCAGTAATATTGTGGCCACATTGTGTGGTTACAAATGGTAAATACACTTATGGTGGTGAGCATTGTGTAATGTATAGAATTGCCAATTCACTGTGTTGTACACCTGAAACTGATATAACATGTATGCCAAATATACCTCAATAAAAAATGTGGAATTTAAGAAACAAAGCAAATGAGCAAAGGGGGGAAAAAGAGAGAGAGAGAAACCAAGAAGTGACCCTTAATTATAGAGAACAAACTGATGGTTACCAGAGGGGAGGTGGGGGGGAGGATGGGTTAAGCGGGTGATGGGGATTAAGGAATACACTCACTGTGATGTGCACCAGGTGTTATGTGGAAGTGCTGAATCACTATATTATACATCGAAACTAATATCACACTGTATGTTAGATAACTGAAATTTAAATAAAACTAAAGAAAAAGAGATATACCTTAGAGAATTCACATCAGGGAAGACATGACTGAGAGTCAAATTCTGACAAGTCTGGGATGATGGTTTCCTGTAGTAAGTGGTTTTTGATCTCGGTCTTGAAGAATGAGATGTTTAAGGATTTAGGAAAATAACTGCATGGAATGGTGGGAGCAGAGTTTCTTAGGTGAGAGTGGACATAATTCACTCCAGATGGAAGTGACTGCACAAGTGGCCTGATGAGTAGGGAAAATGGTTGTTTACAGAAGGCTGCCTAAGTTGTAATTGCCCCCTTAAATCAAGGAGCACCCTCTGCCAAAAGGTAAGATTCTAAGAGAGGCCATGAGGGCTCTCTTATATATATAAAGATATATGTATATCATTATATATATAAAGAACTCCAGAGTCCTCTCTCTCTCTCATATATACATATATATATGTGTATATATATATATATATATATACACACATATATCTTATACATATATAAAGATATATGCATATCTTTATATATATAAAGAACTCCAGAGTTCTTTATATGTACATATATAAAGAACTTTATATATACTTGACCAGGTGGTCTCTGCCTTTCCAGGCTTCTTAGCATGATTGTAGAGCATATATATGCTCTACAATATATACATATATAGTGGAGTGCATATATATATACATATATATGTACAGCATATATATATATAGTGGAGTATATATACTATACTATATATAGTAGAGTGCATATATATGCTCTACAATCATGCTAAGAAGCCTGGAAAGGCAGAGACCACCTGGTCAAGTATCTCCATTTAGCAGGTGAGAAAGCAGGGTCAGAGAAGGAAAAGGAATTGCTGAAGGTAACAGCAACTCTGAAGCAGAGCCAACACTGGAACCTAATCTTTCTGAATTCACTTTCAGGTTTGGAGGTTCTATGAATAAAAATTTGCAAAAGCATAATATGGTTAAAGACTACTTATGGAAATCATCTAGCTGAGTACTTGGCATATGATTGCTACTAAGCAGACTGACAGTGTATCATAGTGGTTAAGAACACATATCCTAAAGCTAAACTGTTTGTATTTGAATCCTGGCTCTGCCACTTTCTATTTGTGTAATTATGGGTTCTTGTACCTCAGTTTTGATGATTACTATGAGAATTAAATTATTAAATTATTTGCTATCTGTAAGGTGCTTAGCAAAGTGCCTGACATAATTATTACTATGTAAGTATCTGATAATAAATACATTTTTAAAGTTGCTTTTCCTTATCTACTATTGCTGCCACTCAAGGGACGATTTTGTAGGGAAACCACAGAGAAGTTCTACCTCATTTCTTTCCTATAACTGTGTTTAGTTCTCGCTCTTTTAAATACAGAAGCATAGAACATCAAAATGTTGAAGCTGGAGGAGCCCTTAAGAACCCTTCCAGGCCCTTTTTGGTTCAAAGAGCAGATAGGTGATATTACATAGGCTTAAGACAATGTGCTTTTTGTTAAAATGTCCAAGGTTCATGTTCCAGCTATTCTATATTCTATTACCTCTGTGTCTGGATTACCTTATTTATAAGAGAGGGATAAAAATAGTCTCTCTCATAAGGTGTGTGAGGATTAAATAATTGAATGCATATAATATAACACTTAGCTCATGACATCCCTATCAAAAGTGCTTGGTAAATGGTAGCTACTATTATTTTTTTTTTAATTTTTAATTTTTTATTTTTTTATTATTTTATTTTTTTTTGCAAAGATTAATAAGAGTTTATTTAAATACTAAGGTTGGTGACAGAATAGGTTTCACTTCTGATGTGTGGATCAGAATCTTTGTAAACATATATTTTTATCCCCAGGGGTACAGGTCTGTGAATCACCAGGTTTACACACTTCACAGCACTCACCAAAGCACATACCCTCCCCAATGTCCATTTAATTTTTTATTTTTTATAAACATATATTTTTATCCCCAGGGGTACAGGTCTGTGAATCACCAGGTTTACACACTTCACAGCACTCACCAAAGCACATACCCTCCCCAATGTCCATAATCCCACCCCCTTCTCCCAAACCCCCTCCCCCCAGCAACCCTCAGTTTGTTTTGTGAGATTAAGAGTCACTTATGGAGGAAGTGGTGATGCAACATGGAGGCTTAAGTGGGTAGGAGAAGAATAGCTACTATTATTTTTAACTGATATTATTCTCTTGGCTGTAGTAGTGAGTTGGGTAGAAAGCTGATGCTGAAGTGCATGCCTTTTAAATTCTGGCACTAAGATATTTATCCAAAGAAATACCCCAGGACACATATCCACATTTCCTTCCTGGCAACTCATTCTCCAGCTAACTGAAGGTGGAGACAGCTCCTCTTAGCATTCAGTTAGGTAATTACTGTGATGATCCAGCTCTTAGAGGATCCAGGAAATGAGGTTCCCAATCTACCTTTTAGGCCTTATCCTACAATAATTCATTTCCAAAGTGTTATACCATTTACAAAGTCTGTTCATCTCCATTATCTCATCCAGGTTAAAAAAAAAAAAACAGGCTGTGGGGGAGACCTGGGTGGCTCAGTTGGTTAAGCCACTGCCTTTGGCTCAGGTCATGATCCCAGGGTCCTGGGATCAAGTCCCGCATTGGGCTTCATGCTTGGTGAGGAACCTGCTTCTCTCCTTGCCTCTGCCTGCCACTCTGCCTGCTTGTGTGTACTCTCTCTCTCACAGACAAAGAAATGAATAAATAAAATCTAAACAAAACAAAACAGGCTGTGAGATGGTCAAAGATAAGTGTCTTTAGTTTACAAGTCAGAAATTGAAGCTCAGAGAAGTAAAGTGATTTGTCAAAATTGCAGCATATTATTAACAGGCAACTCCTAAACTCAGATCTTAGTCCAGTTCAGTGCTCTTTCTCAATGGGATCCTGATAAAATCCCCCAGTTTTAGACTATTTTTTTAATGCTAGAAAAATCCTGATTGTTTCATTTTATTTTTATTTATTTTTTTATTTCTTTTCAGCATAACAGAATCCATTGTTTTTGCACCACACCCAGTGCTCCATGCAATATGTGCCCTCCTTAATACCCTCCACCTGACTCCCCCAACCTCCCACCCCCCACCCTTTCAGAAACGTCAGTTTGTTTTTCAGAGTCCATAGTCTCTCATGGTTCACCTCCCCTTCCAATTTCCCTCAACTTCCATCTCCAAGATTTTATTTATCTATTGGACAAAGAGAGATCACAAGTATGCAGAGAGGCAGGCAGAGAAAGAGGGGGAAGCAGGCTCCCTGCTGAACAGAGAGCCCGGTGTGGGGCTCAATCCCAGGACCCTGGGATCATAACCTGAGCTGAAGGTAGAGATTTAACCCACTGAGCCACCCAGGCGCCCCCAAATCCCCAATTTTTAAATGAATGCTTAATTTTGGCCCTTAGCATGTCAAGTGGACCAGATAATATGTGAGTGTATAGGGAAGTGGGGTTTGGTAGAAAGAGAAATAGGAAACCTGGTCTAGACTTGGGAGTAAGGAAGGTTTGAACTTTGCTATCTAGACCAGAATCAAAGTAGGGGTAAAAATTACCTCCTTTTATTTCTAAAAAGGAGAGGAGTTTGGGTGAAAAGAACTGTGTGGCATGTGGAACGTGGCTCTGTAGACCAGAAGATACAGTCTATGACATAACGCTTAAAATAAGCCAAATCTTAAAGCAGCAACAACAGATCCCCTACCTTTGGAGAAGTCTAAGTATAGGTATTGGGAATCTTTGGTGAGTCAGTGAAAACCTCAGCCCTCTTTTACCCTCTGCTTTGTCAGCTGTATATCCAGCAACCTCATATTTTATCCAGCTCTCTGTCATTTTCCTGAGGTTGAATTGGTTGGTACTGAAGGATCAAGTGTTCTGGACTGAAAGATTAAAGGGGCTAGACTGGTGTTTCCACACAACCATAATACCTTGGCAAATTAAAGATTAAGAGAAATCCTCCACACATCTTTTAGATCAACCCCAAAGCAGGAAGAAGTTACATTTTCCTCCTACCCTTTGCTTGATGTCCTCTGTCAATCATGTCCTGTCTTTAACAGGTTAGTTTTAAAAAATGGCACATTGGGGAATGTTTACTCTGGTGCAATCTGAGTCAAGCAAACCAGATTCTGCTTCCTAGGAGGAGGCTTCTGAGTGGGCCGGGTAATCCTCACTTGGCAATCTACTTTGCCTTTGGACATGCCTCTATAGCTCCAGGAGCGGGAAGGAATGAGCTGTGTGCTGAATTTTGCCTGAAGCTAGGCACAGAATTCAGAAAATTCTCAGTGTCATGGAATGGTTGTGCAGAGCAAAGTTAACCTCACAGAGGTTGGATCCATAAGAATTACTGTTGTATAATACAAAAGAATAGACCCAAGCTAGTCTTTTAACTATAGCATTCAAGTTTTCCTTATATTTTGGACATCCTTCTACTCAGTCTAGACTTTCATTTATAAGCCTACTAAAAGTTTAGTCAATCAAGAAAAGCCAATCATTCTGATATCCTCTTTGTAATGGTACATCAATGCAGTGAGGGATCATCCCACTGAGGCCAATTAGGAAGGCTTCACTTATTTAAAAGCCCCCAAGTTCCCTGTTGTTTTGGAAGATGGGAATGACATTTGTGGATAAATTAGCTTGGCCAAAATTCCTTAGAAAGATATCTGCATTATTGACTTCCATTGAATAATGTGAGATGAGTTCTCATCCATCATGATTCTGACCTTAAGCCCGAGTATCATCCAGGCTTAAAGTGATGGCACATGGAGAAGTGTTGAACCCCTGATCCCAGATCAGAAAACACATGGTTCACCTTAGGCAAAGTAAGTACAAAAAGGCTTAAATGTCCACATTCCTCCAATGCCTTCAGTCCCAAGCCTCATTAAATAAAAACACCATGACTTGCTCCCAGTAGTGACCAGAAAATAATTTTGCAGAGGGAGGATTATTAGGTGGGAAGGGACAGTGGTTCAAGCATCTCCAACACGTCTTCTGGAAAGTTGTCTCTCACTTTAGTTATTTATCCCGAGTATTCCTCAGCTTAAGCCTTGGAAGTGTCCAGGTTTTTATCCTTTAGAAAAAGTTTTATTTTATCAAGGAAAAGGAGTAGTGGTAGGTAGTAGGTAAACCCATCAAGAGAGAAGAATGGACACATCAAGAGCTATTGATACACTCTCTGGATTTTTTAGACCATGTCACTTAAGATACAGGAGATGGTAGAATTACTTTATATGGAATTTGTGTATTACATGTATTGCTGATGTACAGCTGATGTGTTCTGCTAGTCTTTTTGGGGTCTAGGCTTTGTCAGCCAATTGGTGGCATACAAGGGGTAACATTTTTATTTTCACTACTTCTCTCTGCCCCTCTTGAAGGTCAGAATCTTGGCCTGTAGCAGACATGAGTTGTGCAATTCAGGAAAGGAAAATAGAAAGCTCATATGATTGCTCTGAATTATTGTGTGCCTCATCCATTTCTACATTCCAAGTGCCTAGAACAGTCTTTGGCATATAGTAGATGCTCAGAAAATGTTTATTGTTTAAATAGATGTTTAAATAAATATTTCTCAGAGCTGACCCTGCCAAGGACAAAAGATTTATCTTTTCTTAGAGTAACTTCCTACTTCTACCTCAATCTTTCATATGCCAGTCTTTCCATTTGTCACAAAGAAGAGAGGACTCATGGATAAGGATAGAGAAAGACATGGATGGGCCGTAATGGAGTCCAACTCAGAATAATTCAGATAGTTAATTAGATCATTTGAAGAGTCCAAATTTACTGCTAGTAGAAAGCAAAACAAAACTATAATTTGTAATTCAGTTTATACTTTTCTCTTCCCTAAAACCTTAAATAGGAGGAAAATACCAATCTTGAAATTTTGCATATAGAGCCCGCATTCCCCAGGTTTTTTTGCCCAAAGTTTAACAACACAAACTTGGAGTCTGATTGACTCTTCAGCCAAGTCTTGCAGGCATCTAAAGGATTTTGTAAAGGGTTGATTGCATAGAATGATAAAATGTCGAAGCTGAAGAGGAACTTGGAAACAGAGCCTAACCTCTTCCTTTTATAGATACAGACACTGAGACCTAAAAAGTGGTGACATTGGAAACTTGATGTGCTGACCTCCAGGCTAGGGTTCTTCACATGATATTACATGATTTTCTTATTTTTTCAGTGTTGGTAAATTCTAAGACTCCTATTGCCACCACTACAAATTTATATAATGCAGTTCCCTGGATTGGAAACACCATGTGTATGGTAGAGAAAAAAACAAACAATGAAAAAACAAACCTCTGTCACTTTTGAGAACTGTGTTGACTGCAAATTTTAGGTTCATTCTGGCCCAGCATGTGCTAATGGTGTGCTCCTATGGAAGGGCCAGAACCCTCAGGTTCTGTCACTTCCCCTACTCAGCTGAGCCAGGTGTGCTAGGGCATGTTTGCACAGCATCCTTTCCCACATATTTTGTTGGAACAGGGGCCACAGGCCAACTACATGTTGATGATGTTATACAGAATAAATAGGGCTCCCAGGTCCTGGACTGGGAAGAAGTAAAGCCAGATTGAAAGGAAACCAGGCTGTGGGGAAATAAATAGTGTAATTACAGATGAGAAAAGAGCCTTAGAGCAAATAAGAGTACTGGGCTTATAAGACCTTTATTTCTGATCTTGACTTTGTCTCTGTTGGCCATCCTTTGTCAAGTCATTTAACCTCTCTGACCTCAGTTTTCTCATCTGTAAAACAGGGATAATTAGATCAGGTTCAACTATTTTAATGAAACCATCAAAGTTGTTTGAAATTGACAGTATTATGAAAAATCTTTTTGTGACCAGACTTGTATTTTTTAATTCCTTGTATCAAGTAGCTCTAGTAGAAGATATCACTAATTTTATTCAGATAAATGTAAGAAAGGAAGCATGGGGTGGTTAAAGAATGGTTGTATGCTTCCTTTAAATCTAACTATAGTTTCCTGAAACAGTGGTTTTCAAACAAACTGGTCTTCATATTGTCTGATCAGAATCATCAGGGAAGTGTTGTAAAAAATCCATATGCTTGGGCTCCATCTTGAACTTGAGGTTAAGAATTGAAGGGAAAAGAAAGTATGAGTTAGGCAGGGCATCTGTAATTTTAAGAAAGAATCCCCAGAACATTCTCATAATCAACCAAATTTGAAAACTACTGATGTGGTATAACAAAGTAGTGAGGTAGAGTAGAAAAAGTCCAAACTCTAAATCCAGAGAGACTGATTTCAGATATTGACCTGGAGCAAATCACTTCCCTTCTCAGAGCCTTCATTTTCTCATCTGTAAAATAGAGATATCTACCTCTTCAGGTTACTGTGGGAATTAAAGGAAATGATGCAGGTAATGTAGTATGCACACTTAGTTACTTTTAGTAGGCACTCAAGGGTGTTCTTTTTTCCTCTTTGGCCTGTTTTGTTGTAAACTCCTATCTGTTTGGTTTATTCTGCATGCCTCCCAGGACTGCAGGTTGAGAGGATGGAGAACTGTGAGAAAAAGGAGCTACTTAATAACTGCTTTGTGATTGTTTTAGAGATCTTTAAAGGGAAGTTTATTGAGAGGGTATAAAAGTCCTAACACAGAAGGGATGAACCTAAAAGACATAAATAAACATAAATGAATCCATAAATGAGACTTCATTAGTGTAATTCGGCTACTCTACTTTGTTTTAGTTCCCTTATCAATTGGCTCTCTCATAACTTCAACTTTAACACAATGCTGTGTAACTTTCCTACTCCAACTTAACCTGGTGACTTTTGGTCCTATCTCCTGCTACTAGTTATTTCTTTCTTATATCTTTTAGTTCAAATAAGAGAGCAACAAAATGAATCTGATTGGCTCAGCTAATTTTTTGTGACAAGCCTAACAGGTCATGAATTCCAGGCGTAAGATTGATTGGTCTCAAGTCAGAATCAATCAGGGTGGGGTCTTCTAGAATATAGCATGGTGACCTAGGCTTTAGGAACAGTTTATTTTAGAAGGAGATATGGTTTAGACAGGCAACATAACACAGGATTGGCATAACATTTTGCTCTGGGGTTGAAGAACTGAACAAATATGAGCAGGAATTTTTGCAGTGGATGATGTGTACTGATTGTGTAGGTAATGCCATGTTATCTCTGCTTTGGACAGTTGTGTAGGTAACCGATAGTAGGTTTAATTATTTGCTGGACAACCTTTAGCCATACATTCTCTGAACTTTGGATCTCAACCAGTGGCAATGATGATAAGGAGAATGTCTACATAATGGAAACTTATTTCCTGCCTGTACTACATAATTACCCACAATGTTTAAGACAATATATTAATTTCATTGTCTTCTTTGAGTTTCAAAACAGCACTATGTGAAAGATGACTAGTTCTCTTTACAGGTGAAGAAACTAAGATAAGAAAACAAGCATCTGACAGTTAAGAGGTGGGAGTCACACCTGATCTGTTTGCTTCTTTATTCTATACTGTCACCATTGTACATAAGCTTTGATCTTCTTCACTATAAATTCAAGAAGATATAATAAAGTATGCCACTTAATTTTACAGGTGGAGACACTGGGATGTAATAAGTCACCTGGACTAGGTCTATACTGACAAACTGAGGCAGACAATTGGGTAATTTTTCAGGATAATTCAGGTGAAATTCCTGCTTTCACTAAGGTGCATACCAAAAGGGAGAGGTGATCCAGAAGAACTTTGCTACTCTTTGAAAATATTTTTTTACTTATGCAAACCTAGTTTTCAAAAAGCTCTTACCTGGGTTGGCTCACATGTGCTTTATAACAGCCCTGCAAAGCTGCTTTATAACTTCTATTTTTGAAATGAAGAAAATAGAGTCCATATGTCTTTCTTGTTAAACACGGATTGCTGGGTCATACTCCCAAAGATTTTGATCAGTAGGTTTGGGTGGGGGTAGAAAATTTGTATTTTAAACAAGTTCTTAGGTAATGCAGCTGGTTCATGAAGCCACAATTTAAGAACCCCTGTTATAGGCAAATAATTTGTTTAATGATTGGTTTATGGTATCAAACTTTCAGGCCACTAAGATGAAACAGTTAATGAAACTTGGATATTTGAGGCCTTTTAAGTCTCTGTTAGCTGATGTCACACATTACCTTTACTGCCTCCATTGGCCATAGAAGAGAGTGATGAGGGCATAGAACTCAGAGTCAGACTGATTTGGTATATCCTCATAGCTATGTAATTTCAAGGAAGTCATGTGTCCTCTATATACCTCAGTTTCTTCATTTCTAAAATGGTGGTAATGAAGCAACTTCATAGAACTGTTTGTTGGGGAACTCACATAAACCAAAGCATACAACAGCTTTTTGAAGCCTGGAAGGTTGTACAAGTTGAAAAACATTAAAATTCTTCTGGATCAATTCCCCTTGGTATTTCAAGATCCTTGGATGCCTGGACGTTTGTTGCAAAATGTGGTAGTCAGGCAGGTCTGCAAGTGGCTATGCAGAAGCCAATCTGGACTCTGTAGGTGTTTATTTACCCTTATTGACACTACCTAAAAATCCTTTAAATCAATGTTTCTAATAATCAAACTGCTTTTGTTCTTAGATCCAAAGAAATGCAGATGGACCTCACAGTTCTTACCACCCAATCTTCATCCTTAGAAGACTGGGTATTTGAAGAAAATTAGCAGTTTCTTAAGAGACAGGCAGTGGATAAAACTTTATGCAATGTGCCAAGATGTTCTCTACTAGAGATTCTTTTTTTTTTTTTGGGAGAAGTTACCAAACTGGGAGTCAGGGAAGCTAGATTACATATCATGTTCTGCATCTGACTCACTGTGTAAATGTGTATAAATCACTCCTGCCCTCTAGGCTTCAATATTTTGTCTCTAACAATGAATAGGTACTCAGATTCATTCGTCTTTAAGGGCCCTTCAAGACCTGAATTCTAGGATCATTAAGACAACAGACCTTGCTCCTAGTCTTGGCTGTATGTGGTGTTGGGACAACACTACTCATCTCTGAACTTAGTTTTGTCACCTATAACCTTGAGAACAATTATAAATCATGCCCTAACTTCCTCCTAATGTTTACATTAAAGAATCAAATGTAAAGTATTCCAAAGTAATTTGGATATTTTACGTGAAAAATATCCAGAATATATGAAAAACTTGTATAAATCAGCAACTAATGAACTGATTAAAAATGAGCAAAGGATTTGAATAAATATTTCTGCAAAGATATACAAATGGCTAATAATAATAAGCACATCAAAAGATGCACATTATTAATAATTAAGAAAATGAAATCAAAACCACAGTGAAATACCATCTCACACCCATTAGAATAGGTACTCTAAAAATCAGAAAATAAAAAGTGTTGGCAAGGATGTGGAAAAATTGGAATCCTTTTGCAACTGTTGGTGATATTGTAGAATGTTGCAGTTACTACCAAAAACAGTTCTCAAAAAAATAAATAAATTACAATATAATTCACAAATTCCAATTCTGGACATATATCCCAAAGAATCAAAAACAGGGTCTTAAGGAGATATTTGCACACACTTTTCAATAACAGCATTATTCACAATAGCCAAGAGGTGGAAACAACACAAGTGTCCATTGATGGATGAATGAATAAATGGATAAAACAACTTTTGTATATACATACAATGGAACATTATTTAATCTTTAAAAAGGAAGAAAAAATTGACACATGCTACAGCATGGATAAACATTCATGACATTATGCTAAATAAATAAGTCAGTTACCAAAAAAGACAAATACCATATGATTCTACTTATATAAAGTCCCTAGATTAGTCATATTCATAGGAGCAACAAACAGAGTAGAGGTTACCAGAGACAGGGGGAGGAGGGAATAAGTAGTAACTATTAATAAGTAGAAACTACTGCAGAGTTTCAGTTCTTCAAGATGAAAAAAATTCTACAACTGAATGTTGGTGATTGTTGTGTTGTGCAATGTAAATGTACTTAATAACATTGAAACATACACTTAAAATGGTTAAGATGGTAAATTCTGTGTTATGTGTATTTTACCATAGGAAAAATGAAAATTTCTTTCAAAACTGAAGAATTTTAAAAACTTTAGGAATCTAGTGGGAAGTGGTTCAAGATGGCAGCACAGAAAGATATAAGAGAAGTAAAGGAAGTGAATTAGGGGAAACTGGAGGGGGTGATAAACCATGAGAGACTGTGGACTTTGAGAAACAAACTGAGGGTTTTAGAGGGGAGGTGGTGGGGAGATGGGTGAACCTGGTGGTGGGTATTAAGGAGGGCATGCATTGCATGTAGTACATAAGGAAGGCATGTAGTACATTAACAATGAATCTTGGAACACTGAAAAAATAAAATAAAATAAAGGAAGACACAGAACTCACCTCCTCCCATGAACACAAATATACAAATACATAGAAATAATTTCTTCTGGAAAAGACCTGAAAAGATGGATGCACATGCCCTCAACAACAAAGGATAAAAGGACAGCATCAAAATGGGTAGGAGAGGTAGAGATATACTCTCACCAAAAACAAAGAAACCAACAAACAAAAAAATCACCACAGGTATAGCAATCCATGATAGGGAGGAATCTTATAAATATGGAACTTTTCCCTAAGAAACAAGAAGTCTGTGCTTCACATCAGGCACCAAATCAATAAATCCTACACAAACCATCTGTTCCAAATTATCTGCCTTTGAAAACTAATGGAGATTATAACCCGGAACTCCATTGAACTGTAGGGAATAGAGAATCTTTTTTTAAAGGGTTCACTCACAGACTTGCCCACCCTGAAACCCTGAGACCAAATCTCCACTTTGAAAACAGCCTGAATCATATGTGAAGGAGACCAGTTTATTAATATTAAAATTACATGTTGGAGAGGCAGAAATATTTTGGGACTCACTCTGGAGAGAGAGACATTAGTGAGTGTCATTCTTGTGATCTCATTCTTACTTTCTAATACTGGCAATAGTGGGTGCTATTTTGTAACCCTCCCTCTAACCTGTTAGCAATGGAGGGTGTGCCCCACTGAAGAACCCACTCATGCCCAAACTGCGAACATTTCCCACAGCTGGGCAAGGTGAGAGCCCCACCCACACCATGCCAATGTCACATACCACAGTTGTGGTGGGCAAGAGCCTTACCCAACCTTCTACCACAACCATGGTTCCACCAAAGGAGATGGGCACATGTAGCTCACATTGATGATGACTTTTGAGCACCTGACTCTAATGACTGGAGGAGATAAGTCTTTCTGAGCCCCATGGGTCATATATATAAGGCCCTTTCAAGACTGGGAGAGATAGTTGAATTTTTTAATGCACACAAACACCAAGAGCCAAGCAAAATGAGGAGACAGAGGAATAGGTTTCAGATGAAAGAATGAGATAAAAATCTCAAAAAAGTCCTTAGTGAAACATAGATAAGCAATCTACCTGATAAAGAGTTCAAGGTAATGGTCCTAAAGATGCTTACTAAACTTGGGGTAAGAATGGACAAACACAGTAAGAACTTCAAAAAAAGATATAAAATAGAAGAAAAGAAAATACTAAAAAGAAGTCATACAGCTGAAGAATATAATAACTAAAGAGAAAAAAAAACACTCCAGAGGCCTTAACAGCATATTGGATGAAGCAGAAGAATAGATCAATGAGCTGGGCAACAAAATAATGAAACTCCCCAAGGCAGAACTGCAGCAAGAAAAACAAAACAAAACAAAACAAAACAAAACATAATAAGTTGACGATACCTTAAAGGACCTTTGGGATAACATCAACTGAAATTACATTCATGTTACAAGGGTCCCAGAAGGAGAAGAGAAAATGAGCCAGAAAACTTTTTAAAAGAAATAGTGGCTGTAAAGTTACTTCCTCTGGGGGAAGAAATAGGCATCCAGGTCCAGGAAGCCCACAGATTTACAAATATGATAAATCTTAAGAGATCCACACCTACACACATTATAATTGGAATGGTAAAAGTCAAAGATTAAGAGACCATCTTAAAAGCAACAAAACAAAACAAAACAAAACAAAACACCACTACTTCCACCACCATCACCAACAACTTGTTAATACAAGGGAAAACCATAGGGCTCTCAGCAGATTTTTCACCACAAACTTTGCAGTCCAGAAGAGAGTGCATGACCTATTATTCAAAATGCTGAAAAGAAAAAAAAAAAATCCAACCAAGTATTCCCTGCCTGGCAAAGTTGAAGAAGAGATTGAGTTTTTCAGATAAGAAAACACTAAAGGAGTTCATCAGCACTAAAACAGCATTACAAGAAATGTGAAAGGAACTTTGTGAAGCTGAAAATAATGGCATCAATTAATAACAAAAAACTACAAGAGTAAAAATCTCACTGGAAGAGATAAATATATAGTTAAGATAGTGGATGAATCACTTAAATAAAACAAGTATAGGGTGCCTGGGTGACTCATTTGGTTAAACAGCTGCCTTCAGCTCAGGTCATGATCCTGGGGTCCCAGGATCAAGCCCAGCATCAGGCTCCCTATTTCGAGGGGAGTCTGCTTCTCCCTCTGACCCTTCCCTCTCTTTCTGCTCTCTCTCTCAAATAAATAAATAAATAAATAAAATCTTTAAAAAAGAGAACTATTAAAAATAGTAAACTAAACCAAGTATAAATGTTAAAAGGCAAAAGTAGTGAAATTAACTAAATTATTATTAATTAAGAGATGCACAAATTAAAAACATCAAAAACTAATGATGTACTGTATGGCGACTAACATAATATAATAATAAAAAAGAAAATTCAAAAATACATAAAATTAGGACAGATGCCATTAAATACTACATCTATAAGTCAAAAAACATGTAAAATATGACAATAATATAAACTGTGAAAGAGGTAGTAAAAATGTACTATTTTGGAATGTGTTCAAATTTAAGTTCCTATGAACTTAAAACTGACCATTACATAATAGAGTGTATGTAAACCTCATGGTAACTACAGAGGAAAAACTTACAGTAAATACACAATAGAAAATGAGAAAGGAATGTAAACATAATACTAAAGGAGACTATCAAACTACAAGGGAATAGGGAAAACAAACAAACAAAAAAACCAAGCAGACTGGAACTACAGAAAAAACAAACAAACAAAAAAAACAATAAACAAAAGTCAGTAAGTACATAGCTATGAATAATTACTTTAAGTGAAAATGGATTAAGTTCTCCAATTAAAAGACATCAAGTAGCTAAATGTATTAAAAAATAAGACCTATCTATATGCTTCCCACCAGAGGAAGGACACACACAGCCTGAAAGTAAAGAAATGGAGAAAATATTCCATAGAAATAGAAATAAAAAGGAATTTGGTGAGGCCATCTTCATACCAGAAAAAAGTAGACCTTTTTTTTTCTTTTTTTAAAAATTTAAATTCAATTAGCCACAATATAGTGGTACATCATGTGTCAGATATAGAGTTCAATAATTCATCAGCTGCATATAATACCCAGTCCTCATCATCGCATGTGTCCTCCTTAATACCTATCACCCAGTTACCCCATCCCGTGCCCTCCCCTTTAGTAACAGTCAGCTTCTCTCCCATAGTTAAGCATTTCTCATGGTTTTTCTCTCTCCATGACTTCTTCCCATTCCATTATCCCTCCCTTCCCCTATGATCCTCTGTGCTGTTTCTTATATTTCTCATATAAGTGAAACCATATGATATTTGTCTTTCTCTGATTGACTTCTCTGTTCAGAATAGATTTTAAAACGTAGACTATAATAAAAGACAAAGAATAGTATTACATAATGATAATAGGGTCAATCCAGCAAGAAAATAAAACAATAATATATATGTGCACTCAATATAGGAACACCAATATGTATAAAGCAAATATTAATAAACCTAATGGGAAAAATTGACAGTGATACAATAATAGTAGGGAACTTTAGAACCTTATTAAATCAATGGGTAGAGCATCCAGATAGAAAATCGATAAGGAAGCATCAGCCTTAAACAACACATTAGACCAAATAGTCTTAAAAACTTATACAAAACATTACATTCAAAATAGCAGAGTATACATTCTTTTCAAGTGCACATGGAACAATAGGATAGATCATGGGTTAGCCATAAAATAAATATCAACACATTTAAGAGACTGAAATCATATCACCTATCTTTTCTGACCATAGTAGTATGAAATTAGAAAATCATTACAAGTAGAAAAAAACACAAAAATCTTGAGATTAAACAACATGCAACTGAACAAGTTGCAAGTTTCTTCATTGAAAAAAATAAAAGAACACTTTTTAAAAACACCTATAAATGAGAACAGAAGTATGACATCAAAACCTATGGGTTGTAGCAAAATCATCCTTTGTTAGAAGTTTATAGCAATAATGTCTGGCCTCAAAAACAAAAACAAAAACAAAAAACTCAAATGAAGAACATAACTTCACACCTAAGGTAACTAGAAAAAGAATGATTTTGATGAAGTCCCAAAAGTTCATTTTCACTTTCATTTCCTTTGCCTTTGGAGACATATCTTGAAAGAAGGTGCTGTGGTTAATATTGAGTCAAAAGCTTCTGCACAGCAAAGGAAACAGTCAAGAAAACAAAGAGGCAACCACGGAATGGGAGAAGATATTTGCAAATGACAGTACAGACAAAAGGTTGATATCCAGGATCTATAAAGAACTCCTCAAATTCAACACACACAAAACAGACAATCATATTAAAAAATGGGGCAGAAGATATGAACAGACACTTCTCCAATGAAGACATACAAATGGCTATCAGACACATGAAAAAAAAATGTTCATCATCACTAGCCATCAGGGAGATTCAAATTAAAACCACATTGAGATATCACCTTACACCAGTTAGAATGGCCAAAATTAACAAGACAGGAAACAACATGTGTTGGAGGGGATGGGGAGAAAGGGGAACCCTCTTCCACTGTTGGTGGGAATGCAGGTTGGTGCAGCCTCTTTGGAGAACAGTGTGGAGATTCCTCAAGAAATTAAAAATAGAACTTCTCTATGACCCTGCCACTGTGCTACTGGGTATTTACCCCAAAGATACAGATGTAGTGAAAAGAAGGGCCATCTGTACCCCAATGTTTTTAGCAGCAATGGCCATGGTCGCCAAACTGTGGAAAGAACCAAGATTCCCTTCAATGGACGAATGGATAAGGAAGATGTGGTCCATATACACGATGGAGTATTATGCCTCCATCAGAAAGGACAAATACCCAACTTTTGTAGCAACATGGACGGGACTGGAAGAGATTATGCTGAGTGAAATCAGTCAAGCAGAGAGAGTCAATTATCATAAGGTTTCACTTATTTGTGGAGCATAACAAATAGCATGGAGGACATGGGGAGATAGAGAGGAGAAGAGAGTTGGGGGAAATTGGAAGGGGAGGTGAACCATGAGAGACTCTGGACTCTGAAAAACAATCTGAGGTTTTGAAGGGGCAGGGGGTGGGAGGTTGGGGTACCAGGTGGTGGATATTATAGAGGGCACAGATTGCATGGAGCACTGGGTGTGGTGCAAAAATAATGAATACTGTTGTGCTGAAAATAAAAAATAAATTAAAAAAAGAAAAAAAAAGGAAAAAAAATGAACAAAACACAAAGTTAGTAGAAGGGAAAAAAAAATGATCCAGATCAGAGAAGATGTAATGAAATAAAGACCAAAAAGACAATGGAAAAGATAAAAAAAAACAAGAGCTGGTTTTTAGAAAATATTAGCAAAATTGACCACCCTTTAGTTAAATTCACCAAGAATAGAGAGAAGGCTCAAATAAGTAAAATTTGATGAAAGAGATGTTACAGATGTAGAAAGGATAATAAGAAACTCTTATGAACAATTATACACTAACAAATTGGACAATTTAGAAGTAGATAAGTTTCTAGAAACATATCTTGTAATACTGAATCAAGAAGAAGGAGAATATCTGAATAGATCAGTTTCTAGTAAGGAGATTAAATCTGTAATCAAAAACTCTTAACAAATGGAATCCCAAACCAGGTGGTTTTATTGGTGAATTCTACCAAGCATTCAAAAACAGATTTAATAGCTATCTTTCTCAAATTCTTAAAAAAAATAAAGTGGAGGGATGGCTTCCAAAATAATTTTACAAGGCTATTACCAAAACCGGACAAGCACAACACACACAAAAAGGAAAATTATAGGGCAATATCTCTGATGAATATAAATTTAAAAACCTCAATCAAATATTAATAAACTGAATTCAACAATGCATTAAACAAAACACATACCATAATCAATTGGAATGTATTCAGTGAGGCTAAGATGGCTCAACATCTGCAAATTAATTAACTTGATGCACCAAATTAACAAAATGTAACATAAAAACCATATAATCATGATAGTAGATGTATAGACAGCATTTGACAAAATTTGACCTTAATTTATGATAAAAAAATCTCTACAACCTGGGTATAGAAGGAATATACATTAACATAATAAAGTCCAAACATTACAAATCCACAGCTAACATCATATTCAATGGTAAAAACTGAAGGCTTTTCCTGTAAGGTCAAAAACAAGACAAGAAAGCCCAATATTACCACTTTTCCCCAATACGTTATTGGAAATCCTAGCAACAGCAATAAGGCAAGAGAAATAAATAAATGACAACCAAATTAGAAAGGAAAAGTAAAATTGGCACTATTTGCAAATGACATGATACTATGTAAAGAAAATCCTAGTCTCCACCAAAAGATGTTTGAACTAATGCACAAACTCAATAAAGTTGCAGGTGACAAAACCAATATGCAGAAATCTGCAGTATCTCTATAAACTAATAAACTATCAGAAAGAGAAATTAATAAATAAATTCATTTATCATTATATCACAAGGAATTAAATAACTAGAAATAAATTTAACCAAAGAGGTGAAAGACCTGTACACTAAAAACTGTAAGACATTATTAAGTGAAATTGAAGAAGGCACAAGCAAATGGAAATATATTTCATATCAATGAATTGGAAGAATTAACACTGTTAAAATGTCTATGCTATCTAAAGCAATCTATAGATTCAATGCAATTCCTGTCAAAATTCCAAAGGCATTTTTCAGAAAACCAGAACAAATAATACTAAAATTTGCATAGAATCCCAGAAGATCCCAAATAGCCAAAACAATCTCTTTTTTTTTAAATATTTTATTTATTTGACAGAGAGAGAGATCACAAGTAGGCAGAGAGGCAGGCAATGAGAGAGGGGAAAGCAGGCTCCCTGCTGAGCAGAGAGCCCGATATGGGGCTCGATCCCAGGACCCTGAGATCATGACCTGAGCTGAAGGCAGAGGTTTTTCCCACTGAGCCACCCAGGTGCCCCTAGCCAAAACAATCTTAAGGAAGAACAAAGCTGAAAGTACTAGTCTATCTGACTTTGAACTATACTACAAACTTATAGTAATCAAAACAGCATAATATTGTCATGAATGCAGACACATGGATCAATGGAACAGAACTAAAAGCCCCTAAATAAACCCACACATATATGGACAATTAATTTATGGCAAAAGAGCCAAGAATATACAATGGAAAGAGCCCAGTCTCTCATATAAATGGTGCTGGGAAATTTTGGACTTGGAAAATAATTTAACCAGACCACTACTAAAAGAATGTGATATCTCTTTGTAGTCTTGATTTGCACTTTCTTAATGGTAAGTGATGTCTTTCAAGTCATTTCACATCTGTTGTACATCTGTATATCTCCTTTAGAGAACTATATTTTTATATATTCTGCCCATTTTTAATTGGATTATTCATTTCATGGGTGTTGAGTCATATAAGTTCTTTATGTTTTTCAGAAAATAACCCTTTATCAGATACATATTTTGAAATATCTTCTTCCATTCCATAGGTTGTTGTCTAGTCTTGTTGATTGTTTCCTTCATTGTGCCAAAGCCTTTTATTTTGATGAAGTCCAAATAGTCTATTTTTGCTTTTGTTTCCCTTGTCTCAGGAGAAATAGCCAGTGAGAAGTTGTTATGGCTGATGTCAAAAGATTACTGCTTGGGCTCCTGGGTGGCTCAGTGGAGTAAAGCCTCTGCCTTATGCTCACGTCATGATCCTGATGTGGGATCAAGCCCTGCATCAGGCTCTCTGCTCAGCAGGGAGCCTGCTTCCTCCTCCCTCTCTCTCTGCCTGCGTCTCTGCCTACTTGTGATCTCTGTCTGTCAAATAAATAAGTAAAAATCTTAAAAAAAGATTATTGTCTGTGTTCTCTAGGATTTTGATGTTTATCTGTCTCACATTTAGGTCGGTCATCTATTTTGAATTTATTTTTGCATATGGTGTAAAAAAGTGGTCCAGGTTTATTCTTTTGCATATTGCTGTTCACTTTTCATGAAGACACTGTCTTTTTATTGGATATTCTTTCCTACAATGTTGAAAATTAATTGGTCATATAATTGTGGGTTTATTTCTAGGTTTTATATACTGCTTTATTGTTCTATGTGTCTATTTTTATGCCAGCACCATATGGTTTTGATCTTCAATGTCTTTCATCAGTGTTTTATATTTTTCAGAGTAAAGGTCTTTCATCTCTTTGGTTAAGTTTATTCCTAGGCATCTTATTGTTTTTGGTGCAATTGTATGTGGGACTGATTCCTTTATTTCTATTTCTGCTGTTTCATTACTGGTATATGGAAATGCAAAATATTTCTGTACATTGATTTTGTATCCTGGGACTCTACTGAATTTATCAGTTATAGCATTATTTCATGGAGCAACCTAAGTTATTTATTTAAACTATCTCCTGCCATAAGCAAAGAGATGAAATATCAGTATACTGGTCATCACTTGATCCAAGAAGGAAGGTGAGTTTAAATTCCCATATATTTTTTCTGGTCCCTGTTCAGAGTTATGGGCCAATCCAGTGCTGTAGTCCCCCTTGGATAGTGGTCCAGGTTCTTTTTATTCATCTGCATAGCCAGTCAGAAGTGGATTCTTATGAGAGTTATGGAATAAGGTATGATTACCCTCTCCCCAGGGAAAAGATTTGTATCTGATGCAGGGGTACTGGTAGCAATAAACGTGGCCTCAAAGATCCAGCAGTTTTTGGTGGAGACTTTTGAGTTTTCTATGCAGACTATCATGTCTTCTGCAAATAGTGGAAGTTGTACTTATTCCTTGCTTTTTTGGAAGAATAGATATTAACTCTTCTTTAAATATGTGGTAGGGCTCCTGGGTGACTCAGTGGGTTAAGCTTCTGCTTTCAGCTTGGGTCATGATCCCAGGGTCCTAGCATCAAACCTCACATCATGCTCTCTCCTCAGTGGGGACCCTGTTTCTCCCTCTCCTTCTGCTGCTCATCCAGCTTATGCTCTCTTACTCTTGCTCTCTCTTAAGTAAATAAATAAAATATTTATTATTACTTCCATGAGCAGGAGACTTAACTGGATTATGTTGAGTGAAATACCTCAAACAGAGAAAGTCAATTATCCTATGGTTTCACTTACTTGTGTAGCATAAGGAATGACATGGAGGACATTAGCAGAAGGAAAGGAAAAGTGAATTGGAGGAAATAGGAGAAGGAGACAAACCATGGGAGACTGTGGACTCTGAGAAACAAACTGAGGGTTTTGGAAGGGAGTGGGTCAGGGGATGGGTGAGCCTGGTGTTGGGTATTAAGAAGGGCATGTATTACATGGAGCACTGCATATGGTGCATAAACAATGTATCTTGGAACACTGAAAAAATAAAATAAATTTAAAAAGAATACTTCAAAAATCAATGATAAATAGTCCTTAAAGAAGAGAGAGGGAAAAATATGTTATCTACAAGCAAGAATAGAAACTCCATCAGACTTCTCAGAAACCATACAAGAAAGAAGAGTGGAGTGAAATATCTGAAATATTGAAATATTTGAAGTATTGAAAGACAAAACCCACCAAACTCTAGAATTTTGTACCCAATAGAATTATCCCTCAAAAGTAAGGAAAAATAAAGACTTTCTTTTTTTTTTTTAAAGATTTTATTTATTTATTTGACAGAGAGAAATCACAAGTAGATGGAGAGGCAGGCAGAGAGAGAGAGAGAGAGAGAGAGAGGGAAGCAGGCTCCCTGCTGAGCAGAGAGCCCGATGCGGGACTCGATCCCAGGACCCTGAGATCATGACCCGAGCCGAAGGCAGCGGCTTAACCCACTGAACCACCCAGGCGCCCAAAATAAAGACTTTCTAAGATAAAAACAACCCAAGAGAATTTTCTGCCAATACATCTGCCATGTAAGCTATGTTAGAAAAAGTTTTTAAGGGAGAAGTAAAGTGGTGTATCAGAAACTTGAATCTACACAGAGGAATAACATTTGAAAAGGAATAAATGAAGATAGAATCAAATATTTTACTTTTCTATTCATTTTTTAGGTAATGAATACCCACCATTTGCATCAATATGGATGGAACTGGGGGAGATCATGCTAAGTGAAGTAAGTCAAGCAGAGAAAGAAAATTATCATGTGGTTTCATTCATATGTGGAATGTAAGCAATAGCATTGGAGGACCATAGGGAAAGGGAGGGAAATCCAAAAGGGGAGAAATCAGAAAGGGAGATGAACGATGAGAGACTGTGGATGCTGGGAAACAAACTGAGGGTTTCAGAAGAGAGGAGGTGGGAAAGGGGGTAACAGGATGATGGGTATTAAGGAGGGCATGTGTTGTGATGAGCACTGGGTATTATATTTAACTAATGAGTCATTGAACACTACATCAAAAACTAATGATGTACTGTTTTTCTATTCTTAACTTATCCAGTAGATATAATTTTGTTTAAAATAATAATAGTGGGGGGGACAAGATGGCAAGGAAGTAGGAGGAGGCACCTTTTCAACCTATACCCTAAAGTAAGCTGATTACCTACCAAAGAACTCTGATCACCCATGAAATCAGCCTGAGATCAGAATTATACACGTCTGGATCTCTACAGGGACAGAAGACGCCAGTGGACAGGTAAAGCAGAGTGGGAACGGCGGACTAATATTGGAAGATAAACAAAAGGGGGAGGGGGCCACCAGAGGCGACCGGTTGGAAAGTAATACCCCAATCCGAGAGTGCCCTGCGTCTGGGGACCAGCATTAACTTGGAGACTGGTTGAATGCACTAAAAAAGAGCAAAGGATTGCGGTGGGGAAACTGTAGGAATCGGGGTGGCTAGGGACAGGGGCTTAAGTCCCTGGTCCCAGGATAGCCTCCCCTGGCGATGAGCCAGAGAGAGTGCAGCAGAAAACCAGGTCTTGGTCCCTAAGCCACCAGCGTGCCCGAGAATGCGTGGGTTCTGGCTCCTGTGAGGGGACGGCAGAATGCACAAGCCCTGCTACAAAGCCTGAGATACGCGCGCGACCCTCATACTCCCCTGAGAGATTTACAAAGGTCCAGCCAGCGCTCTTTGACCCGCGCCATTGTTCAGACCCTAATATGCACGTCCCAATCTCTCCCCTGACAGAGGTGTGCAAAAGCCCAGCCTGGTGCTTTCGGACCTGCGCCCTGTTCTTGGTGCCTGAGATGCGCTCATGAACCATAGCCGCCCCTGAAAGAGGTGCCTGCAAGCCAGGCACTCTTAGACCCAGAAAGATGGGCACTCACAGCCCAGGCCAGCGGAAAAATTTCAGTGTGCGATCGCTGCTTGGAATCTCTATGGTAGTCTGGAGCTCCCAGACTGCTGCCGCTGCTGTGGTTTTGGGTACAAGCAAAAGATCCTGCGTCCCCAGGGACCACGACTCTGAACCTGCTCTGCCAGCAGCAAAGGGTGGAACTCAGCTGGGCTCTGCAGCCAGACTGAGGCTTCTCTCTGAGAGGAAGGTCAGGGTGAAGTCTGTTTTCCTCTAAAACTACAAAAACCATCAAAAGCGGTCAAGGTGAGAGGAAAAAAAAGTGAACAAACATAAAAACCGACAGAGAACAAAGCAAAAAAAAAAAAAAAAAACAGTTTCCTCAGAGCCCACCCCCTTGAGGGGTCAGGAGGACTTAATTCAGGAACATCATTGACTGAAAACTCACGTGGCAGACCCCTCCCCCAGAAAACAAACCAAGAAAGGAAAAAAAAAAAAATAAGACTGCAAGAGAACAACCACCACTACTTCATAGGACAACTTTTATTTTCAACTTGTTCCCACTATTCTGGTTCATTTTTTTTTACATAGATAATTTTTAACCTATTTACTATCACAGTGAGCTGTCCAGTACATCAAATTCCATAATACCCTTCTAACCTGAACTTTTTGATACATACACCTGTTTTTCTTTTACATTTCTATTTTTTGAATTTCTTTTTTTAAATTTTAGTTTAGTTTAGTCTAGTTTATTCCTTTTTATTTTTATCTTCTAATATTCATATAGAGTTAAACTTCAAAGTAATCCCCTTTCCCCAATCAATACTACCCCTATAGGTAAACCAATTTTTAATCCCCCTTTATCTTAGGAGAGTTGAGTCCTTTAACAAAGATATCAAGATACATCCAGGAAGAATCAAAACAAACTTCCTCACCCACACTGAGAATTTATAACCACTATCCCATCTTTTTCTTCAACCACTGTTTCTCTGTTTTTGTGTTTGTCCTGATAGTATATAAATCTTATACTTGGGATACTTTTTGATGAGGTTCTTCCTTCATTTGCATATTTGTATATTTTTTCTCATGTCATATACTTTTATCAGTCTTTGTGTTTGTCTGTTTTTGTTTATATATTTCATAAATCTTACATTGGGGCCCATTTGGGCTGAACCTTCTCTTTCATCTTCCCTTTCTTTCCTCTCTCTGTCTCTCTCTCTCTCCCTTTTTCTTTTTCTTTTCTTTTGTCTCTCATTTGGGTGGGGAATCCTGATTGCTCAGAAGTGTTCCAGGGTGAACCTTGACTGCACCACGGTCGATACATCCAGCTACATCCATTCAGTCATCTCTCAGCCAAAATGACTAGGAGGAGGAATGCACAAGAGAAGAAAAACACAGAGGATGGACCTTCTGGAACAGAGCTAACAGCTATCAATGTAGACAATATGTCGGAAAGAGAATTCAGGCTAACAATTATCCAGGCAATAGCTAGGTTGGAGAAAGCCAAGGATGACCAAACGGAATTGATTAGGGCCGAACTGAAAGCGACCAGACAGGATGTTTACAATGTTAGGGCAGACCTGAAAGCTACCAGGGATGAACTTCACAATGCTCTCAATGAGTTTCAATGTAATCTAAATTCTCTCAAAGCTAGGGTAACTGAGACAGAAGATAGAATTAGTGATCTGGAGGACAAACAGATAGAGAGAAAGGATCAGGAGGAAGCCTGGAACAAACAGGTTAGAAACCACGAAAACAGAATCAGGGAAATAAATGTTGCCATGAAACGTTCCAACGTCATAATTATTGGAATCCCTGAAGAGGAGGAGAAAGAAAGAAGTCTAGAAGATATAGTGGAATAAGTTCTTCATGAAAATTTTCCCAATCTTGTGAATGGAACCAGCATTCATGTACTAGAGGCTGAACAGTCTCCACCCAAGATTATATATTCCAAAAAACACCAAGGCACCTGATAGTCAAATTGAGGAATCATAACTGTAGGTATAATCTCTTGAAAGCTGCTAGGAAAAAGAGGCTCCTTATTTACAGAGGAAAGCCCATCAGAATAACGTCAGACCTGTCAACAGAGACCTGGAAAGCCAAAAAGGGCTGGCAAGACATATTCAGGGCACTAAATGAGAAGAACATGCAGCCAAAGAATACTTTATCCAGCAAGACTGACATTCAAAATGAATGGAGAGATAAAGAGTTTCCAAGACCGGCAAGGCTTAAAAGACTATGCAACTGCCAAGCCGACACTGCAGGAAATATTAAGGGGAGTTCTATAAAAGAGAAAAAATCCTAAGAATAGCATTGAACAGAAATATAGAGACGATCTACAGAAAGAAAGACTCCAAAGGTAACATGATGTCAATAAAAATGTATCTATCAATAATCACTCTCAATGTGAAAGGCCTAAATGCACCCATAAAATGGCAGACTGGATAAAATGACAGGACCCATTCATATGTTGTCTACAAGAGACCCATTTTGAACCTAAAGATACACCCAGACTGAAAGTGAAGGGATGGAGAAGCATCTTTCATGCCAAAGGGCCTCAACAGAAGGCTGGGGTAGCAATTCTCATATCAGATAAATTAGACTTTAAACTAAGGACTGTAGTCAGAGATACAGAAGGACACTACATCATTCTTTTTTTTTAAATTTTTTATTTTTATAAACATATATTTTTATCCCGAGGGGTACAGGTCTGTGAATCGCCAGGTTTACACACTTTACAGCACTCACCAAAGCACATACCCTCCCCAATGTCCATAACCCCACCCCCATTCTCACAACCCCCCTCCCCCAAGCAACCATCAGTTTATTTTATGAGATTAAGAGTCACTTATGGTTTGTCTCCCTCCCAATCCCATCTTGTTTCATTGATTTTTCTCCTCCCCACTTAAGCCCCATGTTGCATCACCACTTCCTCATATCAGGGAGATCATATACTAGTTGTCTTTTTCTGCTTCACTTATTTCTCTAAGAATGATATGCTCTAGTTCCATCCATGTTGTCGCAAATGGCAAGATTTCATTTCTTTTGATGGCTTCATAGTATTCCATTGTGTTTATATACCACCTCTTCTTTATCCATTCATCTGTTGATGGACATCTAGGTTCTTTCCATAGTTTGGCTATTGTGGACATTGCTGCTATAAACATTCGGGTGCATGTGCACCTTTGGATCACTACGTTTGTATCTTTAGGGTAAATACCCAGTAGTGCAATTGCTGGGTCATAGGGCAGTTCTATTTTCAACATTTTGAGGAACCTCCAGGCTGTTTTCCAGAGTGGTGGCACCAGCTTGCATTCCCACCAACAGTGTAGGAGGGTTCCCCTTTCTCCGCATCCTCGCCAGCATCTGTCATTTCCTGACTTGTTGATTTTAGCCATTCTGACTGGTGTGTGGTGATATCTCATTGTGGTTTTGATTTGTATTTCCCTGATGCCGAGTGATATGGAGCACTTTTTCATGTGTCTGTTGGCCATCTGGATGTCTTCTTTGCAGAAATGTCTGTTCATGTCCTCTGCCCATTTCTTGATTGGATTATTTGTTCTTTGGGTGTTGAGTTTGCTAAGTTCTTTACAGATTTTGGACACTAGTTCTTTATCTGATATGTAGTTTGCAAATATCTTCTCCCATTCTGTCAGTTGTTTTTTGATTTTGTTAACCGTTTCCTTTGCTGTTCAAAAGCTTTTGATCTTGATGAAATCCCAATAGTTCATTTTTGCCCTTGCTTCCCTTGCCTTTGGCGATGTTCCTAGGAAGATGGCGCTGTGGCTGAGGTAGAAGAGGTTGCTGCCTGTGTTCTCCTCAAGGATTTTGATGGATTCATTTTGCACATTGAGGTCCTTCATCCACTTTGAGTCTTTTTTTCATGTGTGGTGTAAGGAAATGGCTCAATTTCATTTTTCTGCATGTGGCTGTCCAATTTTCCCATCACCACTTATTGAAGAGGCTGTCTTTTTCCATTGGACATTCTTTCCTGCTTTGTCGAAGATTAGTTGGCCATAGAGTTGAGGGTCTATTTCTGGGCTCTCTATTCTGTTCCATTGATCTATGTGTCTGTTTTTGTGCCAGTACCATGCTGTCTTGATGATGACAGCTTTGTAATAGAGCTTGAAGTCTGGAATTGTGATTCCACCAACTTTGGCTTTCTTTTTCAATATCCCTTTGGCTATTCGAGGTCTTTTCTGCTTCCATATAAATTTTAGAATTATTTGTTCCATTTCTTTGAAAAAGATGGATGGTACTTTGATAAGAATTGCATTAGATGTATAGATTGCTTTAGGTGGCATAGACATTTTCACAATATTTATTCTTCCAGTCCAGGAGCATGGAACATTTTCCATTTCTTTGTGTCTTCCTCAATTTCTTTCATGAGTACTTTATAGTTTTCTGAGTATAGATTCTGTGCCTCTTTGGTTAGGTTTATTCCTAGGTATTTATGTTTGGGGTGCAATTGTAAATGGGATTGACTCCTTAATTTCTTCTGTCTTGTTGTTGGTGTAGAGAAATGCAACTGATTTCTGTGCATTGATTTTATATCCTGACACTACATCATTCTTAAAGGGACTATCCACCAAGATGATCTAACAATTTTAAATATCTATGCCCCCAATATGGGAGCAGCCATCTACATAAGAAAATTGTTAATCAAGATAAAAAATCATATTGATATGAATACATTAATAATAGGAGTTATTAACACACCTCTCTCAGAAATAGACAGATCATCGAAGCAGAAAATCAATAAAGAAACAAGAGCATTGAATGACACACTGGACCAGATGGACCTCATAGAAATATACAGAACATTCCACCATAAATAACAGCATACTCATTCTTCTCAAGTGCACATGGAACATTCTCCAGAATAGACCACATACTGGGTCACAAATCAGGACTCAGCTGATACCAAAAGACTGAGATTAACCCCTGCGTATTCTCAGATCACAATGCTTTGAAACTGGAGCTCAATCACAAGGAAAAGTTTGGAAGGAACTCAAACACCTGGAAGCTAAAGACCACCTTGCTTAAGAATGCTTGGATCAACCAGGAGATCAAAGAAGAACTGAAACAATTCATGGAAACCAATGAGAATGAAGACACTTCGGTCTAAAACCTATGGGATACAGCAGAGGCGGTCCTAAGGGGGAAATAAATAGCCATCGAAGCCTTCCTCAAAGAAATGGAAAAATCCAGAACACAGCATCTGTCTCTACACCTTAAGGAACTGGAGATTCAAGAAGAAATCAAACCAAGTACACACATATGAAGGGAAATCATCAAGATTAGAGCTGAGATCAATGAGGTACAAGCCTCAATGTAGAATGTATCAATGAAACTAGAAGCTGTTTTTTTGAAAGAATCGATAAGATCGATAAACCATTGGCCATACTAATCCAAAAGAAAAGAGAGAAAGACCAAATGCATAAAATTATGAATGAAAAGGGAGAGATCACAACTAACACCAAGGAAGTAGAAACAATCATCAGAAGTTATTATCAACAGTTATATGCCAATAAGTTAAACAACCTAGATGGAATGGATGCATTCCTGGAAAACTATAAACTCCTAAAATGACCCAGGAAGAAATTGAAAACTTGAATAGACCGATATCTAGTAATGAGATTGATTCAGTGAGCAAAAACATCCCAAGAAACAAGAGCCCAGGGCCTGACGGATTCCCTGGGGAATTCTACCAAACTTTCAAAGAAGAAATAACACCTATTCTCCTGAAGCTGTTTCAAAAAATTGAAGCAGAAGGAAAAGTTCCTGACTCTTTCCATGAAGCCAGCATTACCCTGATCCCCATACCAGGCAAAGACCCTACAAAAAAGGAGAATTTCAGACGAATATCACTGATAAATATGGATGCTAAGAGTCTCAACAAGATCCTAGCCACAGGATCCAACAGCACATTAAAAAGATTATCCACCATGACCAGGTGGGATTCATCCCTGGGCTAAAAGGGTGGTTCAAAATTCACAAATCAATCAATGTGATACAACAAATTAATATGAGAAGAGAGAAGAACCACATGGTCCTCTCAATTGATGCAGAAAAAGCATTTGACAAAATCCAGCATCCATTCCTAACTAAAATGCTTCAAAGTATAGGGATAGAGGGAACATTAATGAACTTCATCAAATCTACTATGAAAGACCCACAGCAAATGTCATCCTCAATAGGAAAAAGCTTGCAGCCTTCCCATTGAGATCACGAACAAGACAAAGATGCCCACTCTCACCACTCTTGTTCAACATAGTATTAGAAGTCCTAGCCACAACAATCAGACAACAAAGAGAAATAAAAGGTATCCAAATTGCCAGTGAAGAAGTCAAACTCTTGCTCTTCCCAGATGACATGATGCTTTATATGGAAAACCCAAAAGACTCCACCCCCAAACTACTAGAACTCATACAGCAATTCAGCAATGTGGCAGGATACAAAGTCAATGTACAGAAATCAGTGGCCTTCTTATACACTAACAATGAAAATACAGAAAGGGAAATTAGAGAATTGATTCCATTTACTATATAGCACCAAGAACCATAAGATACCTGGGAATAAACCTAACCAAAGAGGTAAAGGATCTGTACTCGAGGAACTACAGAACACTCATGAAAGAAATTGAAGATGACATAAAAAGTTGGAAGTCCATTCCATGTTCTTGGATCGGAAGAATAAACATTATTAAAATGTCGATTCTGCCTAGAGAAATCTACTTTTAATGCCATTCTGATCAAAATTCCACTGGTATTCGTCAAAGAGCTGGAGCAAATAATCCAAAAATTTGTATGGAACCAGAAGAGACCCCGAATCGCTAAGGAAATATTGAAAAACAAAAATAAAACGGGGGGCATCATGCTACCTGATTTCAAGCTTTACTACAAAGATGTGATCACGAAGACAGCATGGTACTGGCATAAAAACAGACACATAGACCAGTGGAATAGAGTAGAGAGCCCAGATATGGACCCTCAACTCTATGGCCAAATAATCTTCGACAAAACAGGAAAAAATATACAGTGGAAAAAAGACAGTCTCTTCAATAAATGGTGCTGGGAAAACTGGGCAGCTATATGTAGAAGAATGAAACTCAACCATTCTCTTACACCGTTATAAACTCCAAATGGATAAAAGACCTCAACGTGAAACAGGAATCCATCAGAATCCTAGAGGAGAGCATAGGCAGTAATCTCTTTGATATCAGCCACAGCAACTTCTTTCAAGATATGTCTCCAAAGGCAAAGGAAACAAAAGCGAAGATGAACTTTTGGGACTTCATCAAAATCAAAAGCTTCTGCACAGCAAAGGAAACAGTCAAAAAAATAGGTAACCCACGGAATGGGAGAAGATATTTGCAAATGACACTAAAGACAAAATGTTGATATCCAGGATCTATAAAGAACTCCTCAAACTCAACACACACAAAACAGACAATCAAATAAAAAAATGGTCAGATGAAATGGAAAGACACTTATCCAATCAAGACATACAAATGGTTATCAGACACTTGAAAAAATGCTCATCATCATTAGCCCTCAGGGAGATTCAAATTAAAACTACATTGAGATATCACCTTACACCAGTTAGAATGGCCAAAATTAGCAAGACAGGAAACAACATGTGTTGGAGAGGATGTGGAGAAAGGGGAACCCTCTTCCACTGTTGGTGGGAATGCAGGTTGGTGCAGCCTCTTTGGAGAACAGTGTGGAGATTCCTCAAGAAATTAAAAATAGAACTTCCCTGTGACCCTGCATTAGCACTCCTGTGTGTTTACCACAAAGATACAGATGTCATGAAAAGAAGGGCCATCTGTACCCCAATGTTTATAGCAGCAATGGCCACCGTCTCCAAACTGTGAAAAGAGCCAAGATGCCCTTCAACGGACGAATGCATAAGGAAGATGTGGTCCATATATACTATGAAGTATTGTGCCTCCATCAGAAAGGATGAATATCCAACTTTTGTAGCAACTTGGACGGGACTGGAAGAGATTATGCTAAGTGAAATAAGTTAAGCAGAGAGAATCAATTATCATATGGTTTCACTTATTTGTGGAGTATAACAAATAGCATGGAGAACATGGGGAGATAGAGAGGAGAAGGGAGTTGGTGGAATTTGGAAGGGGAGGTGAACCATGAGAGACTATGGACTCTGAAAAACAATCTGAGGGGTTTGAGGTGGCGGGGGGGTGGGAGGTTGGGGTACCAGGTAGTGGGTATTATAGAGGGCACGGGTTGAATGGAGCTCTGGGTGTGGTGAAAAAATAATGAATACTGTTTTTCTGAAAAAAAAAAAAAAAAAAAAAAAGAAATGGGCAGAAGACATGAACAGACATTTCTCCAAAGAAGACATACAGATGGCTAACACACAAATGAAAAAAAAAATGCTCAACATCATTCACCATCAGGGAAATACAAATAAAAATTATAGTGAGATACCACCTCTAACCAGTCAGAATGGCTAAAATTAACAAGTCAGGAAATGACAGATGTTGGTGAGGATGCAGAGAGAGGGGAACCCTTCTACATTGTTGCTGGGAATGCAAGCTGGTGCCACCACTCTGGAAAACAGTAGGGAGGTTCCTCAAAAATTTAAAAATAGAACTACCCTATGACTAAGAAATTGTATTACTAGATAGTTATGCAAAGAATACAAAAATAGTAATTTGAAGGAGCACATGCACTTCAATGTTTATAGCACTATCCACAATTGCTAAAACACAGGAAGAGCCAAATTTTCATCAGCTAATGAATAGGTAAAGAACAGGTGGTATATATGTACAATGGAATATTTCTTAGTCATCAAAAATAATGAAATCTTGCCATTTGCAATTACATGGATAGAACTAGAGTGTATAATGCTAAGTGAAGTAATTCAATCAGAGAAAGACAAATACCATATGATTTCACTCACATGTGGAATTTAAGAAACAAAACAGATGAACATAAGTAAGGAAACATAGGGAAGGAAAATAGGGAAGGAAATGTAAAGTAAGGCAAAGACAGAGATAGAGGCAAACCATAAGATACTTTTAAGTATATGGAACAAACTGAGGGCTGCTGGAGGGGATGTGGGTGGGGGATGGTGTAATTGGGTGATGGGCATTAAGGAAGACACTTTATGTGGTGAGCAGTGTGTGTAATATGCAACTTATTTATCACTAAATTCTATCCCTAAAACTAATACTACCCTAAATGAAAACTAACTTGAATTTAAACAATATTTAAACAAAGTCTTGAAAGAGAAAAAGAAAATATCATGAATATATAAATTGGTACCAAAAAAGTGTTAGACAAAACTCAACATCCAGTCATGTAAAAACTCTTAGGAACTAGAAATTGAGGGAAACTTTGACAATGAACATGAAGAAGCAAATGCACAGGTAGCATATTTAATAATAAAAGACTACATGCTTTGTTCCTAAGATTGAGAACAAGGCAAGAATTCTGCTTTGAGTACTTCAATTGAACATATTATTGGAAGTTCTAGCGAGTGCACTAAGACAAGATTTTTTTTTTAAAGACATATAGACTGAAAGAAAAAAAGAAAGAAATCTCTGCTTAGTTACAGATTATATGGTTGCCTGCATAGAAAATAACATGAAATCTATTTAAAAATTCCCAAAACTAATAGAGTTCAACAAGTTTGTAGGATACAAGATTGACATATAAAAAGCAATTATATTTTATATATTAAAAATGAACATGTGAGGGTGCCTGGGTGGCTCAGTGGGTTGAGCCTCTGCCTTCGGCTAGGGTTATGACCTCAGGGTCCTGGGATCGAGTCCCATGTCATGCTCCCTGCTTCCCCCTCTCTCTCTGCCTACCTCTCTGCCTACTTGTGATCTCTCTGTCAAATAAATAATTAAAATCTTAAAAAAAAGGATGAACATGTGAAAAACAAAGCTAAAATAAGGACACTTACAGTCACTCAAAAATGAATTACTTATGTACAAATCTAATAAAATATGTACAGACATTATATGTCAAAAAATACAAAATGCTTATGAAAGAAATCAATAAACATCTAAATAAATGAACTAGCATACCATGTTCATGGATTGGATTCAATATTGTAAGGATGTCAATTCTTTCAAATTCAAATGTATATTTAACACAAGAGTTATAATTTATATTTCTGTATATATGTACAAAACTATCTATTTTTATTTTTTATGAACAATTTGCCTGAAATAAATCTTTAGTACTAAATTATTTAGGGTACTATATAAAAATATTAAGAGTTCCCTGTTTCATTGAGGGTTTTAATCAAGAATGGATGCTGTACTTTGTCAAATGTTTTGTCTGCATCTATTGAGAGGATCATATTTTTCCTTTTTTTTTATTAATGTGGTGTATCATGTTGATTGATTTGCAAATACTGAAACACCTTTGAAGTTCCAAAATAAATTCCACTTGATTGTGGTGAATAATCCTTTTACTGTATTGTATTCAATTTGCTGGTCTTGTTGAGAATTTTTGAATGCATGTTCATCAGGGATATTGACCTGTATTTCTCCTTTTTAGTGGGGTCTTTGGGTTTGGAATCAAATTAAGGCTGACCTCATGAAATGAGTTTGGAAGTTTTCCTTGCATTTATATTTTTGAAAGAGTTTGAGAAGAATAGGTATTAAGTTTTCTTTAAATGCTTTGAGAATTCCCCTGGGAAGTCATTTGACTCTGGACTTTGTAGATTTTTGATTACTGATTCAATTTTGGGGGGTTTTTGGCCTCTTCAAATTTTCCATTTATTACTGTTTCAGTTTTGGTAGTTTATGTTTGTCAGAATTTATCCATTATTTCCAGATTGTCCAATTGTGGCATATAATTTTTCATATATTCTCTTATAATTGTTTGTCTTTCTGTTTAGCTGCAGTACCAACAATAGCCAAAGTATGGAAAGAGCTCATATGTCCATCAACTGATGAATGGATAAACAAGATGTGGTATATAGGATATATGTGAAATGGAATATTACTTAGCCATAAAAGAATGGAATTTTGCCATTTGCAGTGAGATGGATGGAGCTAGTATATTATGCTAAGGCAAATAAGTCAGTTAGAAAAAGAAAAATACTATATGATTTCACTCATATGTGAAATTTAGGAAACAAAACAGATGAGCAAAGTGGAAAGAAAAAAGGAAGGGGAGGCAAAACATAAAAGAAACTCTTAACTATGGAGAACAAACTGAGTGTTACTGGAGGGGAGGGGAGCAGAGGGGTGGGCTAAATATGTGATGGGTATTAAGGAAGGCACTTGCAATGAGCACTGAGTGTAAATGATCAATCACTAAATTCGATTCCTGAAACTAATATTACACAATATATTAACTACCTAGAATTTAAATAAAAACTTGAAACATTAAAAAACCCTGAAATATAATACATGGATTGGTAATCAAATTCTAATATATCCTTAAGATGAACTATTCAGTAATAAGATAAACTATTGATACATGTAACATCTTGGATGAATCTTATGCATTGTTTTCTTGAAATTACAAAATTACAGAGATGAAAACATTAGTAGTGACAAACAGAGATGTATAGGCAGAAGGTTTTTGTAAAAGGGAAGGTTTTTGTGGTAAAGGGAACATTATGAATCTTGTATTCAGAAGTGTTCATAGAAATCCACACATGTGAAAACTAGATATAGAACTATACACATACATTGTGCTGAGGTTGATTTCCTGATTTTAACCTTGTAGCATTGTTTTGTAAACTAAAATTGTTAGGGAGGGTAAGTTGGAGAATAGTGTGCAGGGCTTCTCTGTATGTCATTGTTGCTTCTTACAAATTTATAATTCTTTCTTTAAAAAAAAAGATTTATTTATTTTCTTTAGGGAGAAAGAGACCACAAAGAAGAGGAGCAGAGCGAGAAAGTTTTAAGCAGACTTCACACTGAAAATGGAGACCAACATGGGCTGAATCCCATGACTTAAGATCACAGCCTGAGCTGAAACCAAGAGTCAGACACTTAATTGACTGTGCTACCCAGATGTCCCTATAGTTACTTCAAAATGAAGAGTTTTATCTTATAAAAGGTTGGCAAGCCCGGCTCTAATGAAAGGGAAATTGTGTGTGACTTTAAGGGATAGAGAAATTGTAAGTGAAAGAGGGAGAGGAGTCTCCAAACTGGGAACGGAAAGGTGGTTGGTATTTTTCTGAATAATAAACAATTTTGAGTGGTTTAAGAGGGAGGCTCTGGAATTCTCAACCTCATAAAGTTTTCTTTACCCAAGCATGGTGCCGGTGTTGAAGCTGCAGAAGAACTGATCTGTAAAGGAACAAGTGAGCCAAAATGATAGAAACTTCAACCATAACTAAGGTATACCAAGGACATGAGGGGATTTTCCCTTATATTTTGCCATGGCATAAAAATCCTCGGAACATTTGCAATATCTAGAACCCCAGTCATAACTCGGCCTCCACAAATTGGTGCACAAAATTAGCTGTCTTTAACTTCAAGGAAACAAAATAATTCCATTCATTCACTCAATTGACAACTGTTTATTTTACATCTAATAGGTTCCTGGCACTGGAACAGATATAGTTCCTACCTTCATGTAGGCCAGTGTGGCTGACAGACATGATTTCAGAGGCTGGATGCCCACATTGCTGAATGCATATCTACAAGTTTTCAATGATGGAGGACTTCTGGAATATTCTTCCCTTTTAATTTTCTATAGTAAACATTCAACTTCAACTTCCCGAAGAACATATCAGTGCAGGTAACCAGGACAACCTGACAAGTGGGTCTGGCAGTGACCTTGGCCTTCCCAATCCCATTATGGGCTAGGGAAAGGGAAGGAAAAGCATAGACACTACTCCTAGATTCCAGGCAGCTAGCTTTTCATATTCTTTCACAGCCAATCCATCTGCCCACACTTGTCCAATTGTTCAACATGAGGCATAAGGTAAATTTATTCTTTAAGATTCTTACACTTTGATTTTTGTGACACATACAGATTTCCTGAAGACAGTATTTCATTGCTTTCTTTACATCCAAAGCTCACTTCTTTCCTGGTACTCAGTCTACCAAGCCATTGAGAAAGGTGTGATTCAAATAGAGGCACACAGCAGTAGTTGTTCTGAAAAGTTGGTAGATGGAACATAGTTATGGAGCAACCAACATTAAAAGATAATTGAAAATTTGGGCTGACAATTGGCATTAAGAGGCAGAATTCCAGCCTTGGTCCAGTGATCTGGGAGGGTAACACTCAAAAGAAAGTGGTAAGGTTGATATCCAGGATCTATAATGAACTCTTCAAACTCAACACACACAAAACAGGAAAACATATCAAAAAATGGGAAGAAGATATGAACAGATACTTCTCCAATCAAGACATACAAATGGCTATCAGACACATGAAAAAATGTTCATCATCACTAGCCCTCAGGGAGATTCAAATTAAAACCACATTGAGATATCACCTTACACCAGTTAGAATGGCCAAAATTAACAAGACAGGAAAAAACATGTGTTGGAGGGGATGTGGAGAAAGGGGAACCCTCTTCCACTGTTGGTGGGAATGCAAGTTGGTGCAGCCTCTTTGGAGAACAGTGTGGAGATTCCTCAAGAAATTAAAAATAGAACTTCCCTATGACCCTGCAATTGCACTCCTGGGTATTTACCCCAAAGATACAGATGTCATGAAAAGAAGGGCCATCTGTACCCCAATGTTTATAGCAGCAATGTCCACGGTCGCCAAACTATGGAAAGAAGCAAGATGTCCTTCAACGGACGAATGGGTAAGGAAGATGTGGTCCATATACACTATGGAGTATTATGCCTCCATCAGAAAGGATGAATACCTAACTTTTGTAGCAACATGGACGGGACTGGAAGAGATTATGCTGAGTGAAATAAGTCAAGCAGAGAGAGTCAATTGTCATATGGTTTCACTTATTTGTGGAGCATAACAAATATTATGGAGGACAAGGTGTGTTAGAGAGGAGAAGGGAGTTGGGGTAAATTGGAAGGGGGGGTTGAATTATGAGAGACTATGGACTCTGAAAAACAATCTGAGAGGTTTGAAGTGGCGGGGGAATGGGAGGTTGGGGTACCAGGTGGTGGGTACTATAGAGGGCATGGGTTGCATGGAGCACTGGGTGTGGTGAAAAAATAATGAATACTGTTTTTCTGAAAATAAATAAATCAGTTTAATTTAAAAAAAAGAAATGTGGTATTTAATGTGTACATATTTTTACAAATTTTCTTTGAGGCTAAAAATGCATTGAGAAAGCTTCAAATTATATAAATTAAATGTTATTCAAAAAAAAAAAAGAAACTGGTAAGAGATGTTAGGATCCTAGAACATTTACAATGGGGATTCACACACAGGGAACCTGACAGAGCTAGTAAACAGGACAGTATAAGAGGACAAGGTCAGTCTAAAATAAATGGGTTGGTGGTGGCTAATGGCTTGTCCTTGTGGGTAGAACAGGGGCTATGTTCCTTATGTTCTAAGTCAGAATTGGTGCTAAATGTCCAGATAAGGCTGAAATTAGAATGGGAAAAGGGTCAGAGATACCAACTGTGTGGGGAAAGTGGAGTCAGAGACCTATTCTCAGTCAGGGCCTGACTCTTGTCTCAATCAAATGTTCTGGCTTTATTCTAGGACTAAGACATGGAATTGTGTTAACCTTTTCCTGCCACCTTCCCTAGCCAAGTGCTCAATCTAAACCCTACTGTCAGATGTCTTTTCCTATCTAGCATGAAGTTCATTTGGTAAAATTCACAGAAGCATTAAAACGCACACAGACACACAGACACACACACACACAGACACACACACACACACACACACACACTTGAGACAGGGGGATGGTCAGAGACAGCCTTCCATTATCCCAATCACAGAATCTTAACCATTCACGTTTATTACTCAATTTGATGACCTCTTGTAATGGTTAGCATTTCTTAGTTGGAGGATGGAAAGGATATTAACAAGAAGGAATGCATGTCAGAACCCTGCCACTTTTAAGGTAGCCTTGCTTTTTTTTTTTTTTTTTTGGAGTGGGCATATTACTATCTTAACAACTGAGAGTTTATATTAAACCTCACCCCCAAATAAAATTCTCTTAGAAAGCTAGCAAAGGAGGTAAATCCACATAGTGTTCTATTCACCAAAGGAGTTAATGCTCACTTGGAGTTAAGAGGACAATTGATATCAGTGGAAACAAGAAGCACTAGAGGAAAGGGGTTTCTGTTGTCAAAAGGAAATGGCTGTAGGCATGAAAAAATGAGGCTGAGAAAGAGGCTGGAACTTGGATTTGAACTTGAAAAGCTCATTCCATAATTTGTTTACCCACCAAACATCTCCTGAGAAAATCCTGGGTTAGGGGTGTGGAGACAAGTGAATTGACATAGTCCCTGCCCTCAAGTAGCTCTTAAACTTGTAGGAGTCATGGAAACAACTGTAATAGACTGTGAATTATGCCATCACACACTGACTAAAGGCAGTTAAATTAAGTGGTTCACTTCACCTTGGGCAATTAACTTAATCTCTCAGTATGCCAATTTCCTTCTGTAATCTGAAAGTATAGGGGTCATCATCTGTCTGGCTAGTCTTGAGTAAAGTGGAAAACTAGGTAATTCCTCAGATATCACCTCTCTCCCCAGGGACTGTTAGATGTCTGCTTTTACATACTAAGGACGATACAGACCAATCACTTGTAGGGCGGCTAAGAAGTTAGAAACCATGTCCCACAGAGCTGGGACCATGGGTGGTACTTCCAAGAGAATAATACTATTAAAACCCACTTCTGCTCCTGCCTACAAAATATGCTCAAAACTGCTTACTTCAACAGATAAGTTTGGTAGAATTTGACCCTGGGCTAATTTTCCAGGACCACCCTGACATTTCCTCTTCAGTACTCAGTGCTCCATTCTCCTCATCCCCATGTTCTAGGCTTTCAGTAATATTTGCTTTTCCCTAAGCATGCCTCTGCAGTTGCTATCCCCTTCATCTGGAATGTTGTCTCCCCATTCTAATTCTACCTGGTGAGCTTCTATTCATTCTTCAAGATCCTCTTCAAGTACATCTCTTTCTTTATGACTTTTGCTGATATTTCTGTCCTCCTTTCAGTTTCATAAAGTATTTGTTGCTTCTTCTTCTGTACTGTTAATAGAAATAATCACATCGCAATATAATGAATTACTTTTTTGTGTCTTCCTCTACTCTATATTGACTATGTCTCTAGTGTCTCCAAAATAACAGGTATTCATGTGAAACTGAAACTGTGAAACTGAAGAAATAACTTGTTCAGTCCAAAACTGTTGCAAAACAACCATAATAAAACTCCCTTACAATAATAAGGGCAAGATGATGATGATGATGATGATGATGATGATGATGATGATTTTTTGCCAGGGAACTTGCAAAGGGGTTTCTGTGCAGACAGGACTATTAAAGGCTAAATGAGGTACAAGGAGCTCATTCACCCTACAATTCTATGAAGGAGTTGTGATGTTGTAGCTTGTACTAATAAGGATATAAATGTTATGCTTGCAAATTATAGCATTGGGATGAATCTGTGCTTTGCCACTCATTTACTATGTAATGTTGGGGAAAGTGTCTTCCTTCTCTGGGATTTGATTCCTTGATCTCCCTAAGAATAGGATTGGTCTAATCAAAATAGTGATTTCTAAACTATTCTCTGGAGTGTCTTGCAGCAGAGACTGCAAGAGAAAGACTGCTACAGGAAAGGTATAAAGGAAAGGTAAGGCAAGTAGCTGTGTCCCTACCCTTCTCTCAAATATGGCTTCAACCACAATAGAGCCCTTTTGGTCTTTCCCCCTATTAATTTGTGTTTTGATTTTTGTTTTCTATTATTAAGTGGTATATAGTTACTATAAAAAATGTCAACCCATATAGAATAACAACAAAAGTAATCATAGCATACATGAATATGGTGCTCATTTGAATGTTACACATTGTTTTAGGTATTTTATAAATATTACATTTAAAACATACACATATTACATAGAAAGTGCAAAAAGCTGTTAAACTCCTCCACTGACCTTTCTCTGCAGCAATTTCATTCCTTTTCCCTGAGATAACCATTAATTTCCATTAGGTCTGTATCCTTTCAGGCTTTTTTCTATTCATTAAAAAATCATGTGTTTCTCATTTGTAGGCCTGTGTATATAATATACATACATATGTGTGTAGATATATGTATGTATATAATTTTTTTAATTTTTAAGACTTTAATTTTTTTATTATGTTGAATTAGCCAACATATACTGTATTAGTTTTTGATGTAGTGTTCAATGATTCAGTAGTTGTGTATAACACCCAGTGCTCATCATAACATGTGTCCTCCTTAATACCCAGCACCCAGTTACCCCACCCCCAACCCCTTCCTTCTGTAACTCTCAGTTTGGTTCCTGGGGTCCAGAGTCACTCATGGTTTGTCCCTATCTCTGATTTTTTCCCATTCAGTTTTCCCTCCTTTCTCTTGTGGTCCTCCATGCCATTCCTTTTGTTCCACATGAGTGAAACTATATGATAATTGCCTTTTTCTCATTGATATATTTCACTTAGCATAATCCTCTCCAGTTCTATGCAAATTGTGAATATTCATCCTTTCTGATGGCTGAGTAATATTCCATTGTATATATGAACCGCATCTTCTTTACCCATTCATCTGTTGAAAGACATCTTGGTTCCTTCCACAGTTTGACTATTGTGGACATTGCTGCTATGGACTTCGGGGTGCATTTTCCCCTTCTTTTCACTACATTTGAATCTTTGGGGTAAATACCCAGCAGTGCAATTTCTGGATCATAAGGTAGGTATATTTTTAATGTCTTATGGAACATACATACTATTTTCCAGAATGGCTGTACCAGCTTGCATTCCTACCAACACTGTGAAAGGGTTCCCCTTTCTCCATGTCTTATCAGCACTTGTTTCTTGCCTTGTAAATTTTAGCCATTCTAACTGGTGTAAGGTGGTATCTAATTGTGGTTTTGATTTGTATTTCCCTGATGACTAGTGATGTTGCACATTTTTTTTAATGTGTCTATTAGCTACTTGTATGTCGTATCTGGAGAAGTATCTGGCATGTCTTCCAACAATTTCTTGACTGGATTATTTGGTTTTTGGTGTTGAGTTTGAGAAGATATTGGATACCAGTCATTTATCTGTAATGTCATTTGCAAATAACCTCTCCCATTCCATGGGTTTCCTCTTAGTTTTGTTGACTGTTTCCTTTGCTGTGAAAAAGCTTTTTATCTTGATGAAGTCACAAAAGTTCATTTTTGCTTTTGTTTCCCATGCCCTTAGAGTTGTGTGCCTTGAAAGAAGTCACTGTGGCCAATGTCAAAGAGGTTCTTGCCTATGTTTTCCTCTGGGATTTTGATGCATTGACCATAGAGCTGAGGGTCCATTTCTGGGGTCTCTATTCTGTTCCACTGATCTATGTGTCTGTTTTTATGCCAGTACCATGCTGTCTTGATGATCACAGAGCTTTGTAGTCTAGCTTGAAGTCAGGCATTGTGATGCCCTCAGCTTCTGTTTTATTTTTCAAGATTCCTTTGGTGATTTAGGTCTTTTCCAGTTCCATGCAAATTTTATGATTGTTTGTTCCAGCTCTGTGAAAAATGTTGATGGTTTTTTGATAGGAATTGCATTTAAAGTGTAGACTGATCTGGGAAACATGAACATTTTCACAATGTTTATTCTTCCAATCCATGAGCTTGGACTGTTTTTCCATCTCTTTGTGTCTTCATTTTTTTTTTCATAAATGTTCTGTAGTTACTAGGGTATCGATCACTTACATCTTTGGTTAGGTTTATTCTTAAATATCTTATGGTTTGGGGTGCTATTGTAAATGGAATTGATTCCCTAATTTTTCTTTCTTCAGTTCATTGTTAGTGTATGAAATGCAACTGATTTCTGTGCATTGATCTTGTACCCTGCCATGTTGCTGAACTGCTGTATGAGTTCTAGAAATTTGGGGGTGGAATCTTTTGGGTTTTCCATAAAGGAGTATCATGTCATCTGGGAAGAGAGAGTTTGACTTCTTCTTTGCCAATTTAAATGCCTTTTATTTTATTTTATTTTTATTTGTTGTTGTTGTCTGATTGCTAAGGCTTGGATTCCAGTACCATGTTGAATATAATGGTGAGAGTGGTCATCCCAGTCATCTTCCTGACCTTAAGGGAAAAGCTCTCAGTTTTTACCCATTGAGAATTATATTTACTGTGGGCTTTTCATAGATGGCTTTTATGATATTGAGGTATGTTCCCTCTATCTGTATATTTTGAAGAGTTTTAATCAGGAATGGATATTGTATTTTGTCAAATGCTTTTTCTGCATCAATTGAAAGGATCACATGGTTCTTGCCTATTCTTTTATTGATGTGATCTACCACATTGATTGATTTGTGAATGTTGAACCACCATTGCATTTTGGGAATAAAACCCACCTGGTCATGGTGAATATTACTTTGATCATACTGTTGGATCCTAGAAGCGTCCAAGATGATGGAAGAGTAGGAGACTTAATTTTGTCTGAACCTAGGAATTCAGCTAGATAGCTATGAAATCATTCTGAACATCTTTGATCTCAATCTGAGATTGAAGAAAAGAATAGCTGCAACTCTACAAATAGAGAAGTGGCTATTTTCTGCAAGGTAGGAGGTGAGAATAAGTGAATCCAAGGTGATATATGGAAAGATAGACTGTGGGGAGAGGGAGCCTTTGCCAACTGGCTACTGGCAAATGATAGAGCAGAGGAGCACAAAATTGGAATTTTGGAAGTCTGTTCCAGTGAGAGACATTGCTTAGGTGGCTATTCAGGGGGTTGGGGAGTGGAACCCTCCCAACATGGTCTCAGATTCTGGGCATCACAGGAAGACTGGAGGTGACTGAGTGGGGGAGAGCTCCCAGGTATGGGAGTGGGTAAACTGGCTTTATGTATTTTTATATCAGTAGACTTATAGTCTTTCTATTGTTGTTCACTTTTCTTCTTTACTCATCAGAGAAATTGTTGCCTTTGTGCATATTGAGCAGCTTCACTCTAATGTAAAGCTACATCATATTCGTTATTTAATAGTACCATAATGTACCCAATAAGTTCTCAGTGTATTGATTTTTAAGTGGCTTGAAAGATTTTGCAATTACAATATTACAAGGAAAATCCTAGGACATATCTTTGTGCACATGTGCAAATACTTCCATGAAACAGATTTCAAGAGGAAAAATAACAAGACATCGTCATTTGCATTTTGTCTTTCTTCCAAACAGTCACTCCAGAATAACTGCATCAATTTATACTTTCATCCTTTCATCAGTGGGTTTTCTTATATCTTCACCAATGCTGGATAATATAATTCTTTAAAATCTTTCCCAGTAAGGTGCATTAAAAATGATATCTCATAATTCATTTTATTTGCATTTTCTTGATTACTAGTGCATTTGGGCTTCTTCTCATATATTTATTGGTCATTTGTTTTTTTTAATTAAATTAATTTATTTATTTTCATAAAAACAGTATTCATTATTTTTTCACCACACCCAGTGCTCCATGAAATCTGTGCCCTCTATAATACCCACCACCTGTTACCCCAACCTCCCACCCCCCGCCACTTCAAACCCTTCAGTTGTTTTTCAGAGTCCATAGTCTCTCATGATTCACCACTCCTTCCAATTTACCCCAACTCCCTTCTCCTCTCTAAGACCCCTTGTCCTCCATGATATTTGTTATGCTCCACAAATAAGTGAAACCAAATGATAGTTTACTCTCTCTGCTTGACTTATTTCACTCAGCATAATCTCTTCCAGTCCCATACATGTTGCTACAAAAGTTGGATATTCGTCCTTTCTGGTGGAGGCATAATACTCCAAAGTGTATATTGGCCATTTGTATTTGTTCTTCTGTGAATTGCTTTTTTCCACTATTTGTACTTTTTCTTTTGTAATTCCTAGACTTTCTAGGCTTGTTATTGATGTTAATCTTTTCTCTGTTAATAACATTGCTTTCATATCTTGGCTTTTATGAATAATGTTAAAACAAACATGAAAAGGTGATATCTCCTTAAAAACTGATTTCATTTCCTTTGGATACATATCCAAAAATGGTATTTCTGGATCAGATGGCATTTCTGTTTTTAATTTTTTAGAAACCTTCACACTGTTTTCCATAGTGGCTATACCAAATTACATTCTCTGTGCCTAAAGTTTCCATTTTCTTCACATCCTTGCCAAAATTTGTTATCTCTTGTTGTTTTTAAAGAATTATTTAAAATTTAATTTAATTAACACGTAGTGTATAATTAGTTTCAGAAGTAGAATTTAGAGATTTATCAGTTGCATGTAACACCCAGTGTTCATTACATCGAGTGCCCTTCTTAATGCCCATTCCCCAGTTACCCCATCCCCCCATCCACTTCCACTCCAGGAACCTTCAGATTGTTTCTCGTTGCTTTTTAAAACTTTATTTTATAATAGCCATCCCAGCAGATAGCAGTTAACATTTAATTGTGATTTGGGTTTACATTTCTCTGATGATTACTGAGTGAGGTTGAGCACCTTTCATATACCTGTTGGCCATCTGTATGACCTCTTTTGGGAAATTTGTATTCATGCACTCATTTCACTTTCATTAGGTTATTGACTGGTTGATTGATTTGCTATTGGGTTGTCATTTGAGACAATAAGGTTGAACCTGGGGGGTACTATGTCTAAGCCAGACACGGAAAGAAATACTGCATGATCTCACTTATATATGGAACCTAAAAAAAGTCAAACTCATAAAAACAGAAAGTAGAATGGTGTAGTTGACAGGGACTGGGGAATGGAAGAAATGGGAAGAAGTTGATATCAAAAGGTACAAAAAGTTATCTAATTCTAAAGATCTAATGTACTTTGTGGTGATTATAGTTAACACTGTAATGCATATTTGATACTTGCTTAGGGAGTTGATCTCAAGTCTTTTCACCATGCATACACACAAAAAATCATAACTATGTGAGGTGATGGATATTTTAATTACCTTGATTGTTTTAATCATTTCACTTTGTATATGCATATCAAAACTGTATATACACCTTAAATATATACAACTTTTATTTGTCAAATATACCTCAGTGAAACTGGGGAAAAATAGAAGATACCAAGGAATAACCTTCACAAGGTTGGTGTTAAATCCAAGTGAAGAGGGGCACCTGGGTGGCTCAGTTGTCAAGTGTCTGCCTTTGGCTTGGGTCATGATCCCAGGGTCCTGGGATTGAGCCTCACATCAGGCTCTCTGCTTGGCGGGAAGCCTTCTTCTCCCTCTCCCACTCCCCCTGCTTGTGTTTCTTCTCTTGCTGTGTCTCTCTCTGTCAAATAAATAAATAAAATAAAATCTTTAAAAAAATCCAAGTGGAGAAAACCACAAATTTTACTGAGAGATAGAGAAAAATAATTGAATGCATGTAGAAACATCAGGAAAAATTCATTTTATGAGGTTACTAAAAGGAAAGTTCATTAGAAGAAAGTGTTTTATCTCTAATTTTGGGGGGTGCTAGTGAAAGCTTCAGTATTACCTAAATGGCTCCCAAACCTGACTGATTATCCAAATCAATGGCTTTGCTTTCAGGAAACTCCAATTCCCATGTCTGTGGTCTTGAGTGGACCCCCTTATTCTTGTGCAGTCAGGTTTAGGGGACCTCGACCTAAGTGATTTTTTAAAATATATATATTTTTTTGTTTGAGAAAGAGAAAAAAAATAGTGAAAGTGAGCATGAATGAGCATGAGCAAGAACAAACTGGGAAGAGAGGGAGAAGCAGACTCCTGCTCAGCAGGGACCCCAAGGCGGTGCTAGTTCCCAGGACCCTGGGATCATGACCTGAGCCAAAAACAGACACTTAACTGACAGAGTTACCCAGGTGCCCCAGCCTAGGTGATTTTGAATATCCCTTTTAGAGTCCCCCTGTTCTCTGTTTTCCTTCTCTTCAGTTATCACTTGCTTCTCACATTATTTCTTTAGTAGTGTAGTAAAGTAGGATCAGAGCAAACCACAGTTTCTTCCAAATAGTAGGCCTGTTAATCCCAGAGGAAGGTCATGTAGTCTAGGTTGTTTATGCATTGGCTGATAATAGGGAAACACTAAATGGATCCTCACCCTCTGCCTCTCACTTGTCCTTCCAGAAATCCTTTGATGAATTTGGGAGAAAGCTCATTTTTCTTTCTGTTAACTGTATGCTGCCAGGAAGCTTGCATCATAAGGGTAATCGTCATGTGACAAGGCAGTCAGCAGCCAGGTTGCAGGCCACACCCAGGCCTATCCTTCTCAGCCTCGTGACCTACTTTGCTAGGTGGGGTACTGGCTTTTTCTCTGTTACAACTCTGGATTTTCCAGGAATTGCTGCTGCGTGATCCAGCAGATTCTGAGATAACCTAGAAATTTCTTATCCAGAAAGGAAGTGTGGGGATTAGAAGATTCTGGTAGGTCTCCTATCTGGCGTAGTAAGTGGAGAACTGAAACTATGACCATGGCTGTTCAAACCATATCATTAAAATTTGGCAATAAGCTAATGATATTAGGTAAAATTTTTCTAAGTATTTACTGTACTGAAACACTTCATGCATATTCTTGCCAGTCTTCATAATACTGTGAGCTATAAATTACTATGCCTAGTTTTGAGGTTAGGGAATCGATATTTAGAGAAGTAGAGTTACTTGTCTAAGGCCATACACTTAGAAGCCCAAAGAGAGGAAAGATTGCAGTATGGCCAAAATAAAAACAAAAATATGGGTTTTGGAACTACACAGCGTTCAAATTCTTTTTTTTAAAATATTTTATTTATTTTCAGTGTAACTATCACTATCCTAGTGCATCAGCTATCATAGGAAGATTAATGTTGAAAAATCTTGTCCCATGGCTTACAAGCGAGAGGCTTGACCTGATTGGCCCTGAGAATGAAAGCACACTCACTGGTCTATTGCTTCTCTTTTAATCACCTGTTTTTCTTCTTTCTGTAACATTTCAATCTAATAAAAGTAATACCACTACATAACTATTGTGTGCAAAATTCTGACTGAGATTATTTATAAAATATTTTCTTATCTCCCTCAGAACACTTTGACATAGAGATAGGCATTATTATTTCCATTTAACTGCTGATAAAACTGAGTTGAAGTTCAGAGAGGGCAAGGGACCTGCTCAAGGTCATATAGTTAATGATTGATAGAGCTGGAATTTGAAGCCTGATTATGCCCTCTCAGACTGGCCTTTATGTCCATCTTAGTTTTTTAAACTTTTTGAAAGTTAATAATCTCTTTACATTCATCCCCCACCCCCTTGATACACAAACACATACATGCACAGTCCAAGAAGTCTTCCACGTCTAGGTGGCTGAAGAGTCTGTTTGTTCCTCCAATCTTTTGTCTACAAATTATTCTGCATGAGGCCCTCCAGTGGGGGCATGGTTTGGGTTGTGCAATAGCTTTGTGAGATAGGGCCTGGGAATGTTTAAAAACAGACAGATAAAAGTTTGAACTCTAGGCTCTTCTACTTACTTTCTGTGTGAATCTCATAAGTAGAATTCAGAACCTAACACTTCTGTGTTTAAAAGCATCTTTCCCCCATTGTTTTCATAATAAAATCTATGGTCTTTATACTAGCCCACAAAGTCTTATGTGGACTAGGCCTCTCTGACTTCATTTTGTAACACCCTCTGCTTTGTGATAACTCTAGACACTGTTGCTCTTTCTGTTCTTTAAATATGAATTCTTTCTAATATTAGGGTCTTTGCATTTAAAATTCCCCTTTTCTGGAATTCTTTAATGTGACTGGTTTTGTCTTCTATTTTCAGGTCTCAGCTTCAACATCCTCTCCATAGAGAAGCCTTTCCTAAAAAACTATCCAACCTACCTGTGGCCTCTATCCAATTACTTTTTAGTCATTAATCCATTGTTTTTTCCATAGCATTTATTGCTATTTGACATTTTGCCACTTGCTTATGTTTAGTTATTTATTTTCTGTTTCTGCTATATGTTTGTGATTACAGGGACTTTTCTGAGTTATTCCTTGTTTTTTAAAATTATTATTTATTATTTATTTTGCATTAAGTTTTTATATTTTAATTCCAGTATAGTTTACATAGAGTGTTACATTACTTTCAGGTTCACTGTGATATTTTAGTATTCAAAACATGCCTGGATCATAGCAGATGTTGCATAAATATCTGTTGAATAAGCAAACAAATTCATCTCTCCTAAGTCTGATCTATGAGTCAGGGTAATAATACTTGAGTATCTTTAAATAACTTAGCAAAGAGTGAGAATCGAATATTTAGTAGTATTCATTTCTCTGTGCTTTTGCATTTCTGGTGTGCACAGTCTAGACTGGTGTACTGACTTGTGGATTCGCTTTGGGCATTTCTGTTAGGCCCAAGCACCTGTCTTCTAGTGGGCTAGAAGCTGGAGGATCTGCTCAGAGATAAGCATCCTATCTCCTTCCCTTCTCTGGGCTTGCTGTAGGAAGCTCTGTGTGGTATGAAGGTCACTGAATCATCAGTGCCAAACAGCCTTGAAGTCACTGGAGAGTTCTAAGCACAGCCCTATCTGGGACTGATAAAATTCTTAATCAGCACAGATAGATATATCTAACCCTTCTGTACTTGCAGTCATTACTATTGGTCATTCATTATACTAGGGAAAGAAGAGGGACCCTCACTAAATGGTAGTGCTGTAAAGAATATAAGACATTGTGTGGTAGACCCCAATCCCCATTTATGGCCCTAGGAGGATAAGGGATTTTCCCAGAAGTTCCAGAATTAGAATTATGATTCCTTATCTCTCGTCAAATATTGGGAATCCATTTCTATTTTCTCCAAACAGTACTGTTCTCTCAGTAATTCTTTACTGTAGGTGGTGAAATTGAAGTGGGAGATAGTCAGAGCATGTGGAATTTAAGGAAATGTTCCTGAAATGCTTACTAAAAGGATATTAGGGCAAAATTGTCTTGAGATAGAGAATACCTCAAAATTAGAGCAAGAATGCATACAGACAGCATGAGTTAACATAGTTGAGAGGCACGGTAATTTAGTTCTCCTCCATGCTGCCAATAGCTACATCTTACAGAATAATTACCATTTGGATAGTGATGGCTACTGCTCTTTCTGCCACTGGCAATATGGCAATAGTAGGAACAATAGTAATAATTGCTACCATTTGCTGATGTATGTTCTAGGCACAGTGCATTATCTGACCACTCCTAATAACATTTTTAGAAATTTACAGCTAATCCCTCTGCCTAGAACACTTTTTTTCTATATGTCTTGTGTCTCTTCTACTCATTCTTCAGGAGAATCTGAGACATCTTCCTCTGGGAATCATTACTTTTCCCCCATCTAAGTAGGGTTAGATCACTTTTGTCTTTGTGAAAATCTCTGTCCCACTTATCACACTATATAGTCATTATTTCCCTCACTCTTTTAGACCACAGCCCCCTGAGAGTGAAACTATGTCTTCTTAATCTGACAGAGATTATATCATTAGTAAATATTACATACATCAATAAATTATTGAACTTCCACATGATCTTCATAATCACTCCTTGGGAAAGGTAGCGGGAACTACATTCTTAAGGCAGTGGATATCACTCTTTAGTATGCAATAAAACATTTGACATGCTTGTTGAATTTTCCATCTTTGACTTTTTTTAGAACAAGCGAAAAAGAGAGCTTCTCCAGTTAGGAAAAAGAACAATAAAATTGGCAAGAAGGTGAACGTTTTCTTTAATATGGTCTTGATTGCAATTTTAGTAACTTTTAAAAATAAAATGTTTGAAACCATATGATAATTGACTCTCTCTGCTTGACTTATTTCACTCAGCATAATCTCTTCCAGTCCCATCCATGTTGCTACAAAAGTTGGGTATTCGTCCTTTCTGATGAAGGCATAATACTCCATAGTGTATATGAACCACATCTTCCTTATCCACTCGTCCGTTGAAAGACATCTTGGTTCTCTCCATAGTTTGGCGACCATGGACATTGCTGCTATAAACATTGGGGTACAGATGGCCCTTCTTTTCATGACATCTGTATCTTTGGGGTAAATACCCAGGAGTGCAATTGCAGGGTCATAGGGAAGTTCTATTTTTAATTTCTTGAGGAATCTCCACACTGCTCTCCAAAGAGGCTGCACCAACTTGCATTCCCACCAACAGTGGAAGAGGGTTCTCCTTTCTCCACATCCCCTCCAACACATGTTGTTTCCTGTCTTGTTAATTTTGGCCATTCTAACTGGTGTAAGGTGGTATCTCAATGTGGTTTTAATTTGAATCTCCCTGAGGGCTAGTGATGATGAACATTTGTTCATATATCTGATAGCCATTTGTATGTCTTGATTGGAGAAGTGTCTGTTCATATCTTCTGCCCATTTTCTGATATGATTGCCTGTTTTGTGTGTGTTGAGTTTGAGGAGTTCATTATAGATCCTGGATATCAACCTTTTGTCTGTACTGTCACTTGCAAATATCTTCTCCCATTCCGTGGGTTGCCTCTTTGTTTTTTTTTTTTTTTTACTGTTTCCTTGGCTGTGCATAAACTTTTGATTGTGATGAAGTCCCAAAAGTTTATTTTCACTTTTGTTTCCTTTGCCTTTGGAGACATATCTTGAAAGAAGTTGCTGTGGCTGATATCAAAGAGATTACTGCCTATGTTCTCCTCTAGAATTCTGATGGATTCCTGTTTCACGTTGAGGTCTTTTATCCATTTCGAGTTTATCTTTGTGTAAGGTGTATGAGGTGTGAGAGAGGAGAAGGGAGTTGGGCTAAATTGGAAGGGGAGGTGAATCATGAGAGACTATGGACTCTGAAAAACAATCTGAGGGTTTTGACGGGGCGGGGAGTGGGAGGTTGGGGTACCAGGTGGTGGGTATTATAGAGGGCACAGATTGCATGGAGCACTGGGTGTGGTGAAAAAATAATGAATACTGTTATCCTGAAAATAAATAAATTAATAAAATAAACAAACAAATAAACAAAAAACCACATTGAGATACCACCTTACACCAGTTAGAATGGCCAAAATTAGCAAGACAGGAAAAAAACAATGTGTATTGCAGAGGATGTGGAGAAAGGGGAACCCTCTTACACTGTTGGTGGCAATGCAAGTTGATACAACCACTTTTGAAAACAATGTGAAGATTCCTTAAAAAATTAAAAATAGAGCTTCCCTATGACCCTGCAATTGCATTACTGGGCATTTACCCCACAGATACAGATGTAGTGAAAAGAAGGGCCATCTGGACCTCAACATTTATAGCAGCAATGGCCACAGTCGCCGAACTGTGGAAAGAACCAAGACGCCCTTCAATGGACGAATGGATAAGGAAGATGTGGTCCATATGTACTATGGAGTATTATGTCTCCATCGGAAAGGACGAATACCCAACTTTTGTAGCAACATGGACAGGACTGGAAGAGATTATGCTGAGTGAAATAAGTCAAGCAGAGAGACTCAATTATCATATAGTTTCACTTATTTGTGGAGCATAACAAATAACATGGAGGACATGGGGAGATGGAGAGGAGAAGGGAGTTGAGGGAGATTGGAAGGGGAAGTGAACCATGAGAGACTATGGACTCTGAAAAACAATCCGAGTGTTTTGAAGGGGCAAGGGGTGGGAGGTTGGGGGAACCAGGTGGTGGATCTTATGGAGGGCATGCATTGCATGGAGCACTGGGTGTGATGCATAAACCATGAATTCTGTTACACTGAAAATAAATAAATAAACCGCAATAAATAAATAAACAAATAAATAAATAAATAAATAAATAAATAAAATGTTTGGTGTTTCAGAGCCTGCCAAGTTTGCCTTGGTAGTTGCATTGAATACTAACTTTAATATTAATTCATGTAAGAATAGAAGGGGAATGTAGGGAAAGAGTTGATGGTTTAGTTGTTTTTTTTTTTATTTTGTTTTGTTTTTTTTTATAGCTACAAACAAGCAATGGTGTAGAAAACTATTGCAGAGTTGGAAGACTTGGACTTTGTGGAGTAGTACTCATTGAGGGGGCTGGATTTTAAGGGGTCAGTAAAGTAGAAGCCAAGAAAAGTGTCAGAATTCCTATAACACACTCCTTGAAATGATGACACTGCTTACATAATACCAATAAGAGCCAGCACTAAATTTCTATAGTGTTTATGACAGACACAAGTCTTAACATATTTCCATACCTTCACTCTTTTAAACATTGTAATAGTCTATGGGGTAAGTACTTTTTCTATCACTTTCACTCTCAGATAAAGAAACTAAGCTACAGAGAGTTCAGGTAACTTGTTCAGGGTCACACATACATTATGTGACAGAACCTAAATTTAAATTAGGATGTCTGATTCCAGAATATGTGCCATTGTCACTGTGCTACACTGATTCTCAGATTTGAGTAAAACCCTTTAGGAGGCAGGAAGATGACACACCTTTGTGTCGCTCTCGCCAGCAAGAACGACTTGGAGACTCACGTAGCGGCGAACCTTTTTTATTAATCGCTTTTTCTTTCCTCCTCCTCTTACCCCGGGCTCATGGGTTTTTATGCAGGCAGTGTTAACCAATCAGAGCATGATCACCAAACATAACCATACATGGCCATGCTGTGTTCATGCAGTGCGCATGCACCTCCCGCGTGAGTGGACCTAAATGAACAGCCAATCATATTCAGTCCCTTACAGCTCTTATAGTAGGCCTCCTGTACTGGCTCCCGACATCTCCCCCTTTTTTATTTATTTATAATGGCTGAGATCGTGCCTGTCTTAGTTTGCCAATCCTCAGCACACATGCTTACCCATCATCGGGTACTCTCCCTGGTCGAAGAGCCCCTGTCTTAGGTTGCTATGGTGTGGGATCAGTCTTACCCGTCTTTGACTACCGATCTAGCATACTTAGCCATATCTGGGGGAAGGTACCAGCTTCAAGAGCCATCATGGCTTGAACCATGAGGTGTTGTTGTCATTGATTGCGACGGACACGGCCACACACCCAACGTAACATTAGTACGTTAGCTGTGATTAAGAGAACAGCCATGGCACCAAGTCCGGCCCACTGTTTGAGAAACGAAACAGATTGCTGTAACATTTTTTTCCACTCACTAACAGGTGCAATAGTTACTTTGGTAGAATTTATGGATATAATTTGAGCTTGTAATTGCCCAGTTAAATTTTGAAATTGACGGTTCCAGGTACCATTAAGCATTCTTCCCAATTGTCGAGACAGATTGGCCGCTACTGACAAGTTATTGTAAGCTACGGGAGTAACACAAAGTCCCGCCATATTATGTATGAGATTATAGATTCTAAGACATCTATTTGTTCCTGTACTAGATCAACTCTTTGATTTACAATAAGGATCCCCGCATGCAAATGTCCATTAATTTGTTCTTGCGTAGCCAATGCTTCAGCGACCATTCCTGTGATGTTGTTGAGTGCAGCTGCTGTCTGTACTGACGTTGTCAATGCTACTGCAGCAGCAGTGGTGGCGGCGGCAGATGCTGCAATAGCCACAATGATGGCCACTGTTATCCCAAAATCTCTTTTATGCCGTAGCAACACAGGCAAGTTATCGGAGTTCACTTGCACCAGCATAGGGATGTATGTCGGTATCTTGGCTATTACTGCCGAGTGTCCCACCGTGGCGTTCCAACATTCTGATAGCAGACAATTCTGGGACTCACAAGAGAGACTAGATGACTTGTTAATAGTAGAAGCATTAAAAACTATGAAGAGAAAGGGAGCTCTAACACAGACGGGCGTTGGTGAGTAACTTATGTGCTTAGCTGAGGTGCAATTGCAAGTAACATTTGTTTCAAATCGAGATCCTACGTGATAGTTGTACGTACAGTTACGCCATGTAGACCCATTAATAAAGTGAAGGCTTTCCAAGCCTGTACATGCCTGTGCAGCGTTGCAGAGCAGCCACCTATCTAGAAGGTGAGCTGACACGCCTTGCGCCGGGTCTTGGTAGGTATAATTATAGCCAAAAAAGGTGGAGTTAGAGTAAGTGGGGATTTTAGGACTGAATGAGAATTCTGTTCCCACCCAAACTCCTGAGAGGCTACTATGGCAGCCACTCATGCGGTGCAGCTCGCACAATAGCAGGCCTTGGTGCAGCAAGGTTTATACGGAGGAGGCCCCTCGTAAGGTGGCGCTGTTGGGGCTGGGCGCGTGGGCATAGGATCTAAGTTATCGACCACTTCCGTCTTTGTTTGTAACTGCACCATAGCTCCTTCTTCCGTTTTTAATTTCAGCTGCGCCATAACTTCCCCCTGCATTTTGAGCTGCGCCATAGCCTTCTTTAGCTTTTCCTCCTTTTTTGCAAGCTCCTTTGGCATCTTGCTCACCTTTTGCCTTTTGGGCGATTTCCCTCCTCTGCCCCTTTCATCATCGCTCGAGCTAGATCCCTCACTGTCTGAGTGTCCGTTTGAGCTTTCACTCTCAGAGCTAGTGTCCTTCAAGGAGCCTTTACAAGATTCCTCTTTCACTTGTTCTAAGATCTCCCCTCCCAGTTGCACCACCTGGCGTATGGGCTCTCGCGGGGATTGCAAACGAACTTTCACTAAAGACCAAACGGCCAGGGTTCCTGGCATAGTGCGCGGATCGCGTCTAAGATCTCCTAAATGCTCCCACTGAAGGATGTTTAATATCCCTTCCTCCAAAAACCAGGGAGCCGTTTGTCCCACTTCTCTCAAAAACAAATGAGCTGTTTTATTTTTTAAAGGAGTACCAATTGCTTTAAGGATATCAGAAAGCGGCCCCAGCATTTTATATGTGGCCATCTCGTTTCCCATACTGGAAAGCTTTCTACGCTCGTCCTCGACTTGAGGAACTTTCCCTGTCACTAGACAGAAATAGGTGCACTCTTTACCTGATCGTCGCCGACTCTGTGCGTCTCTCACGATGAGATTCCCGGGTTTCGGCACCACTTGTCGCTCTCGCCAGCAAGAACGACTCGGAGACTCACGTAGTGGCGAACCTTTTTTATTAATCGCTTTTTCTTTCTTCCTCCTCTTACCCCAGGCGCATGGGTTTTTATGCAGGCAGTGTTAACCAATCAGAGCATGATCACCAAACATAACCATACATGGCCATGCTGTGTTCATGCAGTGCGCATGTACCTCCCGCGTGAGTGGACCTAAATGAACAGCCAATCATATTCAGTCCCTTACAGCTCTTATAGTAGGCCTCCTGTACTGGCTCCCGACACCTTTGTTTTGGGGTACTTTTAGTCCTTAATAGGGTCTAAGTCTCCTTCATCATCTTTTGAATAAAACTGATAAACTGAGAACTTCAGATTGTCATTGACTAGCTTTTCCTGGCCTTTCCTTCCTCCTACTCTCCCTTCACATAACCTTAGCTAGGCTAGTAGATTTTGAAGTTTATACTATTTTTTTAAGGGAATTTTGGGGAATTTCTATGACCTAGATTCTATATACAACAATAATTACCTCTAACAGCTACATTTCTGTATCATTTTATCATGTAGTCCTCAACAGTTTTGTGGGGTAGGTTTGGCATGGATTATTGTCATCATTTTACGGATAGGAAATTTGAGGCTCAGAAAAGGTAAGTGACTTGCTCACGGTCACAAAATATGTTAATAGCAGAACTTAAAGGAAGTTTAACCCACATATACTTACTGAACACCTATTAGGTATCAGGTATTATTATAAGCATGATTCCAAGATCTTCTGACTCTAGCGCTGGTGCTCTAGCAAATATACCACTTTCTTTTGTATGCAGAATGTTTATCTAGGTTCCATGGCTAGGAGAGAGAATAAGCATTTGTTGAGTCCTCACCATGCACCGGGGTAAGAATTTCATTTGCATTTGTTTTATTGAATCCTTCTACAAAGGCTGAAAGTTTGGGACTTGTAAGTACACTTAGAATGAGAAAGTAGGGGAGTGACACATACCCAAGTTTGATTTGGCTCCCTTTTTCCTCTCTAGACTTCCATGTTAGGTTTGGGTTGCTGCTCTGTAATGTCTCTCTGGCATACCTTGCTGAAAGCATTTCTAGGAATTCTGAACCCAACATGAACACATCTTTTCATGCTGCTCTGGGCTTCTCCATAGAACCACAAACAAATGAGTGGAAAGAAATCAAATTAATGAGGGAAAGAGAAAATGTGGCCTAGATTTTGGATTATATTTTGGGTTCCTAGTCCCACTAATGCCCAGTTTGCCCTCCAAGTCCAGTTATAGATGGATGGAAAGGGTCTCCTGCAACAGTCCTCTGAGACATGGCCTAGTTCTGATGCTCAAGTCTGCTGGCTAATTCGGCTGCTGTTTCTCATTCCTCAAGCCCTGCATCATTCAGAGAATGAAAGGTTGAGAAAGACAAAAGGGTGCATGAGGGGAAGCTTGTTCAGAATATATCATGAATCTTAAGGGAACTGAGTTCATGTCTGTTGAGATAGCATCTCCTATTACCTTTTGGGGAAGGCCTGAGGGTCAGTGTCTTGCTGCAATTTTCTCTGGTGGTGGCCAGGCCTCTGTGGATGATGGAATAGATTATTTAGGAAATGACATGTCTCAAGTCATCCTGCTTATTTGCCTTAAGTCAAAGGCAAAAGGACTTCTCACTCTGGGCCATCACTTGTCTCTCAGTCCCTGGGCCTTAGTACCTTAAACTTTGAGGAGAATTTTGGAATCACAGAGTTAAAAATATAGAAAAATATAGAAAAAATATGCTAGACTCATTTTTCTACCCCTTATTTCAGGGCATGATTCCACTTGACTCTTTAGACTTGTTTGGGAAAGGTATTCCACAAGCATGTCTGATTAACTCAATAAAATTAGAAAACAAAAAGAAATGAAGAGCATCCAATTTGATAAGGAAGAAATAAAATTTTTAGTATTTCAGATGATATGATTCTTTATATAGAAATTACTAACAACTCCACTCAAATCTACTAGAACTGGTAAATGAATTCAATGAAGGTGCAGGGTACAAAATCAATATGTAGAAATCTATTGCATTTCTATACACTGTTAATGAAGCAGCAGAAAGATAAATTAAGAAAACAATCCCACTTAGGATGGTAAGATACCTAAGAATAAACCTAACCAAATAGATGAAAGACCTGCACTCTGAAAACTATAAAATACTGATTGTAAAATTGAAGACACAAAGAATTAGAAAGACATTCTATGCTTATGGATTGGAAAAGCAAACATTGTTAAAATGTCTGTACTACACAAAGCAATCCACACTTTTAATGCAATCCCTATCAAAATATCAATAGCATTTTTCATAGAACTAAAACAAACCATCATGAAATATGCATGGAGCTACAAAAGACCCCAAATAGCCAAAGCAATCTTGAAAAAGAAAAACTAAACTGAAGGTATCACAATTCTAGACTTCAAGTTATATTACAAAGCTGAAGAGATCAGAACAGTATGGTTCTGGCACAAAAATAGACACATAGATCAATAGAACAGAATAGAAAACCCAAAAATGAACCCACAACTATACAGCCAATTAATCTTAGATAAAGTAGGAAAGAATATCCAATGGGAAAAAACAGTCTCTTCAATAAATTGTGTTGGGAAACCTGGACAGCAACATGAAAAAGAATGAAACTAGACCACATTCTTACACCATACACAAAAATAAACTAAAAATGCATTAAGGGCATAAGAATTGGCTGTGGCTGTAGTAATATTTTTATAACTATGTCTCTGAGGCAAAGGAAATAAAAGCAAAAATGAACTTTTGGGATTACATAAAAATAAAAAGGTTGTGCGCAATGAAGGAAGCAATCAACAAAACTAAAAGGCAAACTATGGAATGGGAAAAGATACTTGTAAATTATATATTCAATAAAGGATTAGTGTCCAAAACATTTAAAGAATTTATACAGCTTACCCTCAAAAATAAATAATCCAGTTAAATATTTGAAGAGAAATGAACAGACACGTAACCAAAGAATACATCCAGATGGTCAATATACACATAAAAAGATGGTTATCATCACTCATTGTCAGGGAAATGCAAACCTCCACACTTTGGATACCTTCCTTGCTTATGTCTCAATTCCTCCTACTCTCATTTAGTGTCATTTACTTTTGAGGGTCATAGAAAGTTAGAACTAGAAGGAGGTCTTAGTATTATATTGGAAGCTTTGCAGTAAAGTACTACACAGATGTCATTGATTATTATCACTATGTTGTCCAGCTTCCACATTCAAATAATGAGCTAATTGAGGTTATTTTGGATATAAAGTAACTTACCAAAAACTACACATCTTATAATTGATGGCTTCCAGTCTTGAATCAAGGTTTTCTGAACCAGTTTATTATTCTGTTCTTTGCACTGTCCTTACTGACTTTTCCCATTCCAGCTGACTTGGTAAAGAGCATATCACTGCCTCCTAGATATATATCAGTATATATATAGATATATCTATATATATACTGATATGCTGTTACAATGTCACTCTTGACCTCTTCATCAGTGTAAATCAAGGGATTAAAAATATTTTTAATCCCAGAGACTTAATACCAACTCTTCAGTTTTTCCAGTTCTCTGAGGAGGAGATATGTTCTTTAGTAGCAGAAAGATGAACTGTGGGTTGGCCTAAGAGTAACTTGGCTTGTTTTTCTCTTCCTAAGCAGAATACAGTGGTGGAGAAAAAAGTTGTCATTTTTTCCCACTAACCAGGATTCCACCATACCAAAACTCCTATTTGGTTTATGTAGCAGAATAAACCATCTCTGGGACATAACAATAATAGCTACCATTTGTTGAGTACATAAAATGTGTGAGGAAGTATGCTAGGTGCTTTATGAATATTATTACTTAATCTTTACTTTAATACCAAGAGAAAGTTATTATTAGAACCATTTCATAAATTAAGAAACCAAGGCTTGAAGATATTAAGTAATACATCCACATTTACATAGCTAGTAAGTAGTAGACACAATATTTGAACTTGGATCTCTCCGTTCCAATGCCTAGACTATTTCCACTATGGTAAGCCACTTCTGTGAAAGTAGATTTCTTCCTGTGTGATGTGATTTGAGAGGTATCAGAAAGTATATCCTACTCATCATCTTAAAAGATTTCCCTTATTAATGTGTTACAGTACATAGGAATTCACAATTAGACTCATCACTTGCTAGTAGAAATTATAGTTAGTATAGAGGTTAATAATCCTGGTCTTTAGTACCAGCCTTACCACTTCATTACTATGTGACAATTCCTTGTTTATTTGGTGCCTCAATTTCCCCACCTGTACAAGGGAAAAGATGACTACTGAGGCTTCTTCATTCTCTGAACTCTTGCAATTCTCTGTAGATGATGAACCAATTCTTCCAGTCTGTCTATTCCTCATAATAGATGGCAGACTGGAAGTATGAGAAATTTCTTGCCAAGTAGTAGTTAATTTAAATATCAGTTTTCATGATGAGCCCATCTCCAAGATGATTCTTCCCCACCTCCACCTTAGCTTGTCTAAATGGAACCAAGGTCAATCTTTTGTATCGTCCTTATTTCTTCATATTATTCTGAAGAGAATACAGATGGGCAATGAGAGCTGGGGATTCATCTCATGTTAGAGGTGACATGCCTTGATGGCCCAGGTCAAAATGGGCCAAGAATCTGCCTATTTGACAAATACCCTCAACTGCTCAGATGTCCCCAAGAAGTTTGAGACTCACTGTGCTAGCAAAATATAATGTTTGTTACTTTTATTAAGGAGTAATAATAAAGATAACATTAAGTATCTTATTTATGTATTTATCTATGTATGTACATATTTGTTATACTCTATCTTATAAAAATATTTACAGACACGTTTGTGCTAGGTTCTTTAAAAGCAAAAAAATGAACTATTGGAACATCAACAATATAAAAAGGTTTTGTACAGCATGAACTATTGGAACATCAACAATATAAAAAGGTTTTGTAAAGCAAAGGAAGCAGCTAGCAAAACTAAAAGGCAACCTATGGAATGGGAGAAGGTAGCGTGAATGTCTTATCAGTTAAAGGGCTAGTATCCAAAATCTATTTAAAAAACTTCTCAAACTCAACACCAAACAAACAAACAAAAAATAGTCAAGAAATGGGCAGAAAACATGAATAGACATTTCTCCAAAGAAGACATAGAGACACATAAAAAATGCTCAACATCACTTATCATGAGGGAAATACAAATCAAAACCATAATGAGATACCACCTCACACCAGTCAGAATAGCTAAAATTAACAAGACAGGAAACAATAAATGTTGGGGAGAATGCAGAGAAATGGAAACCCTCTTACATTGCTGGTGGCAATGCTAACTGGTGCAGACACTGTGGAAAACAGTATGGAGGTTCCTCAAAAAATTAAAAATAGAGGGCGCCTGGGTGGCTCAGTGGATTAAGCCGCTGCCTTCGGCTCAGGTCATGATCTCAGGGTCCTGGGATCGAGTCCCGCATCGGGCTCTCTGCTCAGCAAGGAGCCTGCTTCCCTCTCTCTCTCTGCCTGCCTCTCCGTCTACTTGTGATTTCTCTCTGTCAAATAAATAAATAAAATCTTAAAAAAAAATTAAAAATAGAGCTACTTTTTGATCCATAAATTGCACCATCAGGTATTTATCCAAAGGATAAAAACACAATGGTTCAAATGGGTTTGTGCATCCCAATGTTTTTAGCAGCAATGTCCACAATATTCAAATATGGAAAGAGCCCAGGTGTACTTCAATAGATGAATGGGTAAAGAAGGTGAATGGATAAGGAAGATACATGAATACATACATACATATGTATGTACATACAATGGAATATTACTCAACTATAAAAAATAAAATCTTGCCATTTGCAACAATGTGGATGGAACAAGAGGATATTATACTAAGTGAATAAATCAGTCAGAAAGACAAATACCATATGATTTCACTCATAATGTGAAATTTAGGAAATGAAACAGATGAACACAGTGTTAGGGAAGGAAAAATAAAATAAGATGAAAATTGAGAGGGAGACAAACCATGACATGCTGAACTCTAGGAAAGAAACTGAGGGTTGCTGCAGGGGAGGTGAGTGGGGAGAAAGGATAACTTGGTGAGGGGTATTAATAGGGCACTTGTTGTAATGAGCATTGAGTGTTGATTGTTTCCTTTGTTGTGCAGAAAGTCCCAAATGTTAATTTAATTTTTTTCTAATTTAATATTATTTTCCTCAGTGTTCCAAGATTGGTTGTTAATGCACCACACCCAGTGATCCATGCAATACATGCCCTCTTTACTACCCACCACCAGGCTCACCTAACCACCTGACCCCCTCCCCTCCAAAATGCTCAGTTTGTTTCTCAGAAACCACAGTCTCTCATCGTTCATCTCATCTCCTATTTCCCCCAATTTCCTTTTCCTTTCCTTCTCGTCTCCTATTTCCCCCAATTTACTTTTCCTTTCCTTCTCCTAATGTCTTCCATGTTATTCATTATGCTCCACAAGTAAGTGAAACTATATGATAATTGACTCTCTTTGCTTGACTTATTTCTCTCAGCACAATCTCCTGCAGTCCCATCCAGGTTGATACAAAAGTTGGGTATTCATTTTTTTTGATGGAGGCATAATATCCCATTGTATATATGTACCATATCTTCTTCATCCATTGGTCTGTGAAGGGCATCTTGGTTCTTTCCACAGTTTGGTGACTGTGGCCATTGCTGCTATGAACATAGGGGTACAGATGGCCCTTCTTTTCACTACATCTGTATCTTTGGGGTAAATACCCAGTAGTGCAATTGCAGGGTCATAGGGAAACTCTATTTTTAATTTCTTAAGGAATCTCCACACTGTTTTTCAAAGTGACTATACCAACTTGCATTCCCACCAACAGTATAAGAGGGTTCCTCTTTCTCCACATCCTCTACAACACATGTTGTTTACTGTCTTGTTAATTTTGGCCATTCTACCTGGTGTAAGGTGGCATCTCAACGTGGTTCTGATATGAATCTCTCTGATGGCTAATGAAGTTGAACATTTTTTCTTGTGTTTGTTAGCTATTTGTATGTCTTCTTTGGAGGTGTATATGTTCATGTTTTCTGCCCATTTTTTAAGGATGTATTTATTTAGTTGACAGACAGAGATCACAAGTAGGCAGAGAGGCAGGCAGAGAGAGAGGGAGAAGCAGGCCCTCCACTGAGCAGAGAGCCCAACGCGGGACTCGATCCCAGGACCATGGGATCATGACCTGAGCCCAAGGCAGAGGCTTTAACCCATTGAGGCAACCAGGTGCCCCTTCTGCCCATTTTTTGATGTGATTATCTGTTTTTTGAGTGTTGAGCTTGAGGAGTTCTTTATAGATCTTGGATATCAACCCTTTGTAGTGTCATTTGCAAATATCTTCTCCTATTCCATGGGTTGTCTCTTTGTTTTATTGACTGTTTCCTTTGCTGTGCTTGAGCTTTTGATCTTGTGAAGTCCCAAAAGTTCATTTTTGTTTTGTTTCCTTTGCCTTTGGAGACATATATTTTTTTAAAGATTTTATTTATTTATTTAACAGAGATCACAAGTAGGCAGTGAGGGAGGAAGAGAGAGAGAAAGAAGCAGGCTCCCTGATGAGCAGAGAGCCTGATCTGGGGCTCCATCCCAGGACCCTGGAATCATGACCTAAGCCGAAGGCAGAGGCTTTAACCCACTGAGCCATCCAGGTGCCCTGACACATGTCTTGAAAGAAGTTGCTGTGGCTGATGTCAAAGAGGTTATTGCCTATGTTCTCCTCTATGATTTTGATAGATTTCTATCTCACATTGAGGTCTTTTATCCATTTTCAGTTTATCTTTGTGTATGGTGTAAGATAATGGTCAGGTTTCATTCTTCTATACATAGCTGTCCAATTTTCCTAGCACCACTCATTGAAGAGACTATCTTTTTTCCCACTGAATATTTTTTCCTGCTTTCTCAAAGAACATTTGACCATAGAGTTCCAGGTCCATATCTGAGCTCTTTACTCTGTTCTACTGATCTATGTGTCTGTTTTAGTGCTGGTACCATGCTGTCTTGGTGACCACAGTTTTGTAATAAAGCTTAAAATCGGGCAATGTGATGTCTCCAGCTTTTTCTTTTTTAGCATTTCCTGAGCAATTCCAGATCTTTTCTGGTTCCATACAAATTTTAAGATTATTTGTTCGAGCACTTTGAAAAATGCCAGTGGAATTTTGATCAGGATGACATTGAAAGTATAGATTGCTCTGGGCAGTATAGACATTTTAACAAAATTTATCCTTCTGATCCATGAGCATGGAATGTTTTTCCATCTTTTTGCATCTTTTTCAATTTCTTTCATGAGTGTTCTGTATTTCCTCTAGTACAGATTCTTTACCTTTTTGGTTAGGTTTATTCCAAGGTATCTTATGATTCTTGGTGCTATAGTAAATCTAACTGATTATTTAATTTTCCTTTCTATATTTTCACCGTTAGTGTATAAGAAAGCAACTGATTTCTTTTTTTTTAAGATTTTATTTATTTATTTGACAGAGAGACCACAAGTAGTCAGAGAGGCAGGCAGAGAGAGACGGGGGAAGCAGGGTCCCTGTGGAGCAGAGAGCCTAATGCAGGGCTTGACTCCAAGACCCCGAGACCGTGACCTAAACCAAAGGCAGAGGCTTAATCCACTGAGCCATCCAGGTACCTCAAGAAAGCAACTGATTTCTGTGCATTGATTTTGTATCCTGCCACATTACTGAGTTGCTGTATGAGTTCTAGTAGTTTTGGGGTGGAGTCTTTTGGGTTTTCCTTATAAAGTATCATGTCATCTGGGAAGAGAGAGAGTTTGACTTTTTTATTACCAATTTGAATAACTTCTATTTCTTTTTGTTGTCTGATTGCTGTTGCTAGGACTTCTAGTACTATGTTGAACAGCAGTGGCAAGAGTGGGCATTCTTGTCATGTTCTTGATCTTAAAGGAAAGTCTGTTAGCTTTTCCCTATTCAGAATGATATTCGCTGTGAGTTTTTCTTTTCTTTTCTTTTTTTAAAGATTTTATCTATTTGACACACACAGAGAGAAATCACAAACAGGCAGAAAGGCAGGGGCAGAGGGTTTATCCACTGAGCCACCCAGGCACCCTGCTGTGAGTTTTTCATAAATAGATTTTATGAAGCTGAGGAATGTTCCCTCTATCCCTGTACTTTGAAGAGTTCCAATCAGGAATGGATGCTGTATTTTGTCAAATGCTTTTTCTGCATCCATTGAGAGTACCATGTGGTTCTTCTCTCTTCTCTTATTGATTTGTTCTATCTCAATGATTGATTTGAGAGTGTCGAACCACCCTTGCATCCCAGGGATAAATTCCATCTGGTCATGGTGGATAGTCTTTTAAATGTCCTTTTGGATCCTATTAACTAGGATCTTGTTGAGAATCTTAGCATCCATATTCATCAGGGATATTGGTCTGATATTCCCCTTTTGGATGGGATCTTTGCCTGGTTTGGGGATCAGGGTAATGCTGGTTTCATAGAAAGAGTCTGGAAGTTTTCCTTCTGTTTCTATTTTTTGAAACAGCTTAAGGAGAATAGCTTCATTTCTTCAAATTAATAATTTTATGAATGAAAGGGGAAAGATAATGACTAACACCAAGGGAATAGAAACAACATCAGAAATTATTATCAACAGTTATATGCCAATAAGTTAAGCAACCTAGAAGAAATGGATGTATTCCTGGAAACCTATAAACTTCCAAGACTGAAACAGAAAGAAATTGACAACCTGAATAGACCAATATCTAGTAATGAGATTGAAGAAGTGATCAAAACCTCCCAAAAAACAAGAGCCCAGGACTTGATGGAGTCCCTGGGTTTATCTGTGAGATCCATCTGTTCCAAAGTGTCCTTCAAAGCTCTTGTTTCTTTTTGATTGTCTGCTCACATGATATGTCTGTTACTGAGGGTGGTATGTTAAGATCCCCTACAATTAATGTATTCATATCAATATGACTTCATTTTGATTAACAGCTGACTTAGGTAGTTGGCTTCTCCCATATTGGGGGCATAAATATTTACAATTCTTAGTTCTTCCTGGTGGATAGACCCTTTAAGAATGATGTAGTGTCCATCTGTATCTCTGACTACAGTCTTTAGCTTAAAATCTAATTTACCTGACATGGGAATTGCTACCCCAGCTTTCTTTTGAGGCCCATTGGCATGAAAGATGCTTCTCCATCCCTTCACTTTCAGTCTGGGTGTATCTTTAGGTTCCAAATGTGTCTCTTGTAGATAGAATATGGATGCATCTTGTCATTTTATCCAGTCTGCAACCCTGTGCCATTTTATGGGAGCATTTAAGCTGTTCACGTTGAGAGTGATTATTGAAAGGTAACTTTTTATTGACATCGTGTTACCTGTGAAGTCTTTGTTTCTGTAGATTGTCTCTGTAAATTTCTGTTCTATATTACTCTTGTTTTTTTTTTCTTCACAGATCCCCATTTAATATTTCTTATAGTAGAAAAAAAATAATTTTTGTGATGCCAGCTTGCTGGTCATATACTTTTTTAAACCTTGCCAGTCTTGGAAGCTCTTTATCTCTCCATCCATTTTAAATGTCAGCCTTGTTGGATAATGTCTTCTTGGCTGCACGTTCTTCTTAGTTAGTGTCCTGAATATGTCTTGCCAGCCCTTTTTGCCTTGCCAGGTTTCTGTGGACAGGTCTGACGTTCTTCTGATGAACGTTCCTCTGTATGTAAGAATTTCTTTCTGATGGAGGCATAATACTCCATAGTGTGTATGTAGCACATCTTCCATCAGAAAGGATGAATACCCAACTTTTGTAGCAACATGGATGGGACTGGAAGAGATTATGCTGAATGAAGTAAGTCAAGCAGAGAGAGTCAATTATCATATGGTTTCACTTATTTGTGGAGCATAGCAAATAGCCTGGAGGACAAGGGGAGATGGAGAGGAGAAGGGAGTTGAGGGAAATTGGAAGGGGACGTGAATAACAAGAGACTATGGACTCTGAAAAACAATCTGAGGGTTTTGAAGGGGCGGGGAGTGGGAGGTTGGGGGAACCAGGTGGTGGGTATGAGAGAGGGCACAGATTGCATGGAGCACTGGGTGTGGTGCAAAAACAATGAATACTGTTATGCTGAAAAAAATAAATTAATTAAAATTTTTAAAAAAAGAATCTCTTCCCCCTAGCTGTCCTTAGGACCTCTTGTCTAAAATTATGATTTGTGAATTTTATAATTATGTGTCATATGGTCTTTCATTGATCTTAGGGAAGCACCCTTTCTGTTTCTAGGACACAAAAACTTGTTCTATTCCCCAGACTAGGGAAATTTTCATCCAGAATTTATTCAACTATATCTTCTAGTCTTCTCACTTTCTCCATTCCCTAAGGGATCCCAATAATTCTAACATTGGAATGTTTCATGGCATCATTTATTTCCCTAATTCTGTTTTCCTGACTTATAAGCTGTTTGTTCCAGGCTGTTTGTTTGATCCTTTTTGATCCTTCTTTTCTATCAGTTTGTCTTCTAGATCACTAATTTGATCTTCTGTCTTGGTTACCTAGCTGTTAGAGTATTTAAATCAGATTAAATCTTACTGATAGTGTTTTCTTTAAATTTATTTTTTTATTTATTTTCAGCATAACAGTATTCATTGTTTTTGCACCACACCCAGTGATCCATGCAATCCATGCCCTCTATAATTCCCACCACCTGGTACCCCAACCCCCCACCCCCCGCCCCTTCAAAACCCTCAGATTGTTTTTCAGAGTCCATAGTCTCTCATGGTTCACCTCCCCTTCCAATTTCCCCCAACTTCCTTCTCCTCTCTATGTCCCCATGTCCTCCATGCTATTTGTTATGCTCCACAAATAAGTGAAACCATATGATAATTGACTCTCTCTGCTTGACTTATTTCACTCAGCATAATCTCTTCCAGTCCCGTCCATGTTGCTACAAAAGTTGGGTATTTGTACTTTCTGATGGAGGCATAATACTCCATAGTGTATATGGAACACATCTTCCTTATCCATTCGTCCGCTGAAGGACATCTTGGTTCTTTCCACAGTTTGGAGGCCGTGGCCATTGCTGCTATAAACATTGGGGTACAGATGGCCCTTCTTTTCACTACATCTGTATCTTTGGGGTAAACATCCAGGAGTGCAATTGCAGGGTCACAGGGAAGTTCTATTTTTAATTTCTTGAGGAATCTCCACATTGTTTTCAAAAGTGGCTGTACCAACTTGCATTGCCACCAACAGTGTAAGAGGGTTCCCCTTTCTCCAAATCCTCTCCAACACATGTTGTTTCCTGTATTGCTAAATTTGGCCATTATAACTGGTGTAAGTTGATATTTAAATGTGGTTTTAATTTGAATCTCCCTGAGGGCTAGTGATGATGAACATTTTTTTCATGTGTCTGATAGCCATTTGTATGTCTTTATTGGATAAGTGTCTGTCCATATCTTTTGCCCAATTTTTGATATGATTGTCTGTTTTGTGTGTGTTGAGTTTGAGGAGTTCTTTATAGATCCTGGATATCAACCTTTTGTCTGTCCTGTCATTTGCAAATATCTTCTCCCATTCCGTGGGTTGCCTCTTTGTTTTCTTTAGTGTTTCCTTTGCTATGCAGCAACTTTTGATTTTGATGAAGTTCCAAAAGTTTATTTTGGCTTTGTTTCCTTTGCGTTTGGAGACATAACTTGAAAGAAGTTGCTTTGGCTGATATCTAAGAGATTACTGCCTATGTTCTCCTCTAGGATTCTGACAGATTCCTGTCTTGCATTGAGGTCTTTTATCCATTTTGAGTTTATCTTTGTGTACAGTGTAAGAGAATGGTCGAGTTTCATTCTTCTACATATAGCTGTCCAGTTTTCCCAGCACCATTTATTGAAGAGACTGTCTTTTTTCCACTGTATATTTTTTCCTGTTTTGTCGAAGACTATTTGCCCATAGAGTTGAGGGTCCATATCTGGGCCCTCTGCTCTGTTCCACTAATCTCTGTGTCTCTTTATATGCCAGTACCATGCTTTCTTGGTGATCACAGCTTTGTAGTAAAGCTTGAAATCAGGTAACGTGATGCCCTCTGTTATTTTTGTTTTTCAACATTTCCTTAGCGATTCGGGGTCTCTTCTGGTTCCATACAAATTTTAGGATTATTTCTTCCAGCTCTTTGAAAAATACCGTTGGAATTTTGATCGGAATGGCATTGAAAGTATAGATTGCTCTAGGTAGTATAGACATTTTAACAATATTTATTCTTCTGATCCAAGAGCATAGAATGATTTCCGGTCTTTTTGTGTCTTCTTCAATTTCTTTCATGAGTGTTCTATAGTTCCTTGAGTACAGATCCTTTACCTCTTTGGTTAGGTTTATTCCCAGGTATCTTCTGGTCTTGGTGCTATAGTAAATGGAATCAATTCTCTAATTTCCCTTTCTGTATTTTCATTGTTAGTGTATAAGAAAGCCACTGATTTCTGTACATTGACTTTGGATCCTGCCACGTTGCTGAATTGCTGTTTGAGTTCTAGTTGTTTGGGGGTGAGGTCTTTTGGGTTTTCCATATAAAGAAGCATGTCATCTGCGAAGAGAGAGAGTTTGACTTCTTCATTGCCAATTTGGATACCTTTTATTTCTCTTTGTTGTCTGATTGCTGTTGCTAGGACTTCTAATACAATGTTGAACAAGACTGGTGAGAGTGGGCATCCTTGTTCTGTTCCTGATCTGAACGGGAAGGCTGCAAGCTTTTTGCCATTGAGGATGATATTTTCTGTGGGTCTTTCCTTGGTGTTAGTTGTCATTTCTCCCTTTCCATTCATAATTTTATGAATTTGGGCTTTCTCTCTATTCTTTTGGATTAGTGTGGGCAGTGCTTTATTGATCTTATTGATTCTTTCAAAAAACCAACTTCTAGTTTCATTTATATGTTCTACTATATCTCTGGTTTCTACCTCATTGATCTCAGCTCTAATCTTGATTATTTCCCTTCTTATGTGTGGACTTGGTTTGATTTGTTGTTGATTCTCCAGTTCTTTAAGGTTAGAGACAGCTGGTGTATTCTGGATTTTTCTTTTTTTTTTTTTTTTTTTTGAGGGAGGCTTGGATGGCTATGTATTTCCCCCTTAGGACCAACTTTGCTGTATCCCGTAGGTTTTGGACTGAAGTGTCTTCATTCTCATTGGTTTCCGTGAATTGTTTCAGTTCTTCTTTGATCTCCTGATTGATCCAAGCATTCTTAAGAAAGGTGGTCTTTAGCTTGCAGGTGTTTGAGTTCCTTTCGAAATTTTCCTTTTGATTGAGCTTAGTTTCAATGCATTGTGATCTGAGAATGTGCAGGGAGTAATCTCAGTCTTTTGGTATTGGTTGAGTCCTGATTTGTGACCCAGTATGTGGTCTATTCTGGAGAAGGTTCCATGTGCACTTGAGACGAAAGAGTATTCTGTTGTTTTAGGGTGGAATGTTCTGTATATATCTATGAGGTCCATCTGGTCCAATGTGTCATTCAATGCTCTTGTTTCTTTATTGATTTTCTTCTTTGATGATCTGTCTATTTCTGAGAGAGGCGTGTTAAGATCTCCAACAATTAGTGTACTTATATTAATATGACTCTTTATCTCGATTAACAGATTTCTTATGTAATTGGCTGCTCCCATATTGGGGGCATAGATATGTACAATTGTTAGATCATCTTGGTGGATAGTCCCTTTAGGATGTAGTATCCTTCTGTATCTCTGACTACAGTCTTTAGTTTAAAATCTAATTTGTCTGATATGAGAATCGCTACCCCAGCCTTCTTTTGAGGCCCATTGGCATGAAAGATGCTTCTCCATCCCTTCACTTTCAGTCTGGGTATATCTTTAGGTTCAAAATGGGTCTCTTGTAGACAACATATGGATGAGTCCTGTCCTTTTATCCAATCTGCAACCCTGTGCCACTTTATGGGCGCATTTAGGCCATTCACATTGAGGGTAATTATTGATAGATACGTTTTTATTGACATCTTTTTACCTTTGGAGTCTTTCTTTCTCTAGATTGTCTCTATATTTCTGTTCAATGCTATTCTTGGGATTTTTCTTCTTTTATAGAACCCCCCTTAATATTTCCTGCAGTATCGGCTTGGTGGTTGCATAGTCTTTTAAGCCTTGCCGGTCTTGGAAACTCTTTATCTCTCCATTCATTTTGAATGTCAGTCTTGCTGGATAAAGTATTCTTGGCTGCACATTCTTCTCATTCAGTGCCCTGAATATATCTTGCCAGCCCTTTCTGGCTTGCGAGGTCTCTGTGGACAGGTCTGACATTACTCTGATGGGCTTTCCTCTGTACGTAAGGATCTTTGTCCTAGCTGCTTTCAAGAGGTTCTGCCTACAATTATAATTCTTCATTATGACTATTAGGTGTCTTGAGGACTTTCGAGAATCTGTAATCTTGGGGGGAAACCGTTCGGCCTCTAGTACATGAACATTGGTTCCATTCACGAGATTTGGAAAATTTTCATGAAGAACTTGTTCCACTCTATCTTCTAGACTTCTTTCTTTCTCCTCCCCTTCAGGGATTCCAATCATTGATGTTGGAATGTTTCATGGCATCATTTATTTCCCTGATTCTGTTTTTGTGGATTCTAAGCTGTTTGTTCCAGGCTTCCTCCTGATCCTTTCTCTCTATCTGTTTGTCCTCCAGATTACTAATTCTATCTTCTGTTCAGTTACTCTAGCTTTGATAGAATTTAGATTAGATTGGAACTCATTGAGAGAATTGTGAAGCTCATCCCTGGTAGCTTTCAGCTCTTCCCTAACATTTAAAACATGATCTCTGGTCGTTTTCAGTTCAGCCCTAATCAATTCCGTTTGGTCACCCATGGCTTTCTCCAACCTAGTTATTGATTGGATAATTGTTAGCCTGAATTCTCTTTCTGATATATTGTCTATGTGGATCTCCGTTAGCTCTGTTGCAGAAGGCCCATCCTCTGTATTTTTCTTCTGTTGGGCATTCCTCCTCCTAGTCATTTTGGTGAGAGATGGCTGAATGGGTGTAGCTGGATGTATCAACTGTGGTGCAGTCAGGGTGCACCCTGGAACGCTTCTGAGCAATCAGGGTTCCCCACTCAAATGAGAGGAAAGAGAAAAGGAAAAGAATAAAAGAGAGAGAGAGAGATGGAATGAAAGGTGAGATAAAAGAGAAGGTTCAGCCCAAATGGGCCCCAAGCTAATATTTATAATGTATACAAACAGAGACAAACAAAAAGACTGATAAAAGTATATGACAAGAGAAATAAATTATATATATATTTGCATATATATTTGCATATATATATGCAAATAAAGGAAGAACCTCATCAAAAAGAACCTTGAGTTCAAGATTTATATACTATCAGGACAAATACAAAAACACAGAACTACTGGTGGAAGAAAACAATGGGAGAGTGGTTGTGAATTCTCAGTGTGGGTGAGGAAGGTTGTTTTGATTCTTCCTGGATGTATCTTGATATCTTTGTTAAAGGACTCAACTTCCCTAAGATAAAGGGGGATTAGGAATTGGTTTGCCTATAGGGGTGGCATTGATTGGGGAAAGGGGATTATCTTGAAGTTTAACTCTATATGAATATTAGAAAATAAAAATTAAAAAAAGGAATAAACTAGACTAAACTAAACTAAAATATAAAAGAAATAAATAAAAACATAGAAATGCAAAAGAGAAACACAGTTGTATGTATCAAAAAGTTCAGGTTAGAAGGTTCTTATAGAATTTGATGTACTGGACATCTCATTGTGATGGTAAATAGGTTAAAAAATTATCTATATAATAATAAAAAATTATGTATATAAAAAAATGAGCCAGAACAGTGGGAACGAATTAATAATAAAAATTGTCCTATGAAGTAGTGGTGGTTGTTCTCTTGTCCTTTTTTTCCTTTCCTGGTTGGTTTTCTTGGGGAGGGGCCTGCCATGTGGGTTTTCAGTCAATGATGTTCTCTGAGTTAAGTCCTTCCACCCCCCTCAAAGGGGTGGGCTCTGAGGAAACTGTTTTTTTCAGGCTTTTGTTCTCTGGAGGTTTTATATTTGTTCACTTTTGTTTTTCTCTCTCGCCTTGACCGCTTTTGATGGTTTTTGTAGGTTTAGAAGAAAGCAAACTGCACCCTGACCTCCCTCTCAGAGAGAAGCCTCAGCCTGGCTGCAGAGCCCAAATAAATCTCCCTATGGCCGCTGGCAGAGCAGGTTCCCAGTCGCGGTCCCTGGGGACTCAGGATTTTTTGCTTGTACCCAAAACCAGGGCAGCGACGGCTTTCTGGGCAGTTCCAGACTGCCAGAGAAGTTCCAAGCAGCGATCGCACACTGAGATTTTCCCGCTGACCCAAGCTGGGAATGTCTGGTCTTTCTGGGTCTGAGAGCACTGGGCTGGCACCTGTGCGCCCCTCTCTCAGGGGAGGGTGCGGGGCATGACTCAGACTCTGATGGCAAGGCAGGACAGTCCCGTGGGGACTGCAAAAAGGCTGTGCTTCTGTTGGCTGGCGAGGCTCCCAGCCCCTTAAGGGAGCTGGGGCCATGCGCTCTCAGGTGCGCTGGTGGTTCAGGGACCAAGACCTGGTTTCTCTGCCTTACTGTCTCTGGCTCTGCATCAAGGGTGGCTGTCCTGGGTCTGGGGACTTAAGCCCCTGACCCTAACACCCCAATTCCCACAATTTTCCCCGGTGATCCTTTGCTCTTTTTGAGTACTTTCTACCAGACTCCCAGATGCAGGGCACTCTCCTATTGGGATATTACTTTGCAATGGGTCGCCTCTGGTGGCTCCCTCCCCCTTTTGTTTATCTTCAGATATCAGTCTGACTTTCCCACTCCACTTTAGCTGCCCACTGGCGTCTTCTGCTCCCGTAGAGATCCAGATGTGTATAATTCTGATCTCAGGCTGATTTCGTGGGTGATCGGAGTTCTTTGGAAGGTAATCAGCTCACTTTAGGGTACAGGTTGAAAGGGCGCCTCCTCCTACTTCCCTGCCATCTTCTCTCCCCCTTCATTGATAGTGTTTTTAACTTCAGCCAGATTGCCTCTTACTTCCATCCTTAGAGATTCTATGTTGTAACTAATGGTTTTCTCCAACATTGCCATTGCCTGGATAATTGTTACCCTGAATTCCCTTTCTGACATACTATTTATGTCCATATCCAATAGTTCTGTGGCAGAGGGCACAGTCTCAGTTTTTGCTCTGTTTGTTTTTCCTCCTCTTAGTCATTTTGTTAATAGGTGGTTGAGGGATTGTATAGCTGAATATATCAACTGATATCTATATCAACAATATATAGCTGAATATATCATGATCCAGGCAAGTGCTCCCTCTCCACTGATGTCTTCTGACCTGGTCGAGATCCAGAAGTATATAATCGTACATCTCAGGTTGATTTCATGGGTTTTCAGAGTGTTCTGGTATATATTTAGCTTACTTTAGGGGACTGGTTGAAACAGGTTCTCCTACTTCTCCACCATATTGCTCTTCCACCTCAGCATTGAATGTCTTATGCACTGATCAATCACTAAGTTCTACTTCTGAAACTAATAAAAATCATAAAATACATAAGACATATTATCTATGAGAAATATAAGATCTAGTGGATGAGGCAAACAAATGAATAATGACAAGAGATGGGGATTAGTGCTATAACAGAAATATGTAAAGAGGCTAGAAGGGCCCTGACCAGCATAGGTAGGATTAAGGAAGCCTCAGTGGAAGAGATGGTTCCTCAGACAAATTTTATATGTGAATAGGAGTTAGCAAGAGAAGGGGAAGAAGCAAATGGTTCAGCTGTAAGGTTCTATAAAAATATTATTTAGGGGCACCTGGGTGACTCAGTGGTTAAGCCTCTGCCTTCAGCTCAGGTCATGATCTCAGGGTACTGGGATCAAGTCCCACATCAGGCTCTCTGCTCAGCAGAGAACCTGCTTCTTCCCCCCCCCCCCTCTCTCTGCCTACTTATGATCTCTGTCAAATAAATAAATAAGATCTTCTTTAAAAAATATTATTTAGTCTGATCAAATAATATATAGTACTATTCCTATTGCATTAAAAAAAAACTGATAGCTACTATTTCTACTGTATTATTTTATGCTTCTATGAGATCTGTTAGATCTGTTAGATCTGTTAGGGTATCCTGGATGATACCCTAACACTTGAGAAATTCAGCATGTTCAGCCATAAAGCTTAGTAGAGAACAGAGAGTAGTCCCTATCCTATACCATTATCAAAACCCCCAGTTTAATCAACTCAAGGGTGACCATAAAATCTCACATGTTAAATGTCATATGACTTCTGTAAGTGGAATTTGTTTCCTGCAATATTATTGAATTTGTCTATCAGTTCTACCAATTTTTCAGTAGTGTTTTTTGGGTTTTCTACCTAGAGCATCCTATCTTCTGCAAACTAGTGTAAGTTGTACTTCTTTCTTGTTTATTTGAATGTCTTATATTTTTTTTCATTTGATTATTGTGGCTAGGACTTCCAGTTCTATGTTAATAACCATGGTGTGAATGGATATTTCTGTTTTATGCCTGACTGCAGATGAAAATCTCCCAGTCTTTTCCTATTGAGAATGATATTGGCTGTGGTATTTTTTTCTATAATTTTTTTTTATGATATTGATGTATGTTCTCCCTAAACTTACTTTATTGGGGGATTTTATCATGAATGGATATTGTATTTTTTCTGCATCTTTTGGCAACAAACTAAAAGGTAACCTACTGAATGGCAAAAGATATTTACAAATGACATATCTGATAAAGGGTTGGTATCACAAATATAAAAAGAACTTACAAAATTTGACGCCCCTCAAATGAATAATCTATTTTTAAAATTAAATTATATTAATTTAAAAATTTTTTTATTTAAATTCGATTAGCATATACTGTATTATTACATTCAGAGATAGAATTACAACAATCTAATTTAAAAATGGCCAGAAATTATGAATAGACATTTTTCCAAAGAAGACATCCAGATGGCCAATAGACACATGAAAAGATGCTCAACATTGCTCATCATAAGGGAAACACAAATCAAAAGTACAATGAGATATCACCTCACACCAGTCAGAATGGCTAAAATCAGCAACACAAAAACAACAGGTGTTGGTGAGGGTGCAGAGAAAAAAGGAACACTTGTGCACTGTTGCTAGGAATGCATACTGGTGAAACCACTTTACTTTGGAAAACAGTATGGAGGTACCTCAAAAAGTTAAAAATAAAGCTACCCTATGACCAACAATTGCACTATTAGGTATTTACACAAAGAATACAAAAAAATACTAATTCAAAGGGATACATGTACTCCAATGTTTATAGCAACATTACCTATAATGGACAAATTATAGAAATAGCCCAAGTGTCCATCCACTGATGAATGGCTAAAGATGTGATATATCTATATATCCATATCTATTATTATTAATGTTAACGATAATAATATATTCGGCCATTAAAAAAGGAATAAAGTCTTGCCACTTGCAATGGCATGGGTGGAGCTGAAGTTTTTTAGGCTAAGTAAAAGAAGTCAATCCAAGAAAGACAAATACCATATGACTTCACTTATATGTGGAATTTAAGAAACAAAATAAATGCATTAAAAGGAAAAAAAAAAGACAGGCAAACCATGAAACAAACTCTTAACTATAGAGAACAACCTGATGGTTACCAGGGGAAGTAGATGGGGAGATGGGTTACATTGGAGATGGGATTTAAGGAGTGCACTTGTTGTGATGAGCACCAGGTGTCATACAGAAGTGTTGAAACACTATATTGTACACCCCAAACTAATATTATACTGCATGTTAACTAACTGGAATTTAAATAGAAACTTCAAAAAAAAAAAAGGTTATCTAAGCAGCCTCTCAATGGAGTTACCCTCATTCCCAAAGTTCTATGTATTTGTGGTTTATTCTCATACACTTTTGTCTTTCTGTGTTTTGTTTTTGTTTTTGTTCTTTGAGACTGATATGATAGGGGCTGGATGGCTTTTACAGAACACATATTCCAACTTTTATATTTCATAGATAAAAAGAAAGAAAAAAAATGATCTGTTGTTGACTGATTTCAAGTTTCTGGCCATCTCTGAACCAAAGAACTGTCCTGGTTTTCTGTGGTAGTTTATTAAACTTAGATCCTACTATTTGTTTGGAGACCCAAAGAACTGGGAGTAATGTCAGAGGTTATATAATCCAGCAGTTTAAATCAAAACCAGCTAAGAAGATAGTTGTATGCCTTATTCTTTAAGATTCTCAAAAAATGATACAATTTTACTACTCTTGATAGGTTATTGTGATACTTCTTCCTCGTGATCTTGTGCTTAATAGATTCAGGACATATTGTAGATGTCCAATAAATATTTGTTTTTTTTAAAGTTTTTTTTTTAAAATTTTAAATAATATCCACACCCAACATGGGGCTCAAACTTACAAAACTAAGACCAAAAGTTGCATGCTTCACTGACTGAGTGAGCCAGGCACCTCAATAAATATTTGTCAAATACATCTTTGGAGAGAGTTCTTATCCCATTTTATAAATTTGTAAATTTAGCATCATTTATCATGACAATAATATAAGAACTATTTGAAACTGGCTACATAGGGAAAAGAAAATTTACCCACACTGCCAGTACTCTCCCATTAACATTGCTGGGATTTTGACTTAGGTTTTTGAGAGACATTTCTATGTGTAGATTTAAGAAATAAAACAAAACAAAACAAAATAAAACTTTTCATACACCTGTCTTTTTTTTTCTTACTTGCCAATATCTCATAGCATTTTTGTGTTTCATGTAATCTTCATAACCATCACTTTTATGGTTGCATGATAGCATTTTTTTTATTTGGTGGCAATGCCATGGCATTTATGTATCCTATGTGTTATTGTATCATCATCTTCCAATCTTGTAAACAAGCACCCACAAACATCAGGCCACAAGGATTTTTTTGACTATAACAACATTCCCCTTTAAAACTTTTATTGACTGTATTAATGTTGTAGAATATTAGCAGAACCTATGTTTTCCTCTTCCTTTAAAGATTCACATTCATGAACATAGTGAGTTCTTACTGTTGGTCTACAATTACTAGCATACATATTAGATACCCGTCCTTATAGTTTAAGGGAAAAAATTAAGACATACTTAGGTAAGTCCTAATAAGAAGAAAATTCCTGAATAGGGATGTATTTATCTTATGAGTAATCAGAATAAGCACATTTTAGGAGTGTGTGTGTGTGTGTGTTTGTGTGTGTGTGTGTGCATGCACACGTGCGTGCTGAGAACTATAGAAGGAATGGAAGACTGAGAAGAAAACTATATTGCAGTTGACTTCCAGGCAGGGCAAGATAAGAGAAAGTAGCTCTTTACCAGTCACTTTGGGAATACTTCCTGGAAAGGTTACCATTGTCCACCATCATATATTATTTTTGGCCTCAGACATGTGAACATGTGGTTCTCTGTGGCATTGGAATGTGTGTGGGGATGAGCTTTTCTCACATTAGATATGGTTTTGAAACATGATAATGTAATTGAAAGGGGCCAAATTTATTTCCAGGAGTGTTCTGAGAGACACGGTGTCATGGAACTACGTGACTTTGATGAGATAACACCTAGGATGTCTGAGTCAGTGTGAGGCCATTAGAGGTTCTGAATGATGAGGGACACAGGCATAGAGAGAAGCTATAGATGTGACTGAAGAAGTAAGAAGATATGATTGACAGAAAAATATTAAAGGAGCTGTTTTTCCAGACACATTTGCTAATAAGACACAGAGAATAGGTCATGCAGTCCTCTACAAATATCTGGAATGCATTAATGCTAATGTAAGGGAAAATAATTTTGGGGGTTGGGAATGCTAAGAAAGCTAAGATTCATAGATGGAGATAAAGGAAGTTATTTAAAAACTGGGTTTCTTTGAGGATGTTCAGAAGTAATATTAAAAATATTGACAAACAATATAACAAAAACAATGATTAGTGGGAATAGACACAGGCCCAAGACACTGGAGCAAGGTCCTAGTAGCCCACTCCTGTGTCAGGCAATACTTGATAGTGAGAAGAGCTAAAGGAGGTATTAAGGAAATCACGGCAATGGGGAGTAGTTTTGAGAGATATAAGGTGGCTATTTACCAACTAGCATTAAGGTGTTTTAAAGTTTTAGCAATTAATATGGACATACAACAGTTGTTCTAAACTGAGGATAACTTTATTCCCCAGGGAATACTTGGCAATTCCTAGAGACAATTTTTATTGTTGTGACTGGGGAAATGTTACTGGTATCTAGTAAGAAGAGGTCAGTGATACTGCTAAACAACCAACAATGCACAAAACAACCGTCTCCCCGCCCCACCATACACCCAATAAGGAATTATCTGGCTCAAAATGTCAATATTGTCGAAGTTGAAAAACCCTGGTCATACAGATACAGATCAGTTGAATATCAGCTCCGTCACTGAGGAAGCTAAGTACATAAAAGAGTTTCACAATGGAAATTACTGATATTTCTCTCTCTCCTCAACTCCTTTAGCACCATTGTCTCTCCAGGATGCTCAATTGGAAACTTGATATCTTCTTTAATTCCCCTTTTCTCTCCCTCCATGGTAGTTCTTCAGGCCCACTGTATTTAATTTTCTGGCTGTCTCTAATCCAGATTCTCCTCTCCCTCCCACTTCTACTACCTTAATTTAAGCCTTTGTATTTGCCCCCTTTTATACACAGTATCTCATTCCAGGACTATTTCAGTCACATCTAAGTGAGTTTTACAGACTTTCCTGCTTCCACTCCATTCTCTGTACTGTGTTAGCATTGTAACACTGTACCTAGCTCACACTGCCATACTCTGCAGGTAATGAGTAAATGTTTATTAAATTAATTAATAAACAAATGGGATCCACTATATCCTTACTCCAAAATTTCCAGTGGTTCCTTGATGCCTACAGAATAAATGCAAAATCCCATCACCTGACCTGTGAGATAATTCAAAATGCTATACCAAATTCTCTTACCAGTTTAAATTCCATGTATCTCAAACTCAGACCAATTTCACTCCTTTACCATAACTTATACTCTAAAAGAATGAGTGTCTCACATTAATGTCAAATGTCATCCTTTTTCCCATTTATATGTTTCCCAAACATGCTATTGTAAAATGCTTCTGGCTTTTAGTCATCTTTGGCAGTTTCTCTCAATGGTTCTCAGTGAGGGTGGGAGTGAGGGGTCTCATTCAAAGACTTCAAAATAAAACTTCCCAACCCCAACACACATCTACTGAATCAAATCTGGAAGAGGCAGGCATACAGATGTCTATTTGATCCTAATAAAATTAAACACACACATGCACACACACACACACTCACAGACATCAATTGGCCTTACATACTTGGGTCTATTTTTGGATTGAACACTTGTCTATTGATCTATATATCTATTCTTTCACCAGTACCACACTGTTATTTTATTAATCTTTTCAACGAACTCAACTTTGGTGTCATTAGCTGTAACTTTAAGTTTGCTGACTCTCTTCTTATCTCCATTCTATGATTTCATTTGTATTTTTTAAAAATTATTTATTTGAAAGACAGAGATCACAAGTAGGCAGAGGCAGGCAGAGAGAGAGAGGAGGAAGCAGGCTCCCCACTGAGCAGAGAGCCCGATGTGGGGCTCGATCCCAGGACCTTGGAATCAATGACCAGAGCCAAAAGCAGAGGCTTTAAACCACTGAGCCACCCAGGTGCCCCTCATTTGTATTTTTTTAGTTTGTTGTTCAATTACAAAATTTCCATGTATTCTTATCTACATTTTCTATATCTTTGCTGAGCCTTCATATATTTTCATTCCTTTCATGAGTGTTCACCTTTACTTCTTAGAGCAATAAATGTTGTATTTAGTTAGTTGTTTTAAAGATTTTTTTAAAAAGTTTTATTTATTTATTTTAGAGAGAGAGCATGAATTGGGGAAGGGGTAGAAGGATAGAGAGGCAGGAGGGAGAGAAAGAGAGTGAGAGAGTGAGAGAGCAAGAGAGAGAGAGAGAGAGAGAAGCAGACTCCCCACTGAGCATGGAGTCCTGTGTTGACAGGAGCTGACCCAGGACCCTGAGATCATGATCTGAGTGAAAATCAAGAGTCAGCTGCTTAACAGACTGAGCCACCCAGGTGCCCCTAGTTGCTTTACAGTTTTGCCTGATAATTCCAACAGTTATATCAGTATTGGCATTTGCTAATTATTTATTACTTTATGAGTTGAATTTTTCCTACTTGTTTAGTGTCAAATGATTTTTATTGTATCCTGGAAATTTTGAATATTATGTCATAAAACTATGAGGGCTCCCCCCCCCATTCTAAGGAGAACACTGATTTTTCATAATTCTTTAAACAGTCAACTCATTGTGCTATGTTCAGCTACAAATTCCAACCTATATTCTGTGTGCTGTGGTTCCAGTGTCAGTTCAGTTTGTAAAGTTTTTGAAATTATATTTGAATCAGTCCAGTATGAATCCTAGAGTTCATACACAGATGTATGGGATTGCCTCTTTATCTCCCTCCTCTCATTAAATTCTCTTAATATTTCCATCTGACTGCCTCAAGCCCTTCTCATATTCTTCCTGGGACTTTTTGTGTATTTAGGTACAAGCAGAGGGATGACAGAGAAAGAAAAAAGGCAATGGGCATATTCCCAATGTTCTTAGGATCATAGCTTTTCTGGTCAGAAAGAATGGTTCTAAAAAAAGAAAAGAAAGAAGAAAGAGAAAGAAAGAAAGAAAGAAAGAAGGAGAGAGGAAGAAGGGAGGAAGGAAGGAAAGAATGTTCTCCTACTTCAAAGTTCTAAGTACTTGCTTAGCCACTGCTTCTCAGTGTGTCTACTGTACTGTTACATGGAGGCCTGGGATAGGACAGAAGATATCAAAAAAAAAAAAAAAAAAAGGAAAGAAAAACAGCCTGATAATTTCTCCAACTCTCTCTTATTATTAGTAGTCCTTTTCTCTCCTCTTGTCAGAATAATAAGGGAAAACTTCACTTGGAAATTTTCCTGTCTGTGCCTGGTATATACTTTTGGATTTGGGGTTGCTTTTGAATACAACTCTGGTAATACCAAATTAAAAAAAATACTCATCACTAGGTCAGAGGTATTTCTTATCTCCTTCAATCTGTTATCATTAATATTTTTATATCCTCAGGTAAGTTGCTCCATGCATTCCTGAAAGATTTATAGTTTCAGTCAATGTTTGCAAACACATTTCCTATAATAAAGTCCCATGTGATTCCTTATGGTATTTATATCTCTGCTGAATTAGCTATTTATTCATATTTGTAACCTTCCATTTTTCACTAGATCTTTTAACAGTAGTTATCTTCAAATTTCTTTCTAATTGTTCCAACATCTTGGTAATCTCTGTGTCTGGTTTTGTTGGTTGCATTTTATCTCAATAATTTTTTTTTTGCTTTTTGATGTATTTTGAAGATTTTGATTGAATGCCATGTATAATACGTAGAAGACCAGAAGACACATATAAATACTATTTATGTGTGAAAATGGGCATGTCTCTTCTACTGCCAGCTTGGCAGTGTAAAATTTTGAGTAAGTCTATTCAGGACATGAACTGGGTTTAATTCTTTTTTTTTTTTTTCCTGCTTCCAATACTATCAATGTAATAAAGGCTTCAGATTCTTCTAGAAGTGGGATGTTGTCATTACCGTGTGCTTTAGGTGTGGTACATTTAACCAATGTGGGAAAAGATATCTTTTTTAAAATATTTTTTATAAACATGTAATGTATTATTAGCCATAGGGGTACAGGTCTGTGAATTGCCAGGTTTACACTTCATAGCACTCACCTTAGCACATAACCTCCCCAATGTTCATAACACTGCCACCCTACCCCTACCCCCCACTGGCAACCCTCAGTTTGTTTTGTGAGATTAAGAGTATCTTATGGCTTGTCTCCCTCCCAATCCCATCTCGTTTCATTTATTCTTTTCCTACCTCCCCAAACCCCCCATGTTGCATCTCCCCTTCCTCATATCAGGGAGATCATATGATAGTTGTCTTTCTGCGATTGACTTACTTTGCTAAGCATAATATCCTCTAGTCCCATGCACATCATTGTAAATAGCAAGATTTCATTTCTTTTGATGGCTGCATTATACACACACACACACACACACACACACACACCACTTCTTCTTTATCCATTCATTTGTTTATGGACATCTAGGTTCGTTCCATAGTTTGGTTATTTTGGACATTGCTACTATAAACATTTGGGTGTACATGCTCCTTTGGATCACTACACTTGTATCTTTAGGGTAAATACCCAGTACTGCAATTGCTGGATCATCAGGTAGCTCTATTTTCAACTTTTTGAGGAACATCCATGCTGTTTTCCAGAGCAGTTGTACCAGCTTGCATTCCCACCAACAGTGTAGGAAGGTTCCCCTTTCTCCACATCCTCGCCAGCATCTGTCATTTCCTGACCTGTTAATTTTAGCCATTCTGACTGGTGTGAGGTGGTATCTCATTGTGGTTTTGATTTGTATTTCCCCGATACCAAGTGATGTGGAGCACTTTTTCATGTGTCTGTTGGCCATCTGGATGTCTTCTTTGCAGAAATGTCTGTTCATTTTCTCTGTCCATTTCTTGATTGGATTATTTGTTCTTTGGGTGTTGAGTTTGCTAAGCTCTTAATACATTTTTGGATACTAGCCCTTTATCTGATATGTCATTTGCAAATATCTTCTCCAATTCTCTCAGTTGTCTATTGGTTTTGTTAACTATTTCCTTTGCTGTGCAAAAGTTTTGATTATGATGAAGTCCCAATGGTACGTTTTTTCCCTTGCTTCCCTTACCTTCAGCGATGTTCCTAGGAAGAAGTTGCTATGGCTGAGGTCAAAGAGGTTGCTGCCTGTGTTCTCCTCAAGGATTTTGATGGATTTCTTTCTCACATTGAGGTCCTTCATTCATTCTGAGTCTATTTTCATGTGTGGTGTAAGGAATTGGTCCAATTTCATGTTTATGCATGTGGCTGTCCAATTTTCCCAACACCATTTGTTGAAGATGCTGTCTCTTCCATGGGACATTCTTCCATGCTTTGTCGAAGATTAGTTGACCATAGAGTTAAGGGTCTATTTCTGGGCTCTCTATTCTGTTCCATTGATCTATGTGTCTGTTTTTGTGCCAGTACTGGTACAATGTACCAGTACCATCTTGATGATGACAGCTTTGTAATAGTGCTTGAAGTCTGGAATTGTGATGTCACCAACTTTGGCTTTCCTTTTCAATATTCCATTGGCTATTCAAGGTCTTTTCTGGTTCCCTATAAATTTTAGGATTATTTGTTCAATTTCTTTGTAAAAAAATGGATGGGATTTTGATAGGGATTGCATTAAATGTGTAGATTGCTTTAGGTAGCATAAACATTGTCACAATATTTGTTCTTCCAATCCAGGAGCATGGAACATTTTTCCATTTCTTTGTGTCTTCCTCAGTTTCTTTCATGAGTACTTATAGTTTTCTGAGTATAGATTCTTTGCCTCTTTGCTTAGGTTTATTTCTAGGTATCTTGTGGTTTTGGGTGCAATTGTAAATGGGATTGACTCCTTAATTTTTCTTTCTTCTGTCTTGTTGTTGGTGTAAAGAAATGCAACTCTTTTCTATGCACTGATTTTATATCCTGATACTTTACTGAATTCCTGTACAAGTTCTAGCAGATTTGGAGTGGAGCCTTTTGGGTTTTCCACATATAGCATCATATCATCTGCAAAAAGTGATAGTTTGATTTCTTCTTTGCTGATTTGGATGCCTTTAATTTCTTTTTGTCGCCTGATTGCTGACGCTAGGACTTCTAGTACTATGTTGAATAGCAGTGGTGATACTGGACATCCCTGCCATATTCCTGACTTTAGCGGAAAAGCTCTCAGTATTTCTCCATCTAGAGTGATATTTGCAGTGTGTTTTTCATAGATGGCTTTGATAATATTGAGGTGTGTGCCCTCTATCCCTACACTTTGAAGAGTTTTGATCAGGAAGGGATGCTGTACTTTGTCAAATGCTTTTTCAGCATCTATTGAGAGTATCATATGGTTCTTGTTCTTTCTTTTATTAATGTATTTTATCACATTGATTGATTTATGGATGTTGAACCAACCTTGCAGCCCTGGAATAAATCCCACTTGGTAGTAGTGAATAATCCTTTTAATGTACTGTTGGATCCTATTGGCTAGTATTTTGGTGAGAATTTTCACATCTGTGTTTATCAAGGATATTGGTCTATAATTCTCTTTGTTGATGGGATCCTTGTCTGCTTTTGGGATCAAGGCAATGCTGGCATCATAAAACGAGTTTGGAAGTTTTCCTTCCATTTCTATGTTTTGGAACATTTTCAGAAGGATAGGAATTAATTCATCTTTAGACGCAGGGTAGAATTCCCCTGGGAAGCCATCTGGCCTTGGGCTTTTGTTTGTTTGGAAATTTTTGATGACTGTTTCAATCTCCTTACTGGTTATGGGTCTGTTCAGGTTTTCTATTTCTTCCTGGTTCAGTTGTGGTAGTTTATATGTCTCTAGGAAAGCATTCATTTTTTTCCAGATTCTCAAATTTGTTGGTGTAGGTTTCCTCATAATGTTTGTATAATTGTATTTCTTTGGTGTTAGTTGTGATCTCTCATCTTTCATTCATGTTTTTACTTATTTCAGTCCTTTGTCTTTTCTTTTTGGTAATTCTGGCCAGGGGTTTATCAATCTTACTAACTCGTTCAAAAAACCAGCTCCTAGTTTCATTGATTTGTTCTTTTTTATTTTTTTGGTTTCTATTTCATTGATTTCTGCTCTGATCTTTATTATTTCTCGTCTCCTGCTGGGTTCAGGCTTTATTTGTTTTTCTTTCTCCAGCTCCTTTAGTTGTAGGGTTAGGTTGTGTATTTGAGACCTTTCTTGTTTCTTGAGAAAGGCTTGTATCACTATATATTTTCCTCTTATGTCTGCCTTTGCTGTGTCCTACAGATTTTAAACTTTTGTGTTTTCCTTATCATTTGTTTCCATGAATTTTTTCAATTATTCTTTAATTTCCTTGTTGACCCATTCATTCTGTAGAAGGATGCTATTTAGTCTCCAAGTATTTGGGTTCTTTCTAAATTTCTTCTTGTGATTGAGTTCTAGCTTCAGATCATTGTGGTCTGAAAATATGCAGGGAATGATCTCAATCTTTTGATACCAGTTTAGACCTGATTTATGACCCAGGATGTGATCTATCCTGGAGAATGTTCCTTGTGCACTAGAGAAGAATGTGTATTCTGTTGCTTTGTGATGAAATGTTCTGAATATATCTGTTATTTCCATCTGGTCCAGTGTGTCATTTAAGGCCTTTATTTCCATGTTGATCTTTTGCTTGGATGATCTGTCCATTTCACTGAGGGGAGTGTTAAAATCCCCTACTATTACTGTATTATTGTCAATGTGATTTTTTTATTTTGTTATTAATTGGCTTATATAGTTGGCTGCTCACAATATCCTTTAGATATTTAAAATTGTTAGATCTTCTTGTTGGACAGAACCTTTGAGTATGATATAGTGTCCTTCCTTATATCTTATTATAGTCTTTGACTTAAAATCTAATTCATCTGACATAAGGATTGCCACCCAACTTTCTTTTGATGTCCATTAGCATGGTAAATGGCTCCCCCCACTTTAAATCTGGAGGTGTCTTGAGTCTAAAATGAGTTTCTTGAAGATAGCATATTGATGGGTTTTGTTGTTCTCTTCGTTCTGATACCCTGTGTCTTTTGATTGGGGCAATGAGCCCATTTACATTCAGCGTAACTCTTCAAAGATAAGAATTTAGTGCCATTGTATTGTCTGTAAGGTGATTGTTACTCTATGTTGTCTCTGTTCCTTTCTGATCTACTACTTTTAGGCTCTTTCTTTTCTAGAGGACCCCTTTCAATATTTCCTGTAGAGCTGGTTTGGTGTTTGCAAATCCTTTCAGTTTTTGTTTTTTCTGGAAACTTTCTATCTCTCCTTTTGTTTTCAATGATTGCCTAACTGGACATAGTATTCTTTGCTGCATGTTTTTCTCATTAATGCTCTGAATATATCATGCCAGTTCTTTCTGGCCTGCCAGGCCTCTGTGGATAAGTATATTGCCAATCTAATATTTTTACCATTGTATGTTACAGACTTCTTTTCCTGGACTGCTTTCGGGATTTCCTATTTGTTGCTAAGACTTGTAAATTTTATTATTAGATGATGGGGTGTGGAACTATTCTTATTGATTTGGGGGTTATTCTCTGCACCTCCTGGATTTTGATGCTTGTTCCCTTTGCCATATTAGGGAAATTCTCTCCAATAATTCTCTCCAATATACCTTCTGCTCCCCTCTCTCTTTCTTCTTCTTCTGGAATCCCAGTTATTATAATGTTTGTCTTATGGTGTCACTTATCTCTTGAATTCTCCCCTCATGGCCCAGTAGTTGTTTGTCTCTCTTTTGCTCAGCTTCTTTATTCTCTCTCATTTGTTCTTCTATATCACTAATTCTTTCTTCTGCCTCATTTCTCCTTGTAGTAAGAGTCTCCATTTTCGATTGCATCTCATTAATAGCTTTTTTGATTTCAACTTGGTTACATTTTCATTCTTTTATTTCTCCAGAAAGGGCCTTTATTATTCCAGACAAGGTTTCTCTAATATCTTCCATGCCTTTTTTTGAGTCTGGCTAACACCTTGAGAATCCTCATTCTGAAGTCTAGATCTGACATACTACCAATGTCTGCATTGATTAGGTCCCTAGCCTTAAGTACTGCCTCTTGTTCTTCTTCTTCTTCTTTTTTTTTTTTTTGGTGAGATTTTGTGCCTTGTCATTTTGTCCAGATAAGAATATCTGAAGGAGCAAATAAAATACTAAAGGGTGGCAAAGATCCCAGGAAAATGTGCTTTAACCAAATCAGAAGAGACCCCAAATTGTGGGGAGGAGAAAGGGAAAAAATAAGTTCAGAAGAAAAAAAATTTTAAAAAGAGAATAAAGAAAAGATATAAAAAAGTAAAAGTCTATATGTATAATTACACTGGTTACTAGAACAGGGTCACCCACTTAACTTTGGGAGTATTTTGGTCTCTAGAAGGAACTACCTTCCAAAATTTTAAAGAAGGAAAACATATATAAAGTTAAATACAATGAAGAGATGGAATGTGAGTACAAAGATGAAAATTTTTTTTTTAATTTTATAAAAAAGGATTTGATAAGATAAGTTGGTTGGGAGAATAAAGAAAAAGGAAGTGGAGAGAATTTGCTCAGGCTGGAGACTAGAGCAAGCCTGGTGCTAGATTTAGGGTATATTTTGATCTGCCAGAAGAAGTTGTACTCCAAATTTTTTTAGAAGAAAAATCTGTATGTGTATACAGAAAATAAAGTTAGATACCTGCCATTGCACTCCTGGGTATTTACCCCAAAGATACAGATGTAGTGAAAAGAAGGGCTATCTGTACCCCAATGTATATAGCAGCAATGGCCACGGTCGCCAAACTGTGGAAAGAACCAAGATGCCCTTCAACGGATGAATGGATAGGAAGATGTGGTCCATATACACTATGGAGTATTATGCCTCCATCAGAAAGAATGAATACCCAACTTTTGTAGCAATATGGATGGGAGTGGAAGAGATTGTGCTGAGTGAAATGAGTCAAGCAGAGAGAGTCAATTATCATATGGTTTCACTTATTTGTGGAGCATATCAAAAAGCATGGAGGACATGGGGAGTTAGAGAGAAGGGGGTTGGGGTAAATTGTAAGGGGAGGTGAATCATGAGAGATTATGGACTCTGAAAAACAATCTGAGTGGTTTGAAGTGGCGGGGGGGTGGGAGGTCGGGGTACCAGGTGGTGGGTATTATAGAGGGCACGGATTGCATGGAGCATTGGGTGTGGTGAAAAAATAATGATACTGTTATGCTAAAAATAAATAAATAAAAAAAAAACAGATACAATGGAGGGTAAAATATGACTATAATTATGAAGGTTCAAAAAAATTTTTTTTAATGAAAGGTATTGTTAAGACAAACTAGTTTAAAAATGTTAAAAGAGGAAAGGGTAAAAGTTAAAAAAAATTAGCAGAAGAAAAAAAATAAAATTAAAAAAATTAACTTTGCAAGACTAAAGAATCATGGGGAGAAGGCCATGAATTCCATACTCGCTTTCTCCTCCTCTGGAATTCCTCTATTTTCCTTGGTAAGTGAAGTTGGTCTTGGCTGGATTTCTTTTTGATCCTCTGGCCGAGGTCCCTGTTGTAGTGATTCTCAAGTGTCTTTGCCCGAGGCAGAATTGCACCACCCTTACCAGGGGCCAGGCTACGCAATCTGCTTGGGTTTGCTTTCAGGAGCTTTTGTTCCCTGAATGCTTTCCATAGAGTTCTGGAGGACGGGAATGGAAATGGTGGCCTCCCAAACTCTGGCCTGGAGGAGCCAAGTTCTCGGGGCCCCATTCTTCAGTGCACCCTTGGAGAAAAGCACTCAATCACTCCCATATCCCTGGCCTCAGGCTGTGCTCCAAGCTCACCCAGCCTGTGACCAAGCATCTCTGTTTCTGGCACACAGCTCCACCTGGAGTCTCCAAACCCCACAGATCCCTGAGCTCTTCCAAGGGGTGCCTCCTTGGATCTTGTGGCGACCCCACTCACAGAGCAGTGGCCTGTGCCATGGATTACGGTTCAAGGTAACCCTGAGTTGAGAGCTCACTCCTCAGCTCTGCCTCTGTAGCCAGCTTCCCCACTCTAATACCTGTGAGCTCTGTGACACTCAGACACCCCTTATCCTTCTGTGACCCTGTGGGACCTGAGGCCTTGTTGTCCCCACGTGGGCTTCACCTCAGTTTAGCTCTGGAGTGATGTCCCTCATTGGAGCAGACTTTTAAAAGTTCTGATTTTGTGCTCCTTTGCTCCACTTCTTGTCGGGAGCCAGCCCCTCCCCCTCCCAGTCTATCTTCCTGTCACTTTGGATTCACTTCTCTGCCTGTCCTACCTTTTAGAAAGTGGTCAATTTTCTGTTTCTAGAATTGTTGCTCTTCTTCTCTTTCACCTCCTGTTCAATTTGTAGGTGTTTGCAATGGTTTGATAAGCTATCTAGCTGGTTTCCTGCTACCTGATGTCATCTCAGCCTGCTACTTTTCTGCCATCTTATCTCCTTTGCTGCAAAGATATCTGTTTGAGTTAGTATTTTTATTTATTTTAGATATATTCCCAGAAATGAACTCTTTTGATCATATGGTAATTCTTTTTTCATGTTTTTGAGAATTCTTTACACCATTTTACATAGTGTCTTTACTAATTTACAATAGAAACAGTATACAAGGGCTTTCTTTTTTTAATTTGTTTTTTATTTATTCATTTGACAGACAGAGATCACAAGTAGGCAGAGAGGCAGGCAGAGAGAAAGGAAGGGAAGCAGGCACCCCGCTGAGCAGAGAGCCTGACGCAGGGCTCACTCCCAGGACCCTGGGATCATGACCTGAGCCAAAGGCAGAGGCTTAACTCACTGAGCTACCCAGGCGCCACTACAAGGGCTTTCTTGTTTCATCCATGCCAACATTAGTTACATCTTATCTTTTTAAAAAAGTTCACTCTAATGAAGCAGTACCTCATTGTGATTTTAATTTGCATTTCCTTAATCACTAATGACATTGAGCTTTTTTTTTAATGTACCTATTGGTCTTTTGTATATCTTCTTTGAAGAAATGTCTATCCAGCCACTTTGTCTTTCTTTAATTAGGTTCTTTGGTTTTTGCTATTGAGTTATATGAAGGTTTTATAATATTCTAGGTATTAACCCCTTATCAGATACATGGTTTGCAAATATTTTTTCTCATTTCATTGGTTGTCTTTTCACTTTGTTCTTGGTTTCTTTTGATGTACAAGCTTTTTGTTTGATGTACCACCTTTTTTTAAATTATGTTTCTTGTGCTTTGTCACATCAAAAAAATCATTATGAAGGCCTATGTCAATAAGATTTATTCCTACATTTTTTTCTGGGAGTTTCACAAATTCAGGTTTCACATTTAAGTTTTTAATCCTTTGTGCATTAACATTTATGAGTGACAGAAGATATGGGTCCAATTTCATTCTTTTACTTATGAATATCCAGTTATCCCAGTACCATTTATTGGAGAGACTCTCTGTTCTCCAATGAATATTCTTGACTTTCTTGCCAAGTAATGGTTGACATTATATACTTTGGTTTATTTCTGATATCTCAATTCTGTTTCATTTATCTATTTGTCAGTTTTTATGCCAATATTATACAGTTTTGATAACTATAGGTTAATAGTATATTTGAAATAAAAACTTGTAATGCCTCCTGCTTTGTTGTACTTTCTTAATATTTCTTGGCTTTTCTGGGTCTCTTATGGTTCCATATAAACTTTAGGAGTTTTTTTTTTTCTGATTCTGCAAAATTACAATTTGAATCTCGTTAGGGATTGCATTTAATCTATAGATAGCTTTTGGTATTATTGGCATTTTATTTTATTTTTATTTTTTAATTTACTTTTAGTTTTTCAGTGTTCCATGATTCATTATTTATGTACCACACCCAGTACTCCATGCATTTCAATTATAATATTAATTCTTCCCATTTATGAACATAAGGTATCTTTCCATTTATTTATTTATTTCATTAAAACTTAGTTTTAAAAACAGAAATATTTCACCTCAGTTAAATTTATTACAAATATTTTATTGTTTTGATGCTATTGTAACTTAGATGGTTTTATTTATTTAGTTTAGTTATTGGTGTTGGTAAATAGAAATGCTACTGACTTGAGATGCACCTGGGTGGCTCAGTAGATTAAGTGTCCAACTCTTGATTTCAGCTCAGGTCTTGAGTTTAAGCTCCACATAGTGCTCCATGCTAGGTATGGAAACTAGTTTTAAAAAAAAGAAATACCACTGATTTTTGAAGGTTAATTTTGTACCCTGTAACCTTATTGAATTCATTGATTAGATCTTTTCTTTTTTTGCTTGAGTCTAAGATTTCTCTATATAAAATCACATCTTCTGCAAAAAGAATGTCGCTTCTTTTATAATTTTCACAAATTCAGTTTTTTTTCTTCCCTGATTGCTCTAGTTAGAATGTTTCCTTCCATTTATTTTATTTGTAAACTTTTAATTCCAGTATAATTAACATAGTGTTATATTAGTTTTAGGCAGGGACACCTGGGTCGTTCAGTTGGTTACCTTCGGCTCAGGTCATGATCTCAGAGTCTTGGAATCAAGTCCTGCATTGGGATCCCTGCTCATCAGGGAGTCTGCTTATCCTTCTGCCCTGCCCCATGCTCATAATATCTCTCCCTCTCTCTCTCTCTCTCTCTGTCACACTCACTCTCTCTTTAAAATAAACAAATACGATATTTTTAAAAAAGTTATTGAATTATTCAGTTCAGTTACAGTATTTTTTCAATTCTTAGATTGCTGGGAAGGGTTTTTTTGATGGTTGCTATTTTCTCTTCAAACTTTCCATTTTGTTTATGCATTGTTTCCTAATTTTATTTAGTTGTTTTTCTCTGTGTGGTGTGTGTGTGTGTGTGTGTGTGTGTGTGTTTTGTGATTCACTAAACTTCTTTAAGAGGATTATTATGAAATATTTGACAGTTCACAGATCTCCAGTTCTTGAGAATCAGTCATCAGAATGTTATTAGTTCCCTTTGGTTATGTGTGTGTGTGTGTGTGTGTGAGAGAGAGAGAGAGAGAGAGAGAGATTCTTGATTTCTAACACTGGTATGTATGTATTTGAGTAATCAGACTCCTCTTCCAGATTTGCATGTTTGCATTTCAAGAGAACAGTTTTTACCAGCTAACTTAGTTTCAGTTTCTTTGTATGTCTGCTGATAATGTCCTTGGATGGAGACTTGCTATCATGGTTTACTGTAGGTCAAGGCAACTCTTTGGGCCCTGAGCACAGGGATGTGTGTGTAACCCTGGCTGAGAACATTGAATAGGACTGCTCAGTTGATTTTCCACCCAATTGAAGCTGTAGGATAGACTCCATGTTTTCTTGGATATTCTGTTCATGCATACTAGATGGTTGGGTAATATATTCTGTAGTATAATGCTCTGAAGTAGCTTCCTTGAATTGGCAGGACAGCAGGATGGGACCCAGGGTCTGCAGACCTTAATGTCTGGGGATACAAATCTGGCCTAAGTGTGCATTCAGCTCTTTTGTCACGTGAGGCCACCAGTTTTGCTATGCAGATAGGGAAACTATGGTTTGTGCTGTCTGTTTAAGTGTCACTGTATGAAAGCTGTTTAATGGGCTATGTAGTTTCCTATGTGCTCTGGTTGAGTTCCCTAGTCAGTCAGACTAAAGAGCATATTCAACAATGAGTGGGCTATGAATTAAGTTCCCTGCCTGGGCACAATAGGAGAAGCAGCTCTCACACTGGCAAAACTTTTTGTATGTTTTTTTTAAATTCCAGTGTAGTTAATACATAATGTTATATAAGTTACCCCATGTACAATATAGTGATTCAAAACAATTTCATATAATACTCAGTGCTCATCAAGAGAAGTATACTCTAAACCCCTTCACCTGTTTTATCCACCCCCCTCCCACCAGCCTCCTCTCTGGTAACCATCTGCCTGTTCTCTATAGCTAAGATTCTGTTTATTCCTTGTCTCTTTTTTTCCTTTGTTCTTTTGTTCTTAAATGTTTAAACTCAAACAATCTCGTACACCAAGTTCCCTCACCAAACAGATCCACTTGCTTAGCTTTACAAATTTTGGATCTACCTGTCTTCTCTAGATTTGAACACCACTGGGCCACACAGGTTCCAAAAACTTTCCTCAGCTCTTCTGGCCAGATGGTCAGAAAAAGTGGCTGAATAGATATTTCTCCAAAGGATATATACAAAAGACCAATAGGTACATGAAAAAAAAAAACACCTTAATTTCTATTAGTGATTAGGGAAATGCAAATTAAAATAAAAACAATGAGGTACTGCTTCACACCTGTTAGAATAAACTTTATTAAAAAGATAAGATGTAACTAATGTTGGCATGGATGAAATAAGAAAGCCCTTATACAATGTTGCTATTGTAGATTGGTAAAGGCACTATGTAAAATGGTGTAAAGATCTCAAAAAAATGAAAAAATAATTACCATATGATCAAAACAGTTCACTTCTGGGAATATATCTAAAAGAAACAAAAATACAAACTCAAAAAGATATCTTTGCCCCCATGTTCTTAGCAGCATTATTTATAATAGTCAAGATATGGAAACACCTACGTGTCAATTAGCAGATAAATTGATAAAGACGTTTTGGTATATATAGACAATGTAATGTTATTCAGCCATAAGTGAGAACATCCTATCATTTGCAACAATATGGGCACACCCTGAAAGCATTAAGCTAACTGAAATAAATCAGAGAAAGACAAATATTGTATGATCTCACTTAGATGTGGAATGTAAAAAAAAAATCACAATGTTATAGAAAAAGAGATCAGATTTGTGGTTAACAGAGGCACAGGTTGGGGGGAAGGACAGATTGGAGGAAGGTGGTCAGAAGTTACAAACCTCCATGTATAAGATAACTAAGTACTAGGGATGTGATATACAACATGATGATTATAACTAACACCATTATATGATATATAGAAAAGATATTAGGAGATTAAATCTTTCATTCTTAAAAAACAGAAAACAAACAAACAAAAAAGAAATCCTTAATAGTTTTAGAAATTCTTACTCAGTCCACTGGCATGGTCCCAAGGTTATTCAAGTGATGCCATCACAGAGCATTCTTGCCATAGCTGACTATAAATGCTTTCCAAGAAGAATAAAATGCTTTCAGAGAAGAATAACTGCAAATCATAAATGACTTAAAATATCTATGATTACAGATCTGATGAGAGTTCCTTTGATAAGGAATTTAGTTGTTTCTGTGAAATGCATTTTAACATAAGTTTGGACGAAGATAGTATTGATAAATTTCTGTGAACTTTAAACAATTCCTGGAACATCAATATTTGTAACATATATCCATTCACATATAAGCTAAGAAGGTTTATTATCATTTTCTTTGCAATTCTTCCCATGTAATTTAACATAATGAATAAATATAATTGGTTTAATATTCTTCTTTAATAAGGTGAGAGCTAAACTCTTTTGAGAATCTCCAGGGACCTTCTGGGAAATCCCAAAATCAGTCTGAGCTCAAAAGTACGCTATCTACACAAGCAATGGATCACGGAACACTACTCAAAAACTAAAGAAGTACTGTATGGTGACAAACATAACATTTTTTTTTAAAAGTACTCCATCTAGAATTTAATTGGGAAAGTTGTCAAAAATGTCAAAAGGTTTGGACACTTGGCTAAATAGGATCATAAATCACTGTGAAAAAGTACTTAGCTATCTATTTAATCAAAGTGAAAATTAAAAGATTTAAAAAACAAATACAGAAAGTTACATAGCTGATAAAAACACTAGCTCTTAGGGAGACTGGGTGGCTCAGTCAGTTAAGCATCTGCATTCAGCTTATGTCATGATCCCAGAGTTCTGGGTTCAAACACCACATAGGACTCCCTACTCAGAAGTGAGTTTGTTTCTCCCTCTCCCTCTCTCCCTTCACCTATTTGTTCTCTCTCTCTCTCTGTCTCTCTCAAATAAATAAAAAAAGAAATAAAATCTTAGCTCTTAATATGAGAAATTCAGTTTCTTAATTAATCAAAGACCTTATAAAGAAAACATGAAGCACAGGAGATTATTTTGATAAGACACAAAATCTTGGTTTACCAGGCAAATTAGTTAAAAGGTATATAAAAACCTTTATATGATTTCTTTTTTAAAGAAAGGATGAGTAATCTAAGAAAACCTTGTTGTTTTTAATAGAAAACCAAATTCTAATTTTGTACCAGTGTTTTTTGAATATTGACTCATTTAAAAAAAAAAAAACATAAGTTTACTGGACTGAGTAAGAATTTCTAGAACTATTGGATAAGCTGATAGATTCATAAAATTGTTAATTCAAGAGTAACCAGAACCAGAATTGAATTAATTACAGGATACTGAATGAACAGATGAGGATGATTATAGTTTTTTGGTGACTTTGATTGAAACATTGCTGGTTTTTAAATTTTTGTTTTTCAGATATAATGAAAACTTTTTCTCTTTTCTACTAAGCTATCTATAACTTACAGCAATTTGGTAAAGTATACTTTTGTGAATAAGAAAAACATTTTCTTTTCTTTTGTAAAAAATTGTATTTATATGATAAGATGAATGTTAGCTGAACCTATTTTGGTAACCACTTCACAGTGTATGTAAATCAAACCATCATGCTGCATGCCTTAAATTTATACAGTAGTATGTAAATTATTTTTCAATAAAACTGGAAGCAAAGAAAGATCTCAAATAAATAACCTAAATCTGTGCCTCAGGGAACTAGAAAAAAAAAATAAATGAAGCCCCAAATTAGCAGATGAAAAGAAACAATAAATAAAAGCAGAAATAAATGGAATAGAAAACAGAACAAAACAAAAGAAAAGAATTTAAAAAAAAAAAAACCCGAGTATTGACTTTTTCAAAGATAAACAAAATTCGCAAAATTTTGTAGCTAGACTAACCAAGGAACAAAGAGAGAGAACCCAAATTTACAAACTTATAAATTAAAAAGGAGATATTAGCACTGACACTGTTAGGTCCCCCCAATAATGGGTCCGTGATTAAAGGAGCGAGACTGATATAAAGCAAAGGTCAAACAAAGCTTTATTTCCTTCCAGGCATCAAGAATCAGACCAAATGAGAACGTTCAGGGCCGCACCTCTTACAAGAGAGGACGACCCTCCTCTGTTTCACGCACTAGGTTTTTTGTTGTTGTTTTTTTTTTTCCCACACACTAGTTATTAAGGGCAAAGGCCATGTGGTTGGGCCTGGCCATGCACAGGTGGCCAAAGAAATTGTAACACACAGAGAAAGCTGCACAGTGATGCTAGGTGACCAATTGAATTACAATTTACCCTATAGTAGATATTTGACCTAGCCTATCACCTTGGTTAGAATTGGTGCCCAAAAGGCTCCCAATGGGTGGGGCCCATACTCCTTGGTAGCTGGGGAGACAGTATGCAACCCCCCACTGATCAGATGTCTCCACCTGGCCTGACCCATCCTTGTATCTGGGCTTTGTTATCTGGGGCTGGTTTCCAGGACTTGTTTTTATGTAAGTCCCCTGGGGGAAGGGGGGCAGGGACAGTTTAAGGGTTAAACAACAAGGTTTTTGTTTAGTTTGGATGGAAACTTCTGGCTAAATAGGTCCTTACAGACACCACGGATCATAAGAAGCTAATATCAATAACTGTACTTCAACAAATTGAAGTTCTTATAAGAATAGGAAAATTTCTTAGAAACATATAATTTTCTAGGACTGAATTAGGAAGATAGACTCTAAATAGGGCAATTCCTAGTAATATTGACATAATAATCAAAAGATTCCCAAAGAAGAAAACTTATAGATTATAAGACTGATAACCGGTAATGAAATTCAGTCAGTAATCAAAAGCCTCCTAACAAATAAAAGCCAATGGCTTCACTGGTGAACTTTACCAAACATTTAAGGAAGAATTGATGCCATTCTTCCTCAAACTCTTCCAATAAATTAAAGATAAGAGTAGTGGTTTCAAACTCATTGTATAATGCCAGCATTACTCTGATACCAAAGTCAGGAAAATGCACTATAAAAAAAGAAAACTATAGGCCATTACACCTGATGAATATAGATGCAAAAATTCTCAATAAAATACTAGCAAACAAAATTCAGCAGCACATTAGAAGGATCATTTACCATGATAAAATGGGATTTATCTCTGGGATGCAAGAATGATTCATAAATGTGTTCTGAAACATTAATAAAATGAAAGAAAAAAATAACATGTTCATGTTCATCACAGGAAAAGCATTTGACAAAACTCAATAATCATTTATGATGAAAATTCTCAACAAATTAAATGTAAAAGGAATGTACTTCAATATAATAAAGGCCATATATGAGAAATTCACAAGGACATCATACTCAATGATAAGAGACTGAAAGCTTTTCCTCTAAAATCAGGAACAAGTGTGCACACTCTGACTGATAATATTCAAGATAGTACTGAAATTCCCAACCAGAGCAACTAGGAAAGAAAAAGAAATAAAAGACATCAGAATTGAAAAAGATGTAAAATTGCCTTTGTTCATAGATGACATGATTTTACATATAGAGAATCCTAAAGACTCCATGCAAAAACTCTCATAACTAATCAATGACTCAATAAGTTTGCAGGATAAAAAAAAGATAACATAGAGTGTGCCTGGGTGGCTAGGTCAGCTAAGCATCTGCCTTCAACTCAGGTCACCATCTCAGGATCCTAGGATTAAGCTCTGCATGTGGATTCCTGCTTAGCGAGGAGGCTGCTTCTCTCTCTACCTCTGCCCTTCTCCTCTGCTCATGCTTTCTGTCCCTCACTCTCTCTCAAATAAATAAAACCTTTATTTAAAAAATAACATAAAGATTGGGGTGCCTGAGTGGCTCAGTAGGTTAAAGCCTCTGCCTTTGGCTCAGGTCATGATTCCAGGGTCCTGGTATCAAGCCCCACATCAGGCTCTCTGCTCAACAGGGAGCCTGCTTCCCCCCCTCCCCGCCACCTGCCTCTCTGCCTGCTCGTGATCTCTGTCTGTCAAATAAATAAATAAAATCTTTTAAAAAATAACATAAAGATAGTGGTCTTGTGATCAGGTTCACAGAGATCCCCAAAATGTGGAGGTGTAGGAAAACCAGAGATAAAGAGAAAATTCAGACCACTCTGCCATAGGTGTGTGGGATGTAGGAACACTTTGCCTAGGCATGTGGTGTGGAGGACCACCCTGCCCTAGGCTTGTGGAGTGGATCTTTTGGGGTGGGTGTCTTTATGATAATTACCTGTGACCAAAAAAGAATAACCAGCCCCTAAAAAGGAAGTAGGACATTGAAGGTGTTATCAGTAGAGAGGTTAAAATGATCTAAGTTCCTTGGTTAGCTTTCTATAAAAGACCGATCCTAAAGGCAACCCTTGTTGGCAACCCTGTCAGGACTGCTCTGACTCTTGAGAGCTTTTTCTGTATCTTCACTTAATAAACTTCTATCAGTTTACTCACACACATAGAAAGTTAACATAAAAATGAATATCATTTCTTTATTCTAACAATGAATTATTTGAAAAAAAAAAGGAAACAATCCCAATTATAATGACATCAAGTACAATGAAATATTTAAGGATAGATTTAATCCAGGAGGTGAAAAATCCCTACATGGAAAGCTGCAAGACATTGATGAAAGAAATCAAACAAGACAAAAGTAGAAAGGAGTCCCATGTTCATAGACTAGAAGAATGAATATTGTTAAAATGTCCATTCTACCAAAAGCCATCTGTGTATTCAATTTAATGTAATTCTTATTAAGATTACAATTCCCTTTTTAAATTTTTAATATTTTATTTTATTTTTTTTTATTTTTTATTTTTTTTTTAACTTTTTATTTTTTATAAACATATATTTTTATCCCCAGGGGTACAGGTCTGTGAATCACCAGGTTTACACACTTCACAGCACTCACCAAAGCACATACCCTCCCCAATGTCCATAATCCCACCCCCTTCTCCCAAACCCCCTCCCCCCAGCAACCCTCAGTTTGTTTTGTGACATTAAGAGTCACTTATGGTTTGTCTCCCTCCCAATCCCATCTTGTTTCATTGATTCTTCTCCTACCCACTTAAGCCTCCATGTTGCATCACCAATTCCTCATATCAGGGAGATCATATGATAGTTGTCTTTCTCTGCTTGACTTATTTCGCTAAGCATGATACGCTCTAGTTCCATCCATGTTGTCGCAAATGGCAAGATTTCATTTCTTTTGATGGCTGCATAGTATTCCATTGTGTATATATACCACATCTTCTTGATCCATTCATCTGTGGATGGACATCTAGGTTCTTTCCATAGTTTGGCTATTGTGGACATTGCTGCTATAAACATTCGGGTGCATGTGCCCCTTTGGATCACTACATTTGTATCTTTAGGGTAAATACCCAATAGTGCAATTGCTGGGTCATAGGGAAGTTCTATTTTCAACATTCTGAGGAACCTCCATGCTGTTTTCCAGAGTGGCTGCACCAGCTTGCATTCCCACCAACAGTGTAGGAGGGTTCCCCTTTCTCCACATCCTCGCCAGCATCTGTCATTTCCTGACTTGTTGATTTTAGCCATTCTGACTGGTGTGAGGTGATATCTCATTGTGGTTTTGATTTGTATTTCCCTGATGCCGAGTGATGTGGAGCACTTTTTCACGTGTCTGTTGGCCATCTGGATGTCTTCTTTGCAGAAATGTCTGTTCATGTCCTCAGCCCATTTCTTGATTGGATTATTTGTTCTTTGGGTGTTGAGTTTGCTAAGTTCTTTATAGATTCTGGACACTAGTCCTTTATCTGATATGTTGTTTGCAAATATCTTCTCCCATTCTGTCAGTTGTCTTTTTATTTTGTTAACTGTTTCCTTTGCTGTGCAAAAGCTTTTGATCTTGATGAAATCCCAATAGTTCATTTTTGCCCTTGCTTCCCTTGCCTTTTGCGTTGTTCCTAGGAAGATGTTGCTGCGGCAGAGGTCGAAGAGGTTGCTGCCTGTGTTCTCCTCAAGGATTTTGATGGATTCCTTTCACACATTGAGGTCCTTCATCCATTTTGAGTCTATTTTTGTGTGTGGTGTAAGGAAATAGTCTAATTTCATTTTTCTACATGTGGCTGTCCAATTTTCCCAGCACCATTTATTGAAGAGGCTGTCTTTTTTCCATTGGACATTCTTTCCTGCTTTGTCAAAGATTAGTTGACCATAGAGTTGAGGGTCTATTTCTGTGCTCTCTATTCTGTTCCATTGATCTATGTGTCTGTTTTTGTGCCAGTACCATGCTGTCTTGATGATGACAGCTTTGTAATAGAGCTTGAAGTCCGGAATTGTGATGCCACCAACGTTGGCTTTCTTTTTCAATATCCCTTTGGCTATTCGAGGTCTTTTCTGGTTCCATATAAATTTTAGCATTATTTGTTCCATTTCTTTGAAAAAGATGGATGGTACTTTGATAGGAATTGCATTAAATGTGTAGATTGCTTTAGGTAGCATAGACATTTTCACAATATTTATTCTTCCAATCCAGGAGCATGGAACATTTTTCCATTTCTTTGTGTCTTCCTCAATTTCTTTCATGAGTACTTTATAGTTTTCTGAGTATAGATTCTGTGCTCTTTGGTTAGGTTTATTCCTAGGTATCTTATGGTTTTGGATGCAATTGTAAATGGGATTGACTCCTTAATATCTCTTTCTTCTGTCTTGCTGTTGGTGTAGAGAAATGCAACTGATTTCTGTGCATTAATTTTATATCCTGACACTTTACTGAATTCCTGTATAAGTTCTAGCAGTTTTGGAGTGGAGTCTTTTGGGTTTTCCACATATAGTATCATATCATCTGCGAAGAGTGATAATTTGACTTCTTCTTTGCCGATTTGGATGCCTTTAATTTCCTTTTGTTGTCTGATTGCTGAGGCTAGGACCTCTAGTACTATGTTGAATAGCAGTGGTGATAATGGACATCCCTGCCGTGTTCCTGACCTTAGTGGAAAAGCTTTCAGTTTTTCTCCATTGAGAATGATATTTGCGTTGGGTTTTTCATAGATGGCTTTGATGATATTGAGGTATGTGCCCTCTATCCCTACACTTTGAAGAGTTTTGATCAGGAAGGGATGCTGTACTTTGTCAAATGCTTTTTCAGCATCTATTGAAAGTATCATATGGTTCTTGTTCTTTCTTTTATTGATGTGTTGTATCACATTGACTGATTTGCGGATGTTGAACCAACCTTGCAGCCCTGGAATAAATCCCACTTGGTCATGGTGAATAATCTTTTTAATGTACTGTTGAATCCTATTGGCTAGTATTTTGTTGAGTATTTTCGCATCTGTGTTCATCAAGGATATCGGTCTATAGCTTTCTTTTTTGGTGGGATCTTTGTCTGGTTTTGGGATCAAGGTGATGCTGGCCTCATAAAATGAGTTTGGAAGTTTTCCTTCCATTTCTATTTTTTGGAACAGTTTTAGGAGAATAGGAATTAGTTCTTCTTTAAATGTTTGGTAGAATTCCCCCGGGAAGCCATCTGGCCCTGGGCTTTTGTTTGTTTGGAGATTTTTAATGACTGTTTCAATCTCCTTACTGGTTATGGGTCTGTTCAGGCTTTCTATTTCTTCCTGGTTCAGTTGTGGTAGTTTATATGTTTCTAGGAATGCATCCATTTCTTCCAGATTGTCAAATTTATTGCTGTAGAGTTGCTCATAGTATGTTCTTATAATAGTTTGTATTTCTTTGGTGTTAGTTGTGATCTCTCCTCTTTCATTCATGATTTTATTTATTTGGGTCCTTTCTCTTTTCTTTTTGATAAGTCGGGCCAGGGGTTTATCAATTTTATTAATTCTTTCAAAGAACCAGCTCCTACTTTCGTTGATTTTTTCTATTGTTTTTTTGGTTTCTATTTCATTGATTTCTGCTCTGATCTTTATGATTTCTCTTCTCCTGCTGGGCTTAGGGTTTCTTTCTTGTTCTTTCTCCAGCTCCTTTAGGTGTAGGGTTAGGTTGTGTACCTGAGACCTTTCTTGTTTCTTGAGAAAGGCTTGTACCGCTATATATTTTCCTCTCAGGACTGCCTTTATTGTGTCCCACAGATTTTGAACTGTTGTATTTTCATTATCATTTGTTTCCATGATTTTTTTAAATTCTTCTTTAATATCCCGGTTGACCCATTCATTCTTTAGAAGGATACTGTTTAGTCTCCATGTATTTGGGTTCTTTCCAAACTTCCTTTTGTGGTTGAGTTCTAGCTTTAGAGCATTGTGGTCTGAAAATATGCAGGGAATGATCCCAATCTTTTGATACCGGTTGAGTCCTGATTTAGGACCGAGGATGTGATCTATTCTGGAGAATGTTCCATGTGCACTAGAGAAGAATGTGTATTCTGTTGCTTTGGGATGAAATGTTCTGAATATATCTGTGATGTCCATCTGGTCCAGTGTGTCGTTTAAGGCCTTTATTTCCTTGCTGATCTTTTGCTTGGATGACCTGTCCATTTCAGTGAGGGGAGTGTTAAAGTCCCCTACTATTATTGTATTGTTGTTGATGTGTTTCTTTGATTTTGTTATTAATTGGTTTATATAGTTGGCTGCTCCCACGTTGGGGGCATAGATATTTAAAATTGTTAAATCTTCTTGTTGGACAGACCCTTTGAGTATGATATAGTGTTCTTCCTCATCTCTTATTATAGTCTTTGGCTTAAAATCTAATTGATCTGATATAAGGATTGCCACTCCTGCTTTCTTCTGATGTCCATTAGCATGGTAAATTCTTTTCCACCCCCTCACTTTAAATCTGGAGGTGTCTTCGGGCTTAAAATGAGTTTCTTGGAGGCAACATATAGATGGGTTTTGTTTTTTATCCATTCTGATACCCTGTGTCTTTTGACAGGGGCATTTAGCCCATTAACATTCAGGGTAACTATTGAGAGATATGAATTTAGTGCCATTGTATTGCCTGTAAGGTGACTGTTATTGTATATGGTCTCTGTTCCTTTCTGATCTACCACTTGTAGGCTCTCTCTTTGCTTAGAGGACCCCTTTCAATATTTCCTGTAGAGCTGGTTTGGTATTTGCAAATTCTTTCAGTTGTTGTTTGTCCTGGAAGCTTTTAATCTCTCCTTCTATTTTCAATGATAGCCTAGCTGGATATAGTATTCTTGGCTGTATGTTTTTCTTGTTTAGTGCTCTAAAAATATCATGCCAGCTCTTTCTGGCCTGCCAGGTCTCTGTGGATAAGTCAGCTGCCAATCAAATATTTTTACCATTGTATGTTACAAACTTCTTTTCCCGGGCTGCTTTCAGGATTTTCTCTTTGTCACTGAGACTTGTAAATTTTACTATTAGGTGACGGGGTGTGGGCCTATTCTTATTGATTTTGAGGGGCGTTCTCTGAACCTCCTGAATTTTGATGCTCATTCCCTTTGCCATATTGGGGAAATTCTCCCCAATAATTCTCTCCAGTATACCTTCTGCTCCCCTCTTTCTTTCTTCTTCTTCTGGAATCCCAATTATTCTAATGTTGTTTCGTCTTATGGTGTCACTTAATTCTCGAATTCTCCCCTCGTGGTCCAGTAGCTGTTTGTCCCTCTTTTGCTCAGCTTCTTTATTCTCTGTCATTTGGTCTTCTATATCACTAATTCTTTCTTCTGCCTCATTTATCCTAGCAGTTAGAGCCTCCATTTTTGATTGCACCTCATTAATAGCTTTTTTGATTTCAACTTGGTTAGATTTTAGTTCTTTTATTTCTCCAGAAAGGGCTTTTATATCTCTCGAGAGGGTTTCTCTAATATCTTCCATGCCTTTTTCGAGCCCGGCTAGAACCTTGAGAATTGTCATTCTGAACTCTAGATCTGACGTATTACTGATGTCTGTATTGATTAGGTCCCTAGCCTTCGGTACTGCCTCTTGTTCTTTTTTTTGCGTTGAATTTTTACGTCTTGTCATTTTGGCCAGATAAGAGTAAATGAAGGGGCAAGTAAAATACTAAAAGGGTGGCAACAACCCCAGAAAAATATGCTTTAACTAAATTAGAAGAGATCCAAAATCGTGAGTGGGGAGAAAGGGGATAAAAAGAGGTTCAAAAAGAAAGAAAGAAAAAAAAAAGAAAAGAAAAAAAAATTTTTTAAAAAAAGAAAACACCTGAGAAAAATGTAAAAAAGAAAAAATATATATATTAGATAAACTAGTAAAAAATCGTTAAAAAAGAAAAAGGTAACAGTTAAAAAAAAAAAAATTTACCCGAAGGCGAGAAGAAAAAGAAAAAAAAAAAATGAAAAAGAAAAAATTAAATTAACTGCAAGACTAAAAAAAAAATCACAGGAAAAAAGCCATGAGTTCCGTGCTTGGCTTTCTCCTCCTCTGGAATTCTGCTGCTCTCCTTGGTATTGAAACCGCACTCCTTGGTAGGTGAACTTGGTCTCGGCTGGATTTCTTGTTGATCTTCTGGGGGAGGGGCCTGTTGTAGTGATTCTCAAGTGTCTTTGCCCCAGGCGGAATTACACCTCCCTTACCCGGGGCCGGGGTGAGTAATCCGCTGGGGTTTGCTTTCAGGAGCTTTTGTTCCCTGAGCGCTTTCCGTAGAGTTCCGGAGGACGGGAACACAAATGGCGGCCTCCTGGTCTCCGGCCCGGAGGAGCCGAGAGCCCAGGGCCCCACTCCTCAGTGCGCCCTCAGAGAACAGCGCCCAGTTATTCCCGTCTGCCTGACCTCCGGCCGCGCTCCGAGCTCACCGAGCCTGCGATCGGTTCAAGGTAACACCGAGCTGTGAGCTTACTGTCGGCTCTGTTTCTGTAGCCTGCTTTCCCGTTCCAATACCCGCAAGCTCTGCGACACTCAGACACCCCCTATCCTTCTGTGACCCTGCGGGACCTGAGGCCACGCTGACCCCGCATGGGCTTCGCCCCGGTTTAGCCTCTGGAGCGATGTCCCTCAGCGGAACAGACTTTTAAAAGTCCTGATTTTGTGCGCGGTTGCTCCGCTGCTTGCCTGGAGCCGGCCCCTCCCCCCGGGGTCTATCTTCCCGTCGCTTTGGATTCACTTCTTCGCTGGTCCTACCTTTCAGAAAGCGGTTGTTTTTCTGTTTCCAGAATTGCTGTTCTTCTTCTCTTCGGTCTGCCGATGGATTTTCAGGTGTTTGCAATCTTTAGATAAGCTATCTAGCTGTTCTCCGGCTAGCTGAAGCAGTCTCAGCTTGCTACTTCTCCGCCATCTTGACTCCTCCCCTTAAATTTTTAATATTTTATTATGTTATATTAGTCACCATAAAATACATCATTAGTTCTTGATGTGTTCTAAGACTCATTGTTTACATATAACACCCAGTGGTCTGTGCAATATGTGCCCTCATTAATACCCACTACTAGCCTCAATGACCCACCTATCCCCCTCCTTTCTAAAACCCTCAGTTTGTTTCTTGGAATCCACAGTTTCTCATGGTTTGTCTTCCCCTCCAATCCTCCCTCCTTTCACTTTTCCCTTCCTTCTCCTAATGTCCTCCATGTTATTCCATACATTCCACATGTAAGTGAAACCACATGATAGTTGACTTTCTCTGCTTGACTTATTTCACTCAGCATAATATCCTCCAGTCCCATCCATGTTGATGCAAAGGTTGGATATTCATCCTTTCTGATGGCTGAGTAATATTCCATTGTATATATGGACCACATCTTCTTTATCTGTTTGTCTGTTGAAGGGCATCTGGGCTCCTTCCACAGTTTGGCCATTATGGCCATTGCTGCTATGAGCATTGTAGTACATATGGCCCTTCTTTTCACTAAATCTGTAACTTTGGGGTAAATAACCAGTAGTGCAATTGCCAGGTCATAGGGCAGCTCTATTTTTTTTTTTTTTTTGAGGCATCTCCACACTGTTTTCCAAAATAGCCACACCAAATTTCATTCCCACCAACAGTGTAATAGGGTTCTCCTTTCTCCACACCCAATTCCATTTTTTAAAGAAGCAAATAAGATCCCAAAATTTATATGGAAAAACAAAGCATCCCACATAGTCAAAGTAACCCTGATAAAGAACAAAACATGATGCTTCACACTTCCTGATTTCAAGCTACAAAAATCAAAACAGTGTGGTACTGTCATAAAAACAGATACTTAAACCAGTGGAAGATAATTTAGAGCCCATCAATAAGCCCATGCTTATATGGCCATCTAATACTTGATAAGGTAGACATGAACACTCAATTAGAAAAAAAAAACAGTGTCTTTAATAAATAGTGTTTGTAAAATTGGATATTCACATGTAAAAGAATAAAACTGTTTCCCCATCTTACAGCACTGACAAAAATTAACACTAAATTAATTAAAGACTTAAATGTAAAAAGAGAAACCATAAAATTTATAGAAGAGAATATAAGGGAAAATGTCCTTAACATTATAATGATTTTTGAGTTTATTACACCTAAAACATAAGCAACAAGGTAAAAAGTAAGCTAAGAAACAATAAACAAAAGAAAAAAAAAACACAAAATGGAAAAATTCAAACCATATATGTGATAAGGGGTTAATAATTTAAATATATACAGAAGTCATGAACTCAATAGCAAGAAAACAAATAGCCCAATTAAAAAATGGGCAAAAGACAAGAATGAACTATTCTCCAAAGAAGATATACACAATGACCAAGAGGTCCAAGAAACAGTGCTCAACATCACTCATTATCAGGGAAATGCAAATCAAAACTACAATGAGATACCACCACACACTTTTAGAGTTCCTATCATTAAGAGGACAAGAGAATACAGCTGCTGGTGAGAATGTGGGGAAAAGAACCCCAGTGCACTTATGGCAGTATTGTAAATTGGTACAGTGACTATAGAAAACAATTTGGAGTCTCCTGAAAAAGTTAGAAATAGAACTGTCATAAGATACAGAAATTCCACTTCTTGGAATATATTTAATGGAAAAAAAAAACGCCATGTCAAAGTGATGTCTGCCTCTCAATGTTTATAGCAAAATTACTTGTAATTACTAATCATGGAAACAACATAAATGCCCAATCGATGGATGAACAGACAGGAAGGGAAGATAAGCACACACACACACTCATGCACAAATGCACACATACAATCACAAGAGAATGTCATTTAGCCATAAAAAATTAGGGAAATCCTGCCATTTGAAACAACATGGATGTGCCTTGAGGTCAAGAATGATATGTAACGTAAAATCTCATTTATATGTGAAATCTTTAAAAAACTCATATTAAAAGAGATCGAATTTGTGGTTACCAGAGGTGGGTGTTAGGGAAAAGAGGGGTTGGCTTAAGAAGTCATAAGGTATAAATTCCATTTATAAAGTAAATAAGTACTTGGGATGTAATGTAATGATGACTATAGTTAATATTCCTGTATGGTTTAGTGTGTGTGTGTGTGTGTGTGTGTAGTCATGGATAGATAGATGATAAATAGATAGATGATAGATAGATAGATGGATGATAGGTAGATAGATGACATATATGGATATAGTTTTTTTTGGATTCATTTATCCATTGGCAGACCATTTGCAATTTCTTAGGTTCACTTATATTTCTCTGTTATTGTATGTTATGTCTTCTTCCTAATGAAATCCTAACACTGCAAAATTGAATATTACCTATTCCTTGAAGTCTTTCTCAACCTAAACCACTGAGGGATTCACTCCTCTGAGATTCCATAACACTTTACTGTTAACTCTTTTATAGTACTTATCACATTGTATTTATAATTGGTTTTCCCAGGCCTTACCACCCTATGGACCGTATAGGGTCACATAAAATGCATTTCACTGCTTTTATACCTCTGTGCTCTTTCTTTCTCTTTCTCTCTCTATCTCTCTTTAAAATAAATAAATAAATAAATAAATAAATAAATAAATAAATAAATATTTAGTAAATATATAGAGAAAAAACTGGTGATTACAATAAGGGAGTTGGTTGGGTGGGGGATGGGTAAAATAAATAAAGGTGATTAAGAGTACATCATCTTTATGAGCACTGAGTAATGTATAGAATTTTTGAATCATTATATAGTATACCTGAACCTAATATAACACTGTACATTAATTTAAGAAGGATAAATATAATCACAAGAAAGATTTTTTTATTTTGAAATAATTATACATTTACAAGAAGTTACAAGGAAGTCCCATGTACACTTCACTCAGTTTCCCAAATGTAATATTTTATATATATTATATTTTATATGACTACAGAACAACATAAAAACCAGGAAATTGTCACTTGCACAATGTGTGTGTTTAGTTCTGTCATTTTTTCACAACAGTAAACTCATGTAGTCATTACTGCAATTGTGATACAAAACTGTTCCATCATCACTAAAATTTATCTGATGCTACCTCTTTAAAATCACACCTACTCTAACATACCACACCTATACCCCAGAAATCACTATTTTATTTTACATCTTTATAATTTTTGCATTTTGAAAATGTTTGTGACCTTCCAATACAATAATGTCCCCATATCCCCATAGGGGATATGTTCCAAGACTCCTAGTGGATCCCTGAAACTAGATCGTACCAAACCCTATACATCTTACCTTTTTTCCAATAATACATATCTATGAAAAGTTTAATTTATAAACTAGGGACAGTAAGAGGTTAACAATAATTACTAATAAAATAGAAGAATTGTAACAATATACTCTAACAAAAGTTATGTGAATGTGGTCTTCAAAGTATCTTATTCCACTGTACTCACTATTATTCTTGTGATGATGTGAAGTGATAAAATGCCTACATGATAGGATGAAATGGGGTGAATAATATAGGCATTGTGACTTTGTTTATGTTACTAATGACTTTCTGATGATTTGAGAGAGTTCATCTTCTTTTGGATCTTGGTTGGCCATGGTTAACTGAAACTCTGGAAAGTGAAACAATGGATAATAGGGTTCTATAGTATTTGCTTTTTATTCCATCCAGATAAAGCACTTAATATATATTTAAATTGTGTGTATCTATAGCTTACTCTTTTTGTTACTGAGTAGAATTCCATAGTATGCATGCACCACATTTTATTTAACCATCTCATGTTGTAGGACATTTTGGCTGTGTTATGGGTTGCTTTGTGTCCTCTAAAAGATATGCTGAAGCTTTAACTCCCAGTACCTGAGGATGTGACTTTATTTGGAAATATCTTACAAAGGTAAAGATAGCTGAAATGAGATAATTAGCATGTGCCATAATCCCATATAACTGGTGTTCTCATCAAAAGAGAAATTTTAGACATGCAGAGACATGCAGAGATGGAAGACTATGTGACAAGACATGGAGACAATTTGAGTGATGCATCTGTAAGCCAAGAAATACCAAAGATTGTTAACAAATCACCAGATTCTATGAAGACACATGGAACATATTCTCTCTTAGAGCCCTTTTGGGGGGGGGTAGAAATCCTGATGATTTTAGAGTTACGGCTTCCAGACAGAAAGTTTCTGTTATATGAAGCCACCCAGTTTGTGACAATTTGTTATGTCAGCCCTAGAAAATGAATACAGGTTTTTTTCTAGTTTAGGACTATTATTTTTTTAATTATTATTGTTTTTAAATTTATTTTCAGCATAACAGTATTCATTGTTTTTGCACCATACCCAGTGCTCCATGCAATCTGTGCCCTCTCCAATACCCACCACCTGGTTCCCCCAACTTCCCACCCCCCACCTTTTCAAAACCCTCAGATTGTTTTTCAGAGTCCATAGTCTGTCCTGGTTCACCTCCCCTTCCAATTTCCCTCAACTTCCTTCTCCTCTCTAACTCCCCTTGTCCTCCATGCTATTTGTTATGGTAGTTTAGGACTATTATTAACATTTATATGCTGGTTTTTGTGTGAGTCTGTTTTTTACTTGGAAGGATAAATGAAAAGAGTTCAGACAAGGTCACTTACTCCAAGATACTAGATGGCTTTTCACTGGTAAAATTATTTTGAATATATCATCCTTCTCCAAAAAGAAACTTCCCCAAGTCTCCTTTGCCCCTAGAGTGGAAGAACTCTCCTTCCTCTGGTAAAATATAATAATCATCTCTGAAGACATGTAACTCAGCCCCTCTGGTGATGGCAAGACTTCATAAGATTATGTCAAGGTAATTTGGCTCCTTAGTACTTCAACTTCTTCATTCCAGAACAGCATCTGAACGTTCACCTCTACATATCTAACAAAGACCTATTGTAAACAAACAAACATGGTGCTCAATAATTGTAACTCAGATACATAAAATTATGTGTGTTCATACAGATGCTCAAAAAATAAAAATTAAAGTATAAAAAAGAACTAAAGGGGCACCTGGGTGGCTCAGTGAGTTAAAGCCTCTACCTTTGGCTCAGGTCATGATCCCAAGGTCCTGGGATTGAGCCCTGCATTGGGCTCTCTGCTTGGCAGGGAGCCTGCCTCCCTCTCTCTCTCTGTCTGCCTCTCTGCCTACTTGTGATCTCTGTCTGTCAAATAAATAAAGTCTTTAAAAAACAACTAAAAAAAGATTTATTGTGAATCTTGACAAACTTTGCATCTGATACAAACAATAATCAAAATGGGACATATATTTAAGTAGAAGATTATAATACTTTAGAGTAAAGCATAAAAGAAAACCTTTGTAGTTTGGGTTTGAATTCTGGTTTTGCTCCTTGCCAACTGAGTGACCTATTGGCAAATACTTCACCTCCTCCAATAAAAATTTTGGGTCTTTTTTTCCCCCCATCTTTCCAGTAGGTTGGTTAATACATGTCTTATGAAGTCTCAAGGACTAAACAAGGTAACAAATTTAAAAAGTACTTTCTACAGCGGTTGGCATATGGTGAGCACTCAGTAAGTTTTGCATACCTTCCCTTATATTTTGTGCTAAAATCCGTCTTCTTATGATTTCCATTCATTGGACCAATTTCTGCTGCTGAGGGCTGCTCTTGGTCAGGACAATCCATCTTGCATGTAATAAAGTTACTGTGCATCTAAAAGTGTTGTGACATGGGGCAACCTAAAGTATGCCCATGGAATGAGGTGTGGTTTTGTTGGGTCCTTAAAAGTTGAAGCCTCTAAAACACTTAGGTAGTGAATACTGGGGAAGCAGGGAGAAGGAAGGCCATAGACACCTTGTGGGGCCAGCTTAGAACATGAGTTCTGTGGGCTTCAATGTTGTCCTTCATAACAGGAACAAATGTGGCTTCTTGTTAACTCTGTTGCTATTTGGATTAAGAACCTTCTGTATACAGTAACCTCACCTCCCTTTATCAATATTATAAAGTCATTTTAATCTTCAGGCTGAGCCAAAGTGGGGTTGTCATGGAGACAAACTATTGGTTAGAACATCTGGACAAGAGCAGAAATCTGAGGTCTATTATGCTTGCATAGTGAGTTTATGTACCAGACTTAATTTTAAGAATTCTTGATGGGGTCCTTTCAGTGGGGCATGCTATCAGGCATCCCTGGGATGTGTGGTAGTCAGAGACTAGGAGCCTCATATAGATCTCATCACTTAGGAGCCATAACTGGGACATTCGAAATACTTTAACTTAGACTTACTGGCTGACTTTCATCTAAATCCTTTTACATATATTGAAAATGTTACATGTTCTACTTCTAAGTCAGTTGGATACTGAATATTGAATATTGTTCAAAATGGAAGATCTTATTGAAGAAAGACTCCAGACAAGGGTATTCCCTGATTTCTCTCACATGACCAGCCCTGCATTTTGTTCTTGAGTTTATGGATCTTTTTCCTGTTTTAGTCACTTTCTTTATCATTAGCTAAGAGTTTTAGATCTCTGGACACTATCAATGTACTAAATAATGTGTCTGAGGTTCTTAGTGACCTGAATGGCACATTTTGTCTACCAAAATTTGTTTGGGAGACAACAATTTTTTTTTGATTTTTAGATAGGAATGGAAGTTTAGAGAGCATTGAGCTCAGTAGTGTCTGTCAGTATCACCTGAGAAACTTATAAAAAATTTAGCTCCCAGAGCTATAACCCTAAGCCTAATAAATTAGAACCAATAGAGCTGATGTTTAGGTATATCTCTATCTCTATCTCCATTTCTATCATCTATATCTATATCTATATCTATAATCTATCTATGCCTATCTATCTATATCATCTGTATCTATGTATCATCTATAGCTATCTATTTATATAAATATTTTATTTATTTATTTGACAGAGAAAGACAGCAAGAGAGGGAACAGAAGCAGGAGGGGTGGGAGGGGGAGAAGCAGACTTCCCATTGAGCAGGGAGACCAATGTGAGGCTCAATCCCAGGACCCAGGGATCATGAACTGAGCCACCCAGGTGCCCCTAGGCATATATATATTTTAAAGATTATATTTATTTATTTGACAGACAGAGATCCCAAGTAGGCAGAGAGGCAGGCAGTGAGAGAGGAGGAAGCAGGCTCCCCACTGAGTAGAGAGCCCAATGCGGGGCTCGATCCCAGGACCTAGGATCATGGCCTGAGCCGAAGGCATAGGCTTTAACTGACTGAGCCACCCAGGTGCCCCTAGGCATATATATTTTTAAAAGTAATTCTCATATACCATGAAATCTGAGAACCACTGATTTAATCCACCTTTTTTTTCATGCCTTTTTATATAACGGATAACTGAGGTCTAGAAAGGGCCTTAAAAAGGCCATGTGACTTGCTCAATTTCACAAATACAACTAAAAGCATGTTTAGAAGGAGAATGATGAATATAATTTCTGTCTAAAAATTAATTTTCAACATGCAAAAATTATACTTGACTTACACCAGCTAGTTCAAAGCTGTCAGACTTCTGGGGCTCTAAGCCCAAAACCACTTAAGCACTGAAGGATGGGGGCTTGGACTGAGGAGGCCCAAAAGCCCTTCAGCTTTTCTCCAAGTAAGCCCTGAAGCCACAGTCCACTAAATGGCTATGGAAGTTAATTGAGCTAAAAATAAAACACAAATTGTGTTTGAGGTGCTTTCTTCCCCCTTTTATTTACACAGTATTTATTAAAGGATGTGTTTCTTAAAGGATGAGATTAGATCTGTGTGGGATTAGATGAAAATGGAGAAGAATTTTGTATTTTCCCTGTAGCTCTCCAGCTGCCTCTGCAGAAGACATCTCCCAGGGCTTGTGCCCTGAGCTCATGTTCTTTGGCAATTTTGAGTGGGTTCACATATTTTTGAGATGGGTCTTTTCATCCATGTCAGAAGAACAGTTTGGTTCTTTGGTTCCTTTCCAAGTTAAGGACAGATTCTGTGAGGCCATTTTCATTTGTTCATTCTGAAGCTTCGATTAGTGATTAGGAAAGATATTTTTCAGTCAGTCAGTAGCCAGAAATACACACAAGCCATATAGCTAAGATAAAATTTCTGATAGTGTTGAACCCCAAACTCCAGTGATTTATTAGTAACTATGGTTTGCTAACAAAGAGGGCATTAGTGGATGAACTTCTAGGAATCTGGAGACTAGGAGAGGGAAAAAAACAAGAAGAGAAAATAAGCATCAAGCAGCTAAGAGTGAAAGCAAGGGAGGCAACAAACAAATATGATTCCTGGAACTTTAAGAGTGATTCAATTATAGACAAAGAGGTTACTCTCATTTTACAAACTGACATTTATTTTAAAATTTTAAAAAGCCATCAAGGTAAAATATGGTCTTTAAAAAAGGGGATAGTGTTCTGATTTGTCTTATTACAACTGACACCAAATCTGTCCATTTGTCATAGCCTGGTTCTAATTTTTTTGGAGGGACTCCCTAATCCTTACTGAATCTATGTAGTGCTGAAGATAGAATCAGGAAGTATCTTGATTGCATATTAATGTGAGAAAGAGTTGGGGAGGTGATACTGACACACAACCTCTTAATTTCTCCAAAGAAGAAAAAGGATTACTCACAAGGTGTTTGAAGAACTTTGGTAATAATAATAAAAAAATTCTCCATGTATTTTGGTTTGGTAAAAATCATTGATTGCTGCTGTCTCTGAAATAGGCAAGAACATGGACCCTGCATTTTGTTGAAAAGAGTACCTGCTGTGAAGAAGAAAGTCAAGGTCAAGTCTTAGCTCTCCCATAGACCTGTAATAGAATATGTGGTGTCTGGCAATTTGCATGACCATTTCATGGTCTTCCTCACAGAGTAATTGAATACTCAGGTCTCATGGGAGTTAATAACCTGTCATTCTATACCTTCCAACACTTAAACTCACCTAAATGTTTAAGTGTTTCCCTACCAAATCATCTGGCCTCAACTAAACCTATTTACTCATTCCTCAAACATTCCTTTGACATCTTTTTCCTCTATATCTCAGATTTTTCTTATTCTTTGGAAGGCTTGCCATCTTTCTTTCATCCCATCCAAACCTTCCACAAGGTGTAATAAAAGTAATGTTTTTTAAAGGAATATTTGCCTTGTCTACTTCCAGGGTTTTTCCCCTTTCTTCCATTCTCACTGTGTACAACTCATTTGGTACTTTTCATCAGTATGTTTATGTCTTAGTTCCCCAATTATAAGTTTCTTGAGTGTAGAAAGAGCATTCTACTCAATGAATCTGTTTAATAGATATACAATCTTTTTATAAATTGTTGATCATGGAAATATTATATGTCAGTTATTTTAAAAGGTAATTATGAAATAATAAAATGACTTCTTTGCTTCCCTTTAATAAGTAAAGGTATATCACGGCCAATGTTGTCTGGTTTTGGGAGAATTATCAAATCACTTCAAACTTAGTTTGATCAATTGCAAAATGGGGATAAGAATATGTATAATCCTAAACAATCTTCTATGGGGATAAATAAAATTAATAGGTGTAGATACTTAGTACATTTTCATGAGTTGTATAATTGCAGCCAATTATTAAAAAGGTGTTATACATATCTTGTTAACAAACATGAGTCTTCCTAACCACAATTCACACACAATAGGCCACAGAACATGCTTCTTGGTGACCATGATGATAATAATGATGGTTAAGGACATTTTTTATTCCTTCCCAGACCAAGAAAGGAAACAACCATGATGGAAGCCTCCCAAATTGCCCACTGGCTACTTTTTCTTCTTCTTCTTCTTCTTCTTTTTTTAAGATTTTATTTATTTATGTGACTGAGGGATAGATAGCCCAAGTAAGCAGAGTGGGAGGCAGAGGGAGAGGGAGAAGCAGGCTCCCCACTGAGCAGGGAACCCAACACGGGGCTGTATCCCAGGATGCTGGGATCATGACCTGAGCAAAAGGCAGACACTTAATTGACTGAGCACCGAGACACCCCTGTGCACTAGCTTTTTTTTTTGTGGAAAACAATCACCTACTTTTCCTGTTTTACCCCCCACAAATTATCAGAGTGTAAGGGCCTTTAGAGAATATCCAGTTGACCTTCATGTCACTGGTATGGACAGTGATGTCCAGAAAGAAAGGGGTTTGCTCAAGGCTGCACAGCAGGTTAGATGTAGTACCAAAAATGATGTGGATTCTCATACATATATAGACACAAAATGATGGATTTCTTTTAACAGGTCTTTGAAAAAAATTTAAGTAGCTTCCCAGTGTGGGGCTCAAACTCATGACCATGAGATTTAGACTTGAGTCAGTATAATCAGATGTTCAACCAACTGTGTCACTTAGGTGCCCCATATCTGTGAATTAAAAAAAAAAATCCACTTTAACATTCCAGCTTAAATACTAAGGCTCAGCAGAGAAGAAGCCAAAGCTTATACATTCAGGAAGAAAGAGAGCCAAGACATGAGTTCTGTCCACCTCTTAATCTCCAGTATATAAATCCCATTCTCAAATCATGACCCTCTTCTGATATTTCTCCCTTCTTCCTGCCCAGCATCTATAGGAAAGTCAAACTCAAATCTTCCACTCCTGGTCCCAGCTTTGAGCCATGGTATGAGGATTGAGTAGTATTGGAATAAAGTACAGATTGACCCATACATGGGCACTATAGTTCAGACAGCAAAAGTAACAAGTCTTAGGCCCAACAGCTTCCTTTACGCCACATGTGTGCTTTGTTGGGGAAATCACTTGACTGTTCTGTGTATAATTGTGTAAAATATTTAATATAAGTTCCTAAGGCTTGAGTTCTTTACCTGAAAAAGAAGGATAATAATAGTACTTACCCCATGAGGTGGCTGTAGGGATATATTAAAGTAAATAAATAAATAAATAAATAAATAATATAAATAGAATATATATATATATATGTAACACCTGGGTGGTTCAGTTGGTTAGGCATCTGACTCCTGTTTTGGGCTCATGTCATGATCTCATGGGTACTGGAATTGAGCCCTGAGTCAGGCTCCATGCTCAGCAGGGATTCTGCCTGTGATTCTTTCCCTCTGCCCCTCCCCACTCATGTTGTCTTTCTCTCAAATAAATAAATAAATATTTATAAAACATTTGTAAAATATTTAGAATAGTAGCTAACACATAATAAACTTTCACAAATTTCTACTGTTTATATTGTTACTACACAAGCTAGATAGTCATATGAATCATTTAAAAATATAAATAAATTACTCTGGCTAAGTAGAGTTTGTCAGACAGGATTTCTTTTAAACCAAACTCAAATGTATGCTATCTGTAAGATATTCTCTCTTAAATATAAACCAATGCATGCTGAAAATTTTTAAAAAAGATCTAAAAAATGATGCATCTTGCAAACACTAACCAAAAATACACTTGTAGGGGTGCCTGGATAGCTCAGATGGCTACCTTTGGCTTGGGTCATGATCCCAGGGTCCTGGGATTGAGCTCTACACGGAGCTCTCAACTCAGTAGGCAGTCTGCTTCTTTCTCTCACTTTCTCTCTGTGCTTTCTCTCTTTCTCTCAAATGAATAAATTAAATATTTAAAAATACTAGAAGAAAGAAATCCTCTATAAAGTAATGGAGAGGGGGAGGATTTATGATGGACCTTATAGAAGAGATATCATTTTAGCTAGTCCTTGAAGATAGATGTAAGATTTAGACAATAAGAGACAGAGGATGGGGGTGGGGAATTGAACAACAGGGATTGTTCTGGAAGTGTTCAATATTATAGACTGACTGGAGCAGGGTTATCATGCAAAGAAATGGGGAAGATACAGAGGAGCATCTGGGTAGGTTGGTCACTACTAGATTTTGGAGGACCTCCGAATTGCAGGACAAGTTTGCTTTTTTTGTATTAGTGTGTTGAAAAATTTTGAATATGGGAATAATATGACTAGAATCATATTTTAGGATTTTTGTTATTATAGCTGTGTCCAGGAGTTAGAAGAAAGCTGTTGCAATGATCCAAGGGAAAGGTAAAGAATATCTGAATTAAAGAATAACTGAATTAAAGAATGTCGGGAGCCAGTACAGGAGGCCTACTCTAAGAGCTGTAAGGGACTGAATATGATTGGCTGTTCATTTAGGTCCACTCTCGCGGGAGGTGCATGAGCACTGCATTGTGATTGGGTAACACTGCCTGTATAAAAACACATGTGCCGAGGGTAAAGGAGGAGAAAGAAAAAAGCGATTAAAGAAGAAGGTTCGCCGCTACGTGAGTCTCCGAGTCGTTCTTGCAGGCCGAGAGCGACAAGTGGTGCTGAGACCCGGGAATCTCATCGTGAGAAACGCACGGAGTCGGTGACGATCAGGTAAAGAGTGCACCTATTTCTGTCTAGTGACAGGGAAAGTTCCTCAAGTCGAGGACGAGCGTAGAAAGCTTTCCGGGATGGGAAACGAGATGGCTGCAAAGTTCCTAGGATAAGGACGAGAGTAAAGCTTTCCGGGATGGGAAACGAGTTGGCCACATATAAAATGCTGGGGCCGCTTTCTGATATCCTTAAAGCAATTGGTACTCCTTTAAAAAATAAAACAGCTCGTTTGTTTTTGAGAGAAGTGGGACAAACAGCTCCCTGGTTTTTGGAGGAAGGGATATTAAACATCCCTCAGTGGGAGCATTTAGGAGAAGACCTTAGACGCGATCCGCGCACTACGCCGGGATCCCTGGCCATTTGGTCTTTAGTGAAAGTTTGTTTGCAATCCCCGCAAGAGCCCATATGCCAGGCGGTGCTACTGGGAGGGGAGATCTTAGAACAAGTGAAAGAGGAATCTTGTAAAGGATCCTTGAAGGACACTAGCTCTGAGAGTGAAAGCTCAAACGGACACTCAGACAGTGAGGGATCTAGCTCGAGCGATGATGAAAGGAGCAGAGGAGGGAAATCGCCCAAAAGCCAAAAGGTGAGCAAGATGCAAAAGGAGCTTGCAAAAAAGGAGGAGGAACTAAAAAAGGCTATGGCGCAGCTCAAAATGCAGGGGGAAGTTATGGCGCAGCTGAAATTAAAAGCGAAAGAAGGAGCTATGGCGCAGTTACAAACAGAGACGGAAGTGGTAGATAACTTAGATCCTGTGCCCACGCGCCCAGCCCCAACAGCGCCACCTTACGAGGGGCCTCCTCCGTATAAACCTTGCTGCACCAAGGCCTGCTATTGTGCGAGCTGCACCGCACGAGTGGCTGCCATAGTAGCCTCTCAGGAGTTTGGGTGGGAACAGGATTCTCATTCAGTCCTAAAATCCCCACTTACTCTAACTCCACCTTTTTTGGCTATAATTATACCTACCAAGACCCGGTGCAAGGCGCGTCAGCTCACCTTCTAGATAGGTGGCTGCTCTGCAACGCTGCACAGGCATGTACAGGCTTGGAAAGCCTTCACTTTATTAATGGGTCTACATGGCGTAACTGTACGTACAACTATCAAGTAGGCTCTCGATTTGAAACAAATGTTACTTGCAATTGCACCTCAGCTAAGCACATAAGTTACTCACCAATGCCCGTCTGTGTTAGAGCTCCCTTTCTCTTCATAGTTTTTAATGCTTCTACTATTAACAAGTCATCTAGTCTCTCTTGTGAGTCCCAGAATTGTCTGCTATCAGAATGTTGGAACGCCACGGTGGGAGACTTGGCAGTAATAGCCAAGATTCCGACGTATATCCCGATGCCAGTACAGGTGAACCCCGACAACCTGCCGGTGCTGCTTCGACATAAATGAGACTTTGGAATAACAGCAGCCATTATTGCAGCTATCGCAGCATCCGCTGCCACTGCTACTGCTGCCGTGGTAGCGTTGACAACCTCGGTACAGACAGCCGCCATGCTCAACAACGTCACAGGAATGGTCGCTGAAGCATTGGCTACGCAAGAACAAATTAACGGACATTTGCATGCTGGGATCCTTATTGTGAATCAAAGGGTTGATCTTGTACAGGAACAACTTGATATCCTAGAGTCAATTGTGTCGATAGGATGCATACATAATATGGCCGGACTTTGTATCACCCCTATAGCTCATAACAACTTATCCTTAGCAGCTAACCTCTCTAGACAGTTAGGAAATATGCTTAATGGTACCTGGAACCATCAATTTCAAAATTTAACTAGGCAATTACGAGCTCAAATTATATCCATATATTCTACCAAAGTAACTATTGCACCTGTTAGTGAGTGGAAAAAAATGTTACAGCAATCTGTTTCGTCCCTCAAACAGTGGGCCGGACTTGGTGCCATGGCTGTTCTCTTAATCACAGCTAACGTACTAATGTTACGTTGGGTGTGTGGCCGTGTCCGTCGCAATCAACGACAATAACACCTCATGGTTCAAGCCATGATGGCTCCTGAAGCTGGTACCTCCCCCCAGATATGGCTAAGTATGCTAGATCCGTAGTCAAAGACGGGTAAGACTGATCCCACACCATAGCAACCTAAGACAGGGGCTCTTCGACCAGGGAGAGTACCCGATGACGGGTAAGCATGTGTGCTGAGGATTGGCAACCTAAGACAGGCACGGTCTCAGCCATTATAAATAAATAAAAAAGGGGGAGATGTCGGGAGCCAGTACAGGAGGCCTACTCTAAGAGCTGTAAGGGACTGAATATGATTGGCTGTTCATTTAGGTCCACTCTCGCGGGAGGTGCATGAGCACTGCATTGTGATTGGGTAACACTGCCTGTATAAAAACACATGTGCCGAGGGTAAAGGAGGAGAAAGAAAAAAGCGATTAAAGAAGAAGGTTCGCCGCTACGTGAGTCTCCGAGTCGTTCTTGCAGGCCGAGAGCGACAAAAGAATATCTGAATTAAAGAATATCTGAATTAAAATCCATGGAGTGAGTGGATTTAAAAGATGATGTGATGACCATGTGGTAAAGTAGAATCTATAGAATTTGGTAAAAGGAAAAACAAAACTGGGATGAGGTGATAAACAGATATATGATTCTGTGTTTTTGAGCTTGGGATGTTGATAAGGGTGATAGTACACTAACAAAGACAAAGACAGCTAGAGGAGTGAAAAGTTTAAGAGGAGAATACATTTCAGTCGTGTTCCATTCCATCTTGCTTTAATGAATGCACTCTAGAAGAAACTTAAAGGCTATTCAGTCTAACCCTGGCATATGATGGTTTAAATATTCTCTGTAATATTTTCTCCAAGTGGCTGCTCTGCTTCTGCTCTCACATCTCCAGTCACAGGAAATTCAGTACATTTAAGAACAGCCTATTTCCCCTTTGGCAGTCTTCTTTCTTCTCTTAAACTGAAATCTGTCTCCCTATAGCTTCCACATATGGCTTTTGTAATAACAGAGACTAATCAAATCTTGTCTATTCTTTACAAGAAAGCTCTTTAAATATTTGAAGGTAGCCATGATATCTTAAACCCAATAGTGTCTTGAGAGTGAATGGGTCTCTTCCTCCCAGTCCTTGGGGCAGAGCATAAAAGGCCTCAGATCTTAGAAACAATTCAACAAATACTTACTGTGCCTTGACCTGGAGACCTAGAGATGAAGAATCCATCATGGAGCTCTTTGTCTAATAGGAAAGGCAAACAATAATTGAATAAATTACAATACAGAATGATAACCACAAGAACAAACATAGGTATACTATTAATAAATACATCTATGTTGTGAGGATGGGGCATTAGGTAAGGGAAATATTAATATTAAAGAAAGACTAGGGTTTCACGGGCAGACAATGGCACTAAAAAGCACTTTAGAAAGAGTACAGTGTTCACTAAACTTCAGGGAAATACTGTAGTCAAGGATAACTTTAGTATTTCTAGCTAGAGTGGATACATAGATAGAGATGTGATTTACCAAGATGGCAAATACAACAGCAAATCTGGCAGGTGGGGATTGGAGGTAAGTGGTAAATGAGTTCCATGTCAAACATTTAAAGTCTGAATGTCACAGAAAAATAATGAAAGACACAAAGAACATGTGTGTGTGTCTGCATGTCTGTGTGTTTGAATAACTGCTGTCCAACGCCACATGGTCCCCTTCTATAATGTGTGCTCAAACAACTTCAGGATCTAGAACTTGAAGCCACACTTGCTAAAATGTAATCAGTGGATCTTCTTAATCAGAATTGCTAAGTCACTTGTTAAAATAGAGCTCTGGACACCAACTTCATGAAATATTCTGAGAAACATCACTTTAAAGGGTAAAGTATATAATCACCTTTGGAAGGATACTGCTATCCTCAAATACTTTTGATGTCTTGTGGTTACCAACAAAATAAAATCAGAGTGCAATAGAATTGGAATAAACCTTTGGGATTAGGGGTGTATGGATGGTTCAGTCATTTAAGCTTCTGCCTTCAGCCCAGGTCATGATCTCAGGGTCCTGGGATCAAGCCTTGCATCAGGCTCCCTGCTCAGTGGAAGCCTTCTTCTCTCTCCCTCTGCCTCTCCCCTGGCTTGTGCTCTCTCGCTCTCTCTCTCAAATAAATAAATAAAATTTTTTAAAAAATTCTTTGGGATTAGTGTAGTATAATCCTACAAATTTCCATTTTTCTCTCTCTTTATAAATGTAAATAAATTCATATATATGTATATATACATACAAATACAAAGAAAAAAGTATATATGCTTTACTCCATTTCATTATTGAAATATTCATTGAAAACTGCTCATTTTGTGTGTGTTTACATTAGGCAATTCCCATTGATGTCACTAAATTTACAAACACATCTTACTTTTCAGTGCACACACATTGTGAAACCAGGCTTCTTTAGCCAAATTTGCACCACACGATGGGCACTTGTTCAAGTCAGAGGTGGAATTTTGTGCATTTGGTTGTTCCAACAATTGAATATTCCAATAGCTGATTACAGTATCTTCAAAGTATATTTCAACTATGGTTATATGAATTTCAATAAAGAAACCTGAAAAGTCTCAAGTCCAGACATCTAAACTTGCTCATTTTCTCTCCTTGGGCCAAAATTTTAGTGAATCTAATGCCATTTGAATCATTACCCAGTTTCAAAACAATTTACAAAAGCAATAAAATAGCAATCCTAAATATGTATGCAAAAAACAATAGAGTCACAAAATAGGTGAAGAAAAAATTGATAGAACTGAAAGGATAAATAGAAAAATAAACATTATCATTGGAGACTTCAATATTCCTTTCTTACTAATTGACAAAACGATTAAACAGAAAATCAGCAAAGATAAAGAATTCAACAACATTATCAACTAAAAGGTTGATGTAATCAATATTTGTAAAAACTCCACCTGATTACAACAGAATATATACTATTTAGAAGTGCCCAGAGAGGGGCACCTGGGTGGCTCAGTGGGTTAAGCCTCTGCCTTCAGCTCAAGTCATGATCTCAGGGTCCTGGGATTGAGCCCCACATCGGGCTTTCTGCTTGGCAGGGAGCCTGCTTCCTTTTCTCTCTCTGCCTGTCTCTCTACCTACTTGTGATCTCTTTCTGTTAAATAAATAAATAAAATATATTTTTTAAAACAGTGCCCAGAGAATGTATACCAAGGTAGACCACATCCTGGGGCTAAAACAAACTTAAATAAGTTTAAAATAATTTAAATCATACCAAGTGTATTCTCTGATCACAATGGAATAAAACTAAAAATCAGTAAGAGAAAGATAACAGGAAAATCTCCAAACATTGGCTACTAAACAACACACTATTAAATAACACATGGGTCAAAAATGAAGTCTTAAGATAATTTATATAATACACCAAACTGAATGAGGATTAATATACTATAGATTAAAACTTGCAGGGCACACCCAAAGCAACACTAGGAAGAAATTTTATTGTCCTAAATGCATTTATTGGAATAGAGGAATAGTCTCAAGTTAATAATCTAAGCTCCCTCCTCAATAATCTAGTAACAGAAGAAAAATATAAACCCCAAACAAACAGAAGGTAGGAAATAATGAAGACAAAAGTAAAGTTCATAAAACTTTAAGCAGAAAGGATGCCTGGTTGGTTAAGCACCTGATTCTTGATTGTGGCTCAGGTCATGATCTTGGGGTTGTGAGATCCAGCCCCAGGTCAGGCTCTGTGATGGGTGTGAAGCCTGCTTATGATTCCTCTCTCTCCCTTTCCTTTTGCCTCTCCTCTTTTTCTCTAAAAAACCAAAACACCAAAAAACCAAAACACTGGTCGATAAAATTGTAAGCAGAAAAAACAGTGGAAAAATAAATGAAACAGAGAACTAGCTCTTTAGAAGGGTGAGTAAAATGGTGAGTTTTGCAAATTCCTGCAAGAAAAATGTAAACAAAAGGGAAGGCACAAATTACCAGCATCAAGGATTTAAAATAATACATAACTACAGATCCTATAGACATAAAAAAGATAATAAGGAAATATTACAAACAACAAATAAATTTGGGAGCTTTCATAAAAGACTTGTTTAATGTTAGAAAAAATAATCAATGTAATTCAGCATATTAACAGAACAAGAAGAAAACTCAAAAATGATCATATTAAATGACACAGAGAAAGCATTTGACAAAATTCAAAACTCATTGATGATAGAAATTCTTAGAAAATTAAAAACAGAAGGGAACTTCCTTAGGTTAATATTAAGCATCTACAAAATTCTATAGCTAACATCTTAACAGTGAAAGACAATGCTTTCCACTTAAGATAAGGAATGAAGCAAGGATGTATGCTTTTCCTACTCTTATTCAACATCATGCTAGAAATTTTAATCACTCAATAAAGTAAGAAAAAAAAATAAGTGGCATGCAGAATAACTGTCTTTATTTGCAGATGACATGATAAGCTACATAAAAAATTTCAGGGAGTCTATAAGAAGAATTAATAATTGAGTTTAATAGGGTCTCAGGATATGAGAAAAAATTAAAAAATCAATTGCATTTCTATATACTAGCAAAGAGTACATGGACACTGAAATTAAAATATAGTATCATTTACAGTCAGTCAAAATTTAAAATACTTAGGTATAAAACCAACAAAACATATTTAAAACTATAAAATCTGATGGCAGAACTTGAAGATGATTTAAATCAATGAGAAAACACGTTCATGTATTGGAAGTCTTAACATAGTAAAGAAAGTAAATTCTCACCAAATTAATCTATAGGTTTACTGAAATTCCCATCAAAATTCCAGCAAGGTTTTTATAAATGGAAATAACTCTGAAACTTATAAGGAAAACTAAAGAACTGGAATCAGTAGAATAATTTGAAGGAAAATAAAGTGAGAAGGATCAATGTACCCAATTTCAAAACTTATATGCAAATATGCCTTTTTTGGAAAAAACGTTTATCCATGTCTTCTGCCCATTTCTTAATTGGATTATTTGTTCTTTTTGAGTGATGACTCAGCCATCAAAAAGAGGTCATTCACAATGACCTGGATGGAACTAGAGTGTATTATGCTAAGTAAAATAAGTCAGTCAGAGAAAGACAAATACCATATGATTTCAGTCGAATGTGGAATTTAAGAAACAAAACAGATGAACATAGGGGAAGGAAGAAAAAGAGAGAGAGAGGGAAACCATAAGAGACTATTAACTAGAGAGAACAAACTGAGGGTTGTTGGAAGGGAGGTGGGTGGAGAATGGGCTAAATGGGTGATGGATATTAAGGAGGGCACATTTTTTAAAAAATATTTTTATTTATTTATTTGACAGAGAGATCACAAGTAGGCAGAGAGGCAGGCAGAGAGAGAGGAGGAAGCAGGCTCCCCGCTGAGCAGAGAGCCCGATGTGGAGCTCTATCCCAGGACCCTGGGATCATGACCTGAGCTGAAGGCAGAGGCTTTAACTCACTGAGCCACCCAGGTAAAGGAGGGCACTTCTAATGAGCACTGGATGTTGTCTGTAAGTGATGAATTACTAAATTCAGCTCTTGAAATCAATATTACATATATGTTAACCAACAAGAATTTAAATAAAAATTTGAAACAAAAAACACTTACATACAAATACGATTTATTTCTGTACAAAAGTCCAAATACAGAGGACTTAAAAGAAATTTTATTTAGCAAGAAATGTATTCTTGCTAAATATTCTTGCTAAATAATTACCACTTACACTTTAGATAATATGATTACAAGAAAATTAAATAAATATTGCTTTAACTTCAAAAAATTATATATAGCTAGAGTAATCAAGACTGTAGTATTGGCAGGGGAATCATAGGAACAGGGCAAATACATAAATATAGCCAGTTGGTTTTTCACACAGCTACAAAAGCAATTCAATGAAGGAAAGATACAATTTTCAATTCATGATGTTGGGATAATTAGATATCAATAGCCATAAAAATAAACTGACTCAAACCTCACATCTTATAAACAACTTCAAAATGGAACACAGACTTAAATGTAAAATGTAAAACTGTAATACGCTTAGAAGATAACATAGAAGGAAATCTTTAAGATTTAGGGCTTATTGAAGTCAATAGACATGACACAAAAGCATACCCCATTAAAAATTAAGAAATTAGATGTCATCAAAATTATTTTGTTTTGCTTTCTTAAAGACTTCTATTAAGGGTATGAAGCCAAGATATGAACTAAGAGAAAATATTTGTAATTTGCTTATCTGACAAGTCTCATATCTAGAATGTATAAAGAGCTTTCAAAATTCTAGAGTAACAAAACAATAAAAATAGAAGATAAACAAAATGTATGAACAAGCATTTCATGAAAAATGACAAATCCATGAAAAGTTTTGCAACATCACTAATCATTAGGGAAATGCAAATTAAGATTACCATTAGAGACCAATAGAGACCCATCACAATGACTATATTGAAAAACAAATAATGACAACAGTAAATACTGGTGAGGATGTAAGATACTAGATGAGTCACATTGCTGGTAATAATAGAAACACAACTATCATATGACCCAGCAATTGCACTCTTGGGCATTAATCTTAAAGAAATGGAAATTTATGCTCACATAAAAATTTGTACACAAATGTTTATAACAGCATTACTCAATAGAGTGGTAGGGTACTCAGTGGAACGGGTGGGAACTAGAGGGAAGTGGGTGTGTTTATAAAAGGGTAATATGAGGGATCCTTGTGGAAGTGTTCTGTACCTTGAATATATCACAGTCATTATCCTATTGGTGATGTATTATAGTTTTGCAAAGTGTTATTATTGAGAAAACAGAGTAGAGAATACAAAGGATTCCTCTGTATTATTTCTTTTAATTCCATGTTAATCCACAATTATCTGAAAATAAAGCATACAATGGGGGTATCAGGGTGGCTCAGTCAGGTAAGCATCTGCTTTCAGCTCGAGTCATGATCTCAAGGTCCTGGGATCCAGCCCCATGTCAGGATCTCTTCTCAGCAGGGAGTCTGTTTCTCACTCTCACTCTCCCTCTGAGCTCCCTCTCTCTCAAATAAATAAATTAGATTTTTTTAAAAAAATATTTTATTTATTTATTTGACAGACAGAGATAAAAAGTAGGCAGAGAGGCAGGCAGAAAGAGAGGAGGAAGCAGGCTCCCTGCCAAGCAGAGAGCCCAATGTGGGGTTCGATCCCAGAACCCTGGGATCATGACCTGAGCTGAAGGCAGAGGCCTTAACCCACTGAGCCACCCAGGCACCCCAGTAAATTAAATCTTTAGAAAAATAAATAAAACATACAATTACAAAGAAAATATATGAGCATGTTATTTCCATCCTCAAATCCGTCTGATGGCTGTCAGTAGCTCTGCATATTACAAAGTCCTCTAAGATCCAACTCCTGATCAAATACCTCTCTAGCTCATCTTCCCACCATTGCCTCCCCAACTCTCCTTCCTTTCCTTCCTCAACACCATTAAATGTTCAGAACAGCTAACATATAGAGGGTTTTTTAAATCATATTAATTTATTTGAGAGAGATAGAGAATAAATGGGGAGAGGGGCAGAAAGAGAGGGAGAAGCAGACTCCCTGCTTAGCAGGGAGCTTGACAGGAGCTTGATCCCAGGACTCTCTGAAGGCAGTAGATTAATGGACTAAGCCACCCAGGTGCCCTTAGGTAGACAGAGAATGAGCTATATTTCCATCAGCAATTAGGATTTCATTGATTCTCACCTGGTCCATGGCAATATTTCCCTTACTGTTCTCAAATACTGGAAATTCTACCTCCTGAATCTTGGTTCTTATTACCATTTTTGACTGAGTTCCAACCCCTTCAACCTCTAGTATAATTGTTTTATTTGTAACAGTTTCCTTACTAGATTAGAAACTGCTGCTGGACAGGCATTTTTCTACTTTGTCAGTCTGGCCAGGACACAACACAAGGCCTGACACACAATAGGTGCTCAGGGAGGGTTTGGCAAACTGAAAAAAATTGCCAAGCCTCTCCACTAAGTCTTATCCCTTCCCCTATCTTCCTCTGACTCTCAGAAGAGCTGAAAGATCACTCTATGAATCTAGGTGAGTGGAAAACAACCTGTTCAGAACATAAAAGTGCTTGGATAATTATACTGTGGCCAAGTCAGCTGCTTATGAAGGTTCTCTGGACTTAACATGACAGGGTAGCCTGGCAGGGTTATCACTCAGAGCTCCTGACATGAGAAAGATTGAGAAAAAGCCATGAGAGCACTAGGCACACTCTCCCTTTTGGTAATCACAACGAGTTGTGCCATTTTCTGCTTTGGGTTTGAGTTTCTATTCCTTCATTGAAGAGCATGACAATTGAAGAGCTTGACAATTTATTTATTATTTAGTTCTTCTTTGATTTTTAGAAACATGTCTTCTGTCTTAAAAACTTGGAAGCAGAAGTCCAAAAAATGTATTATTAAAGATATATAAAAAGATGCACAGTAATTCTAAAAGATAAGTACTATTATCCCAAGTTTGCGAATATGTAAACTAAGGATGATTAGGTACCTTTGCTCAAGTTCTCCTAGTTAGTATGTGGCAGGGCTGATTTAAACTGAAGTTTGCATGACATTTAAACTAACCCAAAACTTGACTTTCCCATAACTGCAAGAAATGGCTTTACAAAAAAATGTGTTTGGAGTTAATATCTTTTCCCTCTTAGTTGCTTGCATATATCTTTTTCCATTCCTTGCCACGTTTTAAATGAGAATCTTCTTGTGGGCCCATTTGAAAGAGAGTAATAAGATGTAAAACTTTTTAAATGTATCAAATAATGGTATAAAAGGAATTCTTTTTTGTATCTTTATGTTGTTTGGTCATTTTATTTTTCAGTCAACTTTTATGTTTTTTTTTTAATTAAAAAAATTCATTGTAGGACAGTGGGTGGATAGGTGAAATAGGTGAAAGGAATTAAAAGTCCACTTAGCATGATAAGCACTGAGTAATGTATAGAGTTGTTGAATCATTATATTGTACACCTGAAACTAATATAACACTGTATATTAATTATACTTGAATAAAAATAAGTAAATTTAAAACGTACAGAGAAAATAATACAAAGTGTATATGTAAAATGTAGCATGTCTGTATAGTGAATAGCTGTTAATAATCTCTGAAAGCAAGAAATGAAACTTTACCATATTCTTACAATACTGTGCCTCTCCCCCAGTAGCAATCATAGCTCGTTTTTTCAAATGATTTATTTATTTATTTGAGAGAGAGAGAGCATGAGCGGGGGAAGGGGCAGAGGGAGAGAAACAAAATTCCCATTGAACAGGAAGCCCCTGGAGGGGCTCAATCTCAAGACCCTGAGATTATGACCTAAATTGAAATGAGTCAGATGCTCAACTGACTGAGCCACACAGGCACCCTACTATAGTTTGTTTTTTACAGCAGTGATTTATTTACTTTTTATTGTAGTGATACATGTGTGTATGCATCCCTAAGCAGTTTAGTACAGAAGATGGCAAACTATGGCTTGTAGGTCCAATGCAATTTACCACTTTTTAAAAAAATAAATTGGATTTTATTTCCCATCTAGTAACCATCAGATTTTTCTCAGTAGTTAAGAGTCCAAGAGTCAGCTTCTTGTTTTCTCTCTCTCTCTCTTTTTCCCCTTTGCTTATTTGTTTCTTAAATTCCACATATGAGTGAAATCTTATGGTATTTGTCTTTTTTTGACTGACATATTTCGCTTAGTGTTATATTCTCTAGCTCCATCCATGTCTTTGCAAATGGCAAGATTTCATTATATTTTATGGCTGAATAATATTCCATTTAAATAAACGTCCAGGTGTGTGTGTGCCTTTAAATCAGTATTTTTGTGTCCTTTAGTTAAATATCTAGTGGTGCAATTACTGGGTTGTAGGGTATTTCTATTTTTAACTTTCCGAGGAATCTTGATATTATTTTCTACAAGGACTGTGCACGTTTGCATTCCCACCAACAGTGTAAGAGTGTTCCCCTTTCTCCACATCCTCACCAACAACTGACATTTCCTGTGTTGTTGATTTTAATCATTCTGACTGATGTGAGTTTTTATCTCATTGTGGTTTTGATGTTTCCCTGATGATGAATGATGTTGAGCATCTTTTCATGTGTCTGTGAACCACCTGGTTGTCTTCTTTGGAAAATTTGTCTATTTCTGTCTTCTACACATTTCTTTCTTTCTTTCTTTCTTTCTTTCTTTCTTTCTTTCTTTCTTTCTTTCTTTCTTTTTTTGAAATTAAGAATTTTATTTATGTAGATCAAAACTTAAAAAACACTTGGGAATACATTTAACAAAAGAAATGCAAGGCTTGCACACTGAAAAACACGTAACATCATTGAAGGAAATTTAATGGAGACCTAAATAAATGGAAAGGCAGGCCTTGTTCATGAATTGGAAGACTTAATATTGTTAAGATGACACTACTCCCCAAATAGATCCAGGGATTCAAAACATTCCACATCACAACCCAGCTGCCGCTTTGAAGAAACTGGCAAGGTGATTCTAAAACTCATATGGAAATACAAGGGATTCGGAGCAGCCAGAAACAATCTTGAGAGGAAGGAACAAAGCTGGAGGTGTAGGGGCCAAGGGCAGTCCGCCGCAAGATGGGCCATTTTGGCATAAATCTAATTCTGAGTTAAAAGTGAGCAAAACCTAGCAGATTCAGAAAAAGCTCTTTACCTTGCCTTCAACTGCCAGCTTGGACCAGAAAGAAAGCGATTAATAGAGATTCTTCTTTACCTAAGAGACTTATATGCATAACAGGGCAACGTTTGTTTTCCAAAAATCTCCTTTCACCTTCTTGATAATGCTTGTCCTCCCCTTTGTATCTTCTGACTGCTCTTCTTAGCTCAATACAAGCCTCCTGTCGCCTCATTGTCTCGGAAGTTCATGTCTGTGGATTCCCTGTACATTATTAAATTTGATTTTCACCTGTTCATCTGTGTCCTGTCAGTTTGATTCTTAGTCCAGCAAGAAGGATCTCGAAGGGCAGAATAATTCTTCCTCCCCAACAGTCGCTATTAGAAAGAAAGAGAGAGAAGGGTCAGAGAGAGAGGGAGAAGCAGACTCCCCACCAAGTGGGGAGCCCAGTGTGGGACTCGATCCCAGGACCCCAGAATCATGACCTGAGCTGAAGGTACTCAACCAACTGAGCCACCCAGGTGCCCTGTCTTCTACCCATTTCTTAACTGGATTTTTTTTTGTATTTTGGATGTTGAGTTTGAAAAATTCTTTATATATTTTGGATGCTAAACCTTTATCAGATATACCTTTTGCCAATATCTTCTTCTTTCTTCTGATTGCTGTGACTGGGACATGCAGTGCTATGTTGAATAAAAGTGAGAGTGGACATCCTTGTGTTGTGCCTGACCTTAGAGGAAAAGCTCACAGTTTTTCCTAATTAAAGATAGTTTTAGCTGTGAGTTCATCATAGATGAGCTGTATTATGTTGAGGAATATTCCCACTAAACCTACTTTATTGAGGGTTTTATCATGAATGGATATTATACGTTGTCAAGTGATTTTTCTTTGTCTATTAAAATGATCACATGGTTCTTAGCCTTTTTCTTATTGATGTGATGTATCACATTGATTATTTTGTGAATATTGAACTACCCATGCAACCCAGAAATAAATCCCACTTATCCTGGTGAGTGATTTTTTTAAACATATTGTTGGATTCAGTTTCTTTTAGAATTTTTCATTGAGAATTTTTTTTTTCATTGTGAATTTTTTTGCATCAATGTTAATCTGGCATATTGGTCTATATAATTCTCTTTTTTAGTGGTGTGTTTATCTAGTTTGGTATCAGGGTAATGCTGGCTTCATGGAATGAATTTGTATATTTCCCTTCCTTTTCTATGTTATGAAATAATTTGAGGATAATGGGTATTAACTCTTCTTTACATGCTTGGTAAAATCAACCCATGGAGCCATCTGGTCCTGGACTTTGTTGGGATCTTTTTGCTTAAATTGTTAGATCATCTTGGTGGATAGTCCCTTTAAGGATTATGTAGTGTCCTTCTGTATCTCTGACTACAGTCTTTAGTTTAAAGTCTAATTTATCTGATATGAGAATCGCTACCCCAGCCTTCTTTTGAGGCCCATTGGCATGAAAAATGCTTCTCCATCCCTTCACTTTCAGTCTGGGTGTACCTTTAGGTTCAAAATGGGTCTCTTGTAGACAACATATGGATGGGTCCTGTCATTTTATCCAATCTGCAACCCTGTGCCATTTTATGGGCGCATTTAGGCCATTCACATTGAGAGTGATTATTGATAGATATGTTTTTATTGACATCGAGTTACCTTTAAAGTTTTTCTTTCTGTAGGTTTTCTCTATATTTCTGTTCAATGCTATTCTTGGGATTTTTCCTCTTTTATAGAACCCCCCTTAATATTTCCTGCAGTGTTGGCTTGGTGGTTGCATAGTTTTTTAAGCTTGCCGGTCTTGGAAACTCTTTATCTCTCCATCCATTTTGAATGTCAGTCTTGCTGGATAAAGTATTCTTGGCTGCATGTCCTTCTCATTTAGTGCCCGGAATATATCTTACCAGCCCTTTCCAGCTTGCCAGGTCTCTGTGGACAGGTCTGACATTATTCTGACGGGCTTCCCTCTGTAAGTAAGGAGCCTCTTTGCCCTAGAGGCTTTCAAGAGATTATACCTACAATTTTAATTCCTCAATTTGACTATCAGGTGTCGTGATGTTGTTTTGGAATGTAAAATATTGGGTGGAGACCGTTCAGCCTCTAGTACATGAACGCTGTATCCATTCGTGAGATTGGGAAAATTTTCATGAAGAACTTGTTCCACTATATCTTCTAGCCTTCTTTCTTTCTCCTCCCCTTCAGGGATTCCAATAATTCTGATGTTGGAACACTTCATGGCATCATTTAGTTCTCTGATTCTGTTTTTGTGGTTTCTAAGCTGTTTGTTCCATGCTTCCTTCTGATCCTTTCTCTCTATCTGTTTGTCCTCCAGATCACTAATTTTATCTTCTGTCTCAGGTACCCTAGCTTTGAGAGAGTTTAGATTAGATTGGAACTCATTGAGAGCATTGCGAACCTCCTCCCTCATAGCTTTTAGCTCTGCCCTAACATTGTGAACATCATCTCTCGTCGCTTTCAGCTTGGCCCTAATCAATTCCGTTTAGTCATCCATGGCTTTCTCCAACCTAGCTATTGCCTGGATAATTGTTAACATGAATTCTTTTTCTGACATATTGTCTATGTTGATAGCCGTTAGTTCTGTTGCAGAAGGTTCATCCTCTGTATTTTTCTTCTTTGGGCATTCCTCCTCCTAGTCATTTTGGTGGGAGATGACTGAACAGATGTAGCTGGATGTATCAACCGTGGTGCAGTCAAGGTGCACCCTGGA